>NC_063177.1:46494955-46810367 GCF_023159225.1 Perognathus longimembris pacificus
AATTTATGTCATTCTGGTCTTTTTACTCAATGATTTTAAAGATGGCCTTCCTTAATTCTCAGGAATCATATTTTAACTGTGGAAGATCTGTTTGTACTTTTTCCTACTTGTTTTCTAGAACATATTGTTTTCATTTTATGAATGTAATAAATTTTCCTATCTCCAAGTTTATGAATTAGAGAATGAGTTTAGTTTTCTAGTCCATGAATTATTTTTTTTCCTTCAGGGTTTTTGTTCTTCTATTTGTTTTTCTATTTTTCTTTTGCTTAGACTGTGTTGGCTTTCTTATACTAATTCTTGCTTTAGATTTATATTTTTAGAAGAGTAGTGGTATGTTCATTTTCTACTGGTATTGGAAATGAAAACAGAATACAATCTCTGTATTTTGTTGTATTATAGTTCTGAAGGCAAGAAATATGAAATTAGCCCTACAGAACTAAAATCTAGTTGTTGGCAAGGCTGGATTCTTCTAAAGCTTCCAGTGAGGGTATGTTTCCTTGTTTGTGCCTAATACCTTTTTTCTATAAGCCACCGGGTATTCCTGCTGTGTTGCTTCCCACAATGCCCCCAACACACACAGACACACACACAGACACACACACACACACACACACACACACACTCCTGCCTTTTCACATCAGTTGCACTCTGCTCTAACCTCTGCCTCCCCTTATGAAGATCCCTGTGATACAGTGGACACATGTCACAAGATCCTTAATCAAGTCCAAAGACCCTTTTATTCTGTAAGACAACAATAATGCAGGTTCTGGAAACTATGGTACATGGACACCCTTGGATTTTCAACAAATAGCATAGTGTGTAGCCGATTTGTTATGTAACTAGGCCTTCATTTCCACCCCACTTTCTAATGTGTCTTTCCCTAAGTTGACAGCCATGGGCTAGAGTACATATGTCAGAATTGTGTTACAGTTTTAGGAGGCGTATGTGTTAAGATGTGGGGGCTTCATGTGTTAGGATATGTATATCACCCTTAGAAAGAAAAAGGTCTTTGTTTGGAGGTTGCAAAGTCCACAGTGGAAGGCATGGGTTTCAATATACTGCTCATTAAATTTTGCCTTAGCCAGGTTCAGTAGCTCAATCCTGTAATCCTAACTACTTGGAAAGTAGACATTGGGGGATCACAGCTCAAGACCAACCTGAGCATATCAACAATGGCTGTGCATGATGGCACATGCCTTTCATCCGAGGCAATATGGAAGCACAGTCGTTAGGTGTTGTGGTACATGCCTATCATTCTAGCAACTTGAAGTACAAATAGGAGGATCACAGTCTAGGTCAGCTCAAGTACAAAAAACTACTCTATCTTGAAAATAACTAACACATCATGGGGACTGATACGATGGTTCAAATGGTAGAGTGCTTGCCTAGTGAGCACAAGGCTCTGAGTTAAAAACCCATTACCACCACAAAAAACAAAAACTAGTTTTGTTTTATTGAAGAGCTTTCTGGTTTTCACCTGCATTGCCTGTACTGGTGTGCAGTGAAATGAGTCCTGTCTCTGCTTTGACGGATGTCCAGTGACTGTTTCTATTCTCTCTCCTCACTGTTCTTTTTATCATTTTTAAAATACCAGCTATCAAAGCCCATAGACAATATATGTAGGTGGATGATCTTCTACCTCTGGTGAATTCTTCTATAACCCACTGCTATTAATTCTAGCTTTCATAGCCTACTTCAACTCTTAGCATCTCAAGATAGGCCTATCTCCTTTCAATCATTCAGAAAGTTGAAGAAAGCTTTTCCAAACTGGTAAGTGTCTTCCAAATATGCCTGTTCTCATTCGTGTGTGTGTGTGTGTGTGTGTGTGTGTGTGTGTGTGTGTGTGTGTGTGTCTATGGGGATGGGGAGGGAGGCTGCAACTTGAGCTTACACTCTTACTTGGCTTATTTTGCTCATGGCTTGTGTTTTACCAATTGAACTGTGCTTCTGGTCTAGTATTTTGCTATTTAATTGGAGATGGGGGGTCTCAAAGACTTTTCTGCCAGGCTGCCCTTCAACAATGATCTTCCAGATTTCATCCTCCTTAGTAATTAGGATTATAGGTGTAAGTCACTAGCACTCAGCCCTGTTCATTCTTTGGGTTTCCATGGCTGGCTTTATATTTTATAAAAGCCAATTACCACCAGTTCACAAAACTGGTTGTCACGGAAAGCAGATAGTGAAAAACTGTTTAATACATTTGCTGTATATTTTTGAAAGTTTTATTGAAGTATAAATATTTTGGTGTTTAATCTATACAACTTGATTTTTGGGAATATATATGTGTATAGATATGTATATATACTATATATGTATCTATTTTACCCTATATAAGTATATATAGTGTAAAATAATCACCATGTCATTAATCAATTGACCACTTCCAATGTATCCTCGTCTCATAGTGGTGGAAGCATACAAAATCAACTATCTTTATACATTACTGTGAATTATAGGCATATTGGTGTGTATATCTTCAGGACCTAATCATCAGTCATAACTGAAACTCTGACCAACATCTCCCCATTTTCCTTTCCTTCAGAGTTCCTGATGCCCACTATTTTATTCTCCTCTTTTTAAACTAGTTTAGATTCTGTATATAAACAGATGACACCATTTTGTCTTTCTGTGTCTGGCTTATTTCACTTAGCATAGTTATAGTGTCCTCCAGATTTTTTCCATGTTACAAAAATGTGACTGTTTCCTTTATTTTAAAGTACATTATACACAAATGTAGAAATTATTCCAAATGTGATATAGATAAATAGAGAGAGAGTGCTGGTTATCTAAATAACCAATAAGGAATGTAAAGTGTGATGAAACTGTGTTTTGAAAATGGTAAGAGAAGAAGGCATATAAGTTAAATTTGTCTTTCACAGCAGGAAATCAGTAAGCAATGAGTAAATTGATTATGAAATAATAAGGGCATGATGATAATTAGTAATAGTTTAAAATAAAACTATAAAAGCATTAGATAACTTTTTCTGGAGAATGAGTGTGAAATGAGAAAGCATAAATGGTATTGTTTCCATAGAACCTTTCAGTCCTTTCCTTTGCTTGATTACATGTATCTGAATTTTAAAAGCACTTGTGAAAAAGATAAACTTATGTGATCAATTTTGTGGTCATGTTTCCTTTTTTATGTGCATCTACTGTTTGAGCTAGTCCTCAGAATTATATTGATACGTAGTATGACAGGTTATAATTAATTCATAATGAACTTTTCCAGAGAAACCTGGAGATTCTTAGAAAACATTTCTGACTTGTATCTGATATTTTGGAATTTAACTTATCTTGTGTCCACTGAAACATATCTTGCTATCATCACACGTGAGAATGTTTATTAAAATATTTCTATTGTTAGTGTAGCAAAAATAAACTTTATTTGGCATCATTATTGGTATGAGTAGTTAGGAGATCACAGGGAAGCCTGTCATCAGAGTCGTGATCATACATTATGGATCATTGATAATGTGTCGTATCTGTGACCATAGATCTAGAAACTAGAAACTCAGAGGTTGATGTGCTTTTGTGATGCCAGAATAAGGAATGGTGCCCAGACATAATTTCATCAATATAGAGAGTACATTAGATAATTCCCAGGACACAATCGTCTGCATTGAGTTGAAAATATAAAATCTAAGTAGAAGGACTAAAGAATAGTTTAAGAAATGGGAATTTCATGGAAAGCTGAAATATTAGTAGAAATCACAGAAGATGTATTGAGTCAAAACTTTCCTAATAAATCTTGAGCATCCTGTTGAAATGTGATTTCATGATGCAATAAAGTTTGAGAAGAGAAGTAAAATTATAGGCTCCAATATAATGGCATTATTTCAGTGAGTTAATTTGCCAACACATGGGAAATTAGTCTGTCTGGGAGAACCTAATGTACTTTTTTCCATTAATTTTAGTATAAATTTTTAAAGTAACTCCTTACTTAGTGTTGATATGTTCGTTGAATCAATTTTGTTGAGCTAGCTGGTAACTGTGTTAAATATGATAAAAATTAAATGGTCATTAAAGATTTCAGTTAGAAATGAAAGAAAGTTCCCCAGTCACTTGAGCCTAAACCTTTACAAAGTTTCTCTGAAATCTAGAGCAAGATGCCTCAACCAGTCACAACACAGAGCTGTCAAATGGAGTGAGCATGCTAAGTCCTAGGTCTGAATGACAGGCAGACATCTGCACTTACAGATTGATGAACCAAACACATCCCTTAGCCCAATACTTTTAAGAATTCATTTGATAATTGTCTATGGGAAAGATAACCTACATGTTTATTATGATCCCAAATAAGTCTGTGAAGTGTTTATAAAATTTTGAAGCATATGAAAATATATGTGTACACTCACCTATGCTGGTTTTCTAAAATATAGAATTGATATGAAGAGTGTTATTTAAGTGAGGTAGTTTATACTTGTCATTTTAATTAACAGCTTTCACTTTATAGTATGTGTTCAGTTGCAGTAAAACAGAACTGGGAAAACTTCTTTCCTTATGAGGTGAATCTAGTATATGATAAACTCCCCAATTCAAAGTATTTCCTACTGAACAAACAAAAGCTAACCAACCAGAAAACTTTTATGTCATTTTCTGCTAAGAAAAGTGCATATGTTCTGATTTCTTTGATCATATTCTCAGTTAAATTACTGCTTTCTTATTGGTGGTGTTAGAAGTACATAGAATGAAGTTGAGGTCATAAATATAGTTCTGTATCCATAGCAACATATATTTCTGTTTCAACACTTCACAGGTAGTCATTTTCATTTGTAGCACTTAGGTTTTAGGTGAATAAAAGGCTTAATAACTGGCCTGAGAATAAATCTAGTAACCTTAGTACTCTAGAGGTAGCAGAGGGAGGAGACCAGAACCTGGGTGGCTCAGCATAAATAGAAACCATTAACCATTAGAGTCAGTTTTAGGTTGATGCATTCAGATGAAGAGGTCCTAGTAAGAGCTTCAAAAATCCAGATAGCTGAGCTAGAAATTTAAAAAAAATATATATATATGTAATTACAAACAAAACAATTACAGGATAGAATTACAAAAACAAAAATTGGAAATTGGGTAGTAACTTTAATTAGGAGTATTCATGAAGGTCAGATGCTAGATTATGAAGCAAGTGCCATCAGGTGTATGTAGTTAGGCAGGTAGGCTGGCCAGGACCCTGACCAAAGTCCCTGGCTCTGAGCACACTTTGGAGGAAACATCTATTTTGGTCTGGATATGCTATAGCAGGGAATGGTTGGCTGGCTGAGTGAATAGAGGAATTTATGCTGTGCTTGAGTTTAAATGGGAAAGAAAAGATAAAAGGAATTTCTCAATCATTTAGGTTAACAAAATGGAAAATGATCTCATACATTATGTAGCTCATATATTGTCAGGTGCCTTAGGTAGATAACAGCATACAACTAGTATATCAATAATTAGAAATTCATTGAATACTTACAATGGAAGTTAAAGTCATTACAGACAGAACTTTTTAATTGTGAAATGGTTTTAGAAGAACCCAACATTAAATTTTGTAGAACATTTTATTAAAAGAAATGACATTTGTAAAGTAAATTTGATATTTATTAGTATTTAGTGAGGAAAAGTTTCTATATTAAAAACTAACATTAATTAAGGACACTTTTAATTTGTTCTAGTGTTCATCTCTAAATTTAGTTACGACATTTGTCTTTGGGTTTTGAAAGTCTGTTGGCATCCATTATGTTGATGTAAGTAGTCTTTGTTCCTTAGTTAATTGAAAATACTATATGGTCAGAATCAGAGTGTCTGTGGTGAAGCATTTAATTACCCAGGATGCATAACTTTACTTAAAACTTATAACTATCTAGTTTTACCAGGCACAAAAATATAATGTTGAAAGATTTTCATATAGCTACTAGATAGTGGACAGAATTCTATAACTCTAAATTCATATCGTTATCATATCTAGTAAGTCATCCTGAGATCTGTAGAAATTTCATCAATCGAATGTTTATATGTCAGTTTAATAGAAAACTATTTGCACTTTTTAAATTTACACTAGAGTGTATTTAAGAATAGTACTGAAATGTTAATTCTTCTGTGAGCTAACTAAAAAACAACAAAGCTCCAAAACATGTTAATACAATTACAAGTAATTTTAAAGTGAAAAGGTTTAATAATTAAAATTTTATATTGCATATTTATAATCAAAGATAAATATTACCATGAGCATAATTGGCTTTGCCCATTTAATTTCTTTTTATATTACTTGAATTCAATTTAGGAGTAGAGAAACAAAAGCAGCAAGAATAACATTGTGCAAAAAGTACAAACTATTGTAGAAATTAGGTTATGGTCCTGCTCTCATGAGGTTGCTGTGCAGATGTAGAAATTGTCTAGCATGCTTCATTAGTGGGCGGGATTAATAGCATGTTAACCCTGCTCTATCCTGAAGCTAATCCCTAAGCATGTGTAGGAGGTACTGATACATAGGATGGCTCAGGGACATCCATTAGGTGAATTGAATTGACCGGGGAAGATTCTGTGTTATAGTGTTAGAGATATTCACCCAATGCATTTCCTTTAACTTCAATATTTGTCTTAACTTTCAAGAAAAATCTCTATCAAGAATTAATTTATTTGATTAGTAACATTACAATTAATGAAAAGACTTGAATGTAAAATAGCTTTCATATTCTAGGCTAGGATTTGAAAAAGACTGAAATAATATTTTTCAGATTATTCCTTTAGATAATACTGACATGTTTTCTGTTGTACATTTAAATTACAGATATGATTCAAATTTTTTTTTTTTTGGCCAGTCCTGGGCCGTGAACTCAGGGCCTGAGCACTGTCCCTGGCTTCTTTTTGCTCAAGGCTAGCACTCTGCCACTTGAGCCACAGCGCCACTTCTGGCCATTTTCTGAGGAATCGAACCCAGGGCCTCATGTATATGAGGCAAGCACTCTTGCCACTAGGCCATATTCCCAGCCCCATGATTCTAATTTTTACATGGTACTGACATAAACCATCTATATTAGTTTCTACAGTTAGATACATGCAAGAAAGTACACTAATGAGAGAGAAAGGCTGTAGTGTTGATCCTGTCAGAGTCAGTGAGTTACCTTTAACCTTCATATGGAGCAAAATCCTCTCTTTTATTGACTTTTCTCTCTCTCTTTCTCTTCTTTCTCTCTCTCCTCTCTGTCGTCTCTGTCTCTGTCTCTGTCTCTCTCTCTCTCTTTCTCTCTCTCTCTTTCTCTCGTCAGTCATGGAGCTTGAACTCAGTGCCTAGGTGCTGTACCTCAGCTCTTTTTCTCAAGGCTAATGCTATACCACTTTGAGCCACAGCTCCACTTGGGTTTTGTTGAGGTTAATTGGAGATAAAAAATCTCTTAGACTTTCCTGACCTGGCTGGCTGCAAGACTCCATCCTCAGATCTTAGCCTCCTGAGAGTAGCTAGGATTGCAGGTGTGAGCCACCAGTGCCTGGCTGTTGGCCCATTTAAAACAAAACAAAAAAAAAAACTTCATATATTTGTATCAATGTGTTCTCGATCTTCTTGTGTTTAGTTATTAATGGACCAAAACTTTTGAACATATTGCTGAAGGAGTGTCATGTTGTTAGCATGCTAACTAATGTTTTCCAAGTAGCAATACTTGAGCAGTTGTGACCTTGTGTAGACAGTGTTTGATAGGGTACCGACTGCAGAACTCACAGAAAACCTAGGTCAAAACTGCCTTTCTGGAAAGGAGAGCCACTGTAGGTGCAAGGAATGTTGAAAATCAGCTTTCCAAACTTGAACATCATTCTTTACTTCTTCAAACAGGTTGCTTTGTCACTCCTAAAAACAGTGCCAGGAAAATAACTTTAAGTATTTTTTTCTGCAAATAGCATCTTCATGACACATAGTCTTCCTGTTCATTAGCCCTGATGTGTGCTAGAGCCATGTGTAGGGAGTCTGTGTTGGCTTCTTAATATATGTATTTTGAACTTTCCAGATGAGATTGTTGAAAGAGCCTTTTGAAGATTGGTTTTAGTGTCATTATTCTCAAGCAGAATATTTGTACTTAAATGATCCTGTTCTAGTCTAGAAAACACTCTACATATTTTGTGCTTCTGTTAATTATAGTTAATGTATAATGAATGCTCCTACCTGGTCATTTTAAGTGGAGAAGATATTTCATTTGCAAATTTCCAAAATAGGCAAATGTCTTATAAGCCTACTTAACCTAAAAGCGCTTTGGTGTGGATTACTTACCTCATTTTCCTCAAGAACCACGTTCTGTTAGATGACCTGAATAATGAATCCTTTAAAATAAAACTAAAAATTTCAACATCAGTTTTGAATCTTTTGCAGCATGTCATTACTTACAAAAAAACAAATGCAGCCCTAATGTTTGCCAGGAAATTTCATGTGACTCATCACGTGTTCTGGTCCTTTTGAAGTTTTCTTTTTTTTTTTTCTCCAGAGACGCATGTAGATTAATAAAGACTTTTATGTTTCACTCTGTATTTCTTTTTCTTTTCTATCTTTTGTTTTTTAATTTCTATGTAGTAGCACTTTTCCTTTGTATGTAAAAATACTTTCCCTTTGTTGATGTTAGCCTGGTGTACTGTCTTTAAGACTATCAGTTGATTTGAATTTTTTAACCAAATTAGTGTTTCTTTCCTATATGTTCAGCTCCATCCTGTTGTTGGGGTCTTTATATTTTCATTGGTGGGAGGGGAAAGTACTTTCCAGTGAGGAAGAAATCAGCAGGCTTCTCTTATAACTTAAACTCAGTTCCCTATGATAATTATGCCTTTTTGATAAATCTTGTTTATAAACAAAACCACAATTCAGAAATGAACACTGAAAGCTTATTAATATAGATAGTACAGCTCTTTACAAGTCAGTGAAGCAATGTTGCTTAGATGGACAGACATATAGACAAACAGATGACTGGTTTAGCTAACTATCCAAGTAGTCCAAGTATGGAAAGGTCTGTGCCTCTGTCAGAGTATGCCCTTCTATGAACACATCTTCATCATACTGTTTTGAATTCAGGCTCTCATGTCTCCTATTTTAGTTTATCGGTGAAAAACTGTGCTAGACTCTAGGTAATGTACTTCCTTTTCTCTTTTATTATGCCTCTCTCATCTTCTGTGTTTAAACTGCCTTAAATCACTTGTCTTATGTGTATAAAATTTTGCATGGGGGAATGATATTGGTACCTTTCTCTTGATTCTGGTCATTTTACTTCTTCTCTTCTGACTTCCTTATTTTGTGACCCATTTTGTGTGTGTGTGTGTGCGCGCACGTGTGTGCACATGCACACACGCACGCACGCCAGTACTGGGACTTGAACTCAAGGCCTGGGCACTGTCCCTGAGCTTCTTTTTCTCAAGGCTAGCACTCTGCCACTTGAGCCACAGCGCCACTTCTGGCTTTTTCTGTTTATGTGGTGCTAAGAAATTGAACCCAGGGCTTCATGCATGCTAGGCAAGCACTCTACCACTAAGCCCCATTCTTTGTTTCTTAACTGTCTGCTAGTCACAATATCTGAAGTGTATGATGAGGAGAATCTATTTCTGCTGACCATAGTGGTCCTTCTGGTCCTTGTGATTTTTATTGTGTACTTATTTTCTATTTATATTAACTTATAAAATTAATGTAAACTACTTGGAGGCATGTGAAGACATTAAGCTGAAGAAGCTTTTCTTCAGGAGGAATTTGTGTCTGCTTTAGCGGAGAATAGGAAACACTGGATCTAGAACTACAGTAGTCCCACTCCATGCTCTCTGATTTAATCCAGGCATCTCATGATTAGTGCTCACTATTACTCCCCTGAAGCTATAATGTTTGTAAGGACATTTGTCCCCAAAGGTGCCTTGCATTTTGGATGTGCTTCAGGACAAGTAATTCTACCTATGTGATGTTTCATTTTCCCCTTTGTCTGTTTCTCTTGCTGTGAAAAAAAAAACTGCAAAAATTACATATCATGCAATATTTAATTGTTTTATTTTAGGAGGACATCTCCAAATATCCAGTCTGTAAAATGGTCTCAAGTGTCCTAAATCACCAGTATTCTTTATCCCCCTTGCTTTAGTTCTTTAGTCCTTACTACTTCTACTTCTGAAATTGTATTTTCCTCCATTCTACTCTTTTCCCAGATGCGGGTCTTCCTTTCTCTAGGATGTACTTAATCCATTCTTAGCATTCATGATCCTTTAATATCTATACTAAATCTTTTTACTAAGTTTCCTTTTTCTTTTTCAAATGGAGGACTCATGGCCTTTTATCTCCTCTTTCTAGGGCATGTGTACACACAGATGTGCATGCGTATCTTTTAATAGGTCACATGGGGGTTGTCTTATGTGTTATACTAAAAAAAATTTAAGAAAAACTTTTTTCTTTATCACTTATGATGGTCTCTATGTTGTAAGTCTTCATAAATATGTATTAAATAGCAAATTATACAATTTTAAAATAAAATCTGGCACATGAAAATATTTCAGCTTCTTGTGTTTATCAACTTTCTGTGAATTTTCAATTATCTTCATATATCATGATTTTTTTTTTGCATTTTGGCCCCAAAAGTGCTTCAGTAATATTTGTTCCATTTGGAAAATAATCCAAATGAGCATGTTATCAACTTGGATACTTTCATGAAATGCAAAATTCATTTAAATTTTGTTTGGTGCTAGTTAGATGATAATCTTGGCAATTCATGATTGTTTATGGGATCTTTGAGCCTGCCTTTTTGCAGAATTTGACAGATTTAGGCTGGTTTTGAGAATTATGGGCTTTCTTAGGAAACTGGTCTGTCTGTATGTTTGTAACTACTAATTAAATGTCAGAGAGACAAAAGTTGTTTTTGTAGTGTGTCTCTTAGAGACATAACCTTTATGAACTTGTGAAATTTAGCTTTCATATCATCACATAATGAAATATGATAACTCATTGTAATATTAAAAGAAATAAATTCATCTGTTTTATTTGATCTTGCCACTTTTATCACTCTAGTTATCAGAGCATGTTAATGAAGTTCTTTCAGTTAATATTTAATTTCTCTCATAATTAGTGAATTTTAATATAGTTATGTAATTTAGAAATCACCATTGGTCTAAAGCTAGTGCTTACATATTAAAGCAAAAAAAAAATGCTCTCCAGGTCAGCATCATCTAATCATCTACTACAAATAACCACATGGAGTACAGCATGGATGGTTGAGAAAAGGGTACAAATATTGCTCACATTTAAAATGGATTCAGGGACTGGGGGTGTGGCCTAGTGGCAAGAGAGCTTGCCTCATATACATGAAGCCCTGGGTTCAATTCCCCAGCACCACATATACAGAAAATGGCCAGAAGTGGCGCTGTGGCCCAAGTGGCAGAGTGCTAGCCTTGAGCAAAGAGAAGCCAGGAACAGTGCTCAGGCCCTGAGTCCAAGGCCCAGGACTGGCCAAAAAAACAAAAATGGATTCAGTATTTTAAAATTTTTTTCTTATTTATTGTCAAAGTGATGTATGGAGCAATTTGGAAAATATTTTTTTAAATGTTCTTTTCAACAAGTAACTTTGTTTTCTGGCAGTGGTGTGGATTGAACAGAGGTCTTAGTGCCACCTGAGCCAACCTCCAGTCTTTATACATTATATTTGAGATGTGGTCTCATGCCTGGGAAGACTTGGGTTTTTATCCTCCAAACTTGAGCTTCTCAATTTTTCTAAGCCCAAACATTTTGCTTTTCTCTGCAGCTGGGATAACAGGTGAACACCACCATGACCAGCAATTGGTTGAGATGGAGTCTCACAAACTTCTTTGCATGGACTAGCATAAGCCGCAATCCCCGTCTCTGTCTCCCAAGTAGCTGGGATGACAGGCCTGAGCTGCCATTCCCATCTGATCAAATAACTTGGATAATATCCCCTAAACGCAGAACATCACCATAATTAATTCTCAAATGTCTATGTATGAGTACTTGTCAGTGGTACAAATGTCCAGGATAAGATTGTCCATGACATCAAAAGTTGCTGGCATTAGTAGTAGAAAACAAAGCTTTCTCACAATGTCTTCTTTCAGCTGCTTCCCAGTGTTTGCTTCCCTGGGTTGTATCCCCTTTCCTTCCTTCACACACTGTTCTTAGTTCAAGACTGCCTTTATTCTATCCAGAAGCTTTTCAGAAGTTGGTTTTGTTTCTTTTATTTCTCTTGTTATCACCCTTAATTCCTAGATTCATGCTTCCTACTATTTCTCCAGGGTTGATTTTGGGAGATGGCAGTCAGCAGCTCATGTGGCCATTCTGTTATCACTGGGTATTTTTTCAATGTTTTTATTGTTATTATAAAGGTGAGGTACAGAAGGGTTACAGTTACATAAATCAGGCAAAGAGTACATTTCTTTTTGGACAGTGTCACCCCTTCCTTCTCACTCTCTGGGTTTTTCCCTCCGATCTCCACCCACAAGTTTCATAGTTGATTTTTAACATAGTGTCTAGTACCACTGCTGAATTTGTTCACCCTTTGTCCTTCCATTTCTGTGCCTCCCCCTATCCTCCCAAAGACATATAAACAAAAAACAAGACCAAAAAAGAACATGAAAACAGCAACAAAGACAAAACTTCTTGATTCCATTTCTTATAGTGAATTTCAATAAATATTATTTTATGTGAGCCTTAGAGGCACATAGACATTGTACCTTTGTATTCTTCTTGTTTTGCTCCTTAAAGATATCACCATTATCACTGCTTAAGTCAGTTTACTGTTAAGAAATTTCTTAGCTGTTCAAGATTTGATTAAATTGACTACCTCTTCTTGTTTATTATTGAGTTTGAAGGAATCATTATAAAACAAGGGACAAAAGGCAAGAGACTATTCTCAAGGACAATTTATCTGTAGCTGAATATTGATATGCAGTTATCAATACATCTATGAAAAAATAAAAAGATTTAAAACATCACAGGAAAAAGAAATTCTTTTCCAGTACACATTTTTGAGAACAGCCTTTCATGTGAAGTCCTCCTTTACATTCCTCTAAGACTCTTTCAAGTTAGCATTTTTAGAGATGTAGCAAGAAATTGAACATTCTATCACCTCCACACTCAACGGCACAGATTTGTTATTATCAAGCACTTTCCTTTGGCATAAATATGTTTGTATAGCCATCTGTAATATGTCTCTTCCAACCTAAGAGTTAAGAAAAGGCAGTCAATAGGGGAAGTAGTATTACAATTCAAAATATTAATAGTATATGTCATACTGGGTTGCTACCTAGTGAAGATACTTAGTGAAAAATAAAGAACATCGTTGTTACTTATCATGTAGATATAGTGTAGTTATTAATAGTCAAAATAGGAAATTTATTAAAAATAGTATTGTTTATTTTTATTACTAAAGCCATTTTATCATTTAGCATTGTATTACTATTCTCAGTATGTTCATTACTTTTGTATTACTGCAATTTTTGAGCTTTTCTGGTTTCCAGTCAGGTAAATGTTCCTGTATGAAGAACTGGTTGGAAGTACTTAATACAGTTAACATTATGTTTTGGAAAATGTTACATTCATAGCGAATGCATTGGTTATAGATATTTTCTTACACCTGAACTGACTGTTCATCTGATACTTCAGACTTGGTTCCCTGTCAAAATTTCCTTGAAAATACCTAAAAAGGCTATATTTTAAAAAAAATTAATGCCTATTCATTACTTTTCAGTCTCTTGGTGAAGAATATCTTTTCGAGTGTATTTATGAGCTTTTATAGTAGTATGGATGCTTAAGAAACTAAAGATCAAATGGGACCAAAACCTAGAGATAGAAGCAGAACAGCAGGGAGGAAGCTCTCCACTTGAGTACCTTTTCTAAACTGAGGGAACATGAACCTAATTGTGCTTTGCGATTTTACCCCCAATCTTAGGGGCACACAGGGCTAATAAACAGTCTTGGTCCTGTTTAAGGATCTCCCTCAGGATGCCAACATGTGTGAAGCTGGCATGTCAGATTTGTTATTTATATCTATTAATTTCAGACAAAACCAAATTAAATTCTAGCAAAACCAGTGCTGGAGGAGATGATGGCAAGTAATGATAAGAGAAGTTGAGAGTCTGTCGGGCTTTTTAGCCTTCCTCGCTCTCCTGACCTGTGGGAGAGACGGGAAAACACGCCCCAACTGGATGAGCCAAGAAGAGGAAAGGGCAGACAGACTGCCCACACCCAGCCCCCCTTTCATTGGAGGACAAACAGACAGTCCGGGAGCCAAGTCAGTGCTAAGACTCACTTTAATGGGGGAAGGAAGCCTCTCTTAAATGGGTCCGAGCTGGCAGAAGGGGAGGGGTATGTGCACCTACGTAGGGGCTGTGAAGGGACGCCCGAGCTGTCCGTCAAGGGCGGAGGGCCAATCCTAAGGGGCGGCCTAATTCTATGTCACAGCCCACAGGACCGCCTGCAGGTTCACCTCCAGGCGCCATCTTGGCCACATGTGGTCCCAAGGCTGGGAGGCAGGGCCAGGTAAAACTGCCTTTCTGGGCCCCAGGGCTGGGAAAACAGGCGGGGCCAACTAATTGCCTCTTAACAATGCAAGGCATCTGGCGGGTGTGCCCACAAGAGTCCTTATTTAATACTTCATGGGTGAACTGGAGATTGGTAAACCAGAAATAGAAAAAAAATGTCCCAAACCTTCGCACTGAGTGTGGTATTGCCTACAAATATACATCAGCCCTCATAAGGATGCTACTTGAATTCATTCACATCATCAAAGAATTCTGAGAAGTTTGAAACTGATACTTATTTTTAAGTTATCTGTGGTTATCTCCAGGTTTATTTCATATGATACCATGGCTGGAGAATCCACTTTGAATTGTGTGAAACACCATGCAATTGAAATGAGAAAATATTACCAAACAGATCTTCACAAATTGTGAATAGCTGAACCCTTAAAAGTCTTGAGATACTAGAATTACCAGCCAGAAGATAAAAAAATAGACTTATTTTTAATATATAATATTTGCTTAAGAAATTTTAAGGGGCTGGCCTCGTATACATGCGGCCCTGGGTTCAATTCCCCAGCACCACATATACAGAAAATGGCCAGAAGTGGCGCTGTGGCTCAAGTGGTAGAGTGCTAGCCCTGAGCAAAAAGAAGCTAGGGACAGTGCTCAGGCCCTGAGTCCAAGGCCCAGGAATGGCAAAAAAAAAGAAATTTTAAGTTGGTTTAAAATTGTCAACCATATTTGAAAAAGAATAAAATAAGTAAAAACAAAAGTAAAACAATGGGAGCTAAGAAGTTTGGATTTGACAGCAGATTAGATACAGAAGAAGCGTACAAAATACAGGTGAGACGGTAAGAAATGAAAAATATGAGTTTAAGGGAAATGAAAGAATAGCAAAATATAAGAAATATAGCCTACATCTAAGTGAGTTCCATTAGAAGGAACAAATGTTTCATGAGAGGAGAGAGAAGGCACATAGCCAGGTTAACTGAGAATATTGCAGCATGTATCAAAGGCTTAGGACAATGACATGTCCTGATCAAAATAAATAAAAGCATGTCAGCACTTTGAGAAATCATGAAGAAACTGATAAGCTTAAAAGCCAAAGAGAACTGAGCGCTAGTGGTTAATACCTATAATCTTACCTACTCAGTAGGCTGAGATCTGAACATCGTGGTTCAAAGCCAGACCAGTCAGGAAAGTCTTTGAGACTATTATCTCCAATTAACCACCAGAAAACTGAAAGTGGAGCTGTTGTTTAAAGTAGTAGAACACTATCTTTGAGCACAAAAGCTCAGGGACAGTGCTCCAGCAGAGTTCAAGCCCCATGACCAACAAAACGAAAAAGTATTAGAAGCAGATTAGAAATAAATTACCTTCACAGACTTAACAGCTGATTTCATCCCCTATAAATACATATTCAGACCAATAACAACTGAAAGTATTGGCCAGTCAACCTTTTTGAAAGAAAGAATCCAGTTGGAGCTAGTGTAAATGATGGTTGTTGGGAGACCAGAGTTGCAAGAAGTTATAAGGTGATATCAGAAAGTAGTGCTGACTGAATCAATCAATTTAGCAATCTTGAATTGAGTAAAAGGACTAACTACAACAACATAGAAGGTTTGAAGAGAACATAACTTATGATATGTTACGACTTGGGGACCTCAGAAATAATTAACTTTTAGATTTGATAAAACTTGAAAGTTCATGGAGAAAAATATTATTTAGAATAATCACAAAAGAAATCAGAAAGTGAGAGGGAAATATTTTGGTACATACAAATTAAACTGGACTAAATCCCCTATGAAAGGAGAAATATTGATATGGTTTTTAAAGTAAAATTAAAATCTATATGCTATTCATAAGATACATCTGTAAAAATTGACAATACAGAAAGCTTTAAGGAACTGGCCAAATATATATCAGAAACATGAAAATACTAAAGGAAAGGATAGGGAAAAGACGAAGGGTCCTTGGCACAGGTCGAAACTCCCTAAGTAAAGATACAAAAATCATAACAAATCAAAGAAAGACTAGATAAATGGGATTGGATCATACTGAAGAGTATATGGCAAAGGAAATAGCTAGTAAGATGAATAGAAAGCCCACAGAATGGGAGAAGATCTTTATTAATTATGTATCACACAAGAGCCTCATATATAAAATATGTTTAGAGATTAAAAAATTAAACCTCCCCAAAATAAATCCTCAAAGAAATAACAACCCAGTTAATAAGTGGACTAAAGACTTAAAGAGAGACTTCTCTGAGAAAGAAATAAGAATGGCTAATAGACACATGAAGAGATGTTTGACATCCTGGCTATAAAAGAAATGCAAATCAAAACAACATTGAGACTCTACCTCATCCTAGCTAGAATGGCCATTATCAAGAAAACTAATAATAACTGATGTTGGCGGGCATGTGGCCAAAAGGAAATGCTACTACACTGTAGGTGGTAATGTAAACTTGTTCAACTACTCTGGAAAACAGTATGGAGATTCCTCAAAAGACTAAACATAGAGCTTCCCTATGACCCAGCCACAAACCAGCCCGCACTAAAGCCACACCAGCACAACCATATTCATTGCAGCATTGTATACACTAGCTAAGGTATGGAGTCAACCCAGATGCTCCTCAATGGATGAAAAGATCAAGACAATGTGGTATATGGAATGGAATGGAATTCTGTGCTTCCATCAGAAAGAATGGCATCGCCCCATTCATAAGTAAATGGAAAGACCCAAAGAAACAAGCTACATGGTTTACTGATTCATAATAATTAGAATATGCCTTTTAAACTACAGGTAAGCCCAAAGGATAGTAAAAGACAAAATAATTACACTTGGACATGATTTCACACAATGAGAACAAAGGAGGATATTCTTAGGAGATGATTACAAAAGCTCAATAGCTAAGGGCATATGACCATATACAATAACGCTTATCGGAATGAATTCCAAAAAATGGAAATGAGGTTTTTTTAAATTGTAGTTTGTGGATCTTTTTTTGTCTCTATTGTGTTTTTTTCCTTTGGTTTATTCCCTTTTCTCGCTGTTTTTTATTTCTATACCCTTTGTCTTGTATATAAATGTATCTGATTTGGCGAAAAGAAGGGAAAGCACAGGAATGCTGGGGCAAAGCATGAACCAATTCAGCAGTTATACTCATTAGACATTGTGTTAGAAATGAGCTATACAACTTGGCAGGGACAGAAGTTGGGAGGGGAAAAACTGGGAGAAAATGAAGAAGGAGGTGATACTATTCAAAAAGAAATGTACTCATTACCTGACTAACGTAACTGAAACTTCTCTGTATATAACCTTCACAATAAAATTTTAAAAATTAAAAATTCAAACTTGTTGATCTCAGACAAAAGTGAATTTATGACAAAAACCAATACTGAAGAAGGTGATCATTATTTGATCTAAAAGTCAATCAACAAGTAATGTGTAACAATTATATCAACCTTATAAGATCAAAATATATAAAGGAAAACTTAACAGAGATTCAGAAAGATATAGATAAACCTACCAGTACAGTGGGAGATTAACACTTTACATACACACACACACACACACACACACACACACACACACACACAGCCAGGCATGGTGGCAAACCTCTAGAATCCCAGCACTTGGGAGGCTGATACAGGAGGATTTCAAGTTCACGGCCAACTTGGACTACATAGTGAGTTTCATATAAGCCTCAGCTATTTAATGAGACTCTGATACAAAAATAATAATAATGATAGGAAGAAGAGGAGGAGAAGGACAAGTTATGGATATTCCAAAGGCATACAAGTTTGATCCAATGAACATGTATAGCATATGACACTCAAAAACCACAGAAAATAGAGTACATATTTCTTAATAATCATACATAAGCTTGATTACGTAGCATGCCATCAGTCTTAACAATTTTCAGAGAATGAACAGAAGATATAATACATTCATTGACTCAAACATCAGTATTCTCAGTGTCCTTAAAACAAAGAACAAAAACAAAAGTCAGTGATATACAAACAAAGCTTCAGTAGAGAACACCATATTTCTATAACATGATGCTGCTGAATACTTGACAAAGTAAGTTCAGAAGAAATCATGTAATAATCCATTTACACAGATTTAGAAATAAGTGAAACTAGGCAATAAGTCATTCCAAGACATAGATACAAGGCAAACGGTTCAAAGTGAGAGGGAATGGCACAGGATTGGGGAATTAGGACAGCAAGGTGAAGGAGAGAAAAGGAAAGAAAAAATAAACTACTTACTATGTAAGCAGTTGGCCATGTGCATTCTTCTCTGTGACTTATTTATATCCTCTGCCAATTTTTTCTGAACAAGGTCATTGCTGACATGGAGGCCCAGGTTCACAAGTTGAGAGAAGAGCTGATTAATGTGAATTCCCAGCGGAAGCAGCAGCTGGTAGAGCTTGGTCTTCTTCGTGAAGAAGAAAAGCAAAGGGCTGCAAGGGACCATGAGACTGTTGTCAACAAACTGAAGTCTGACTCAGAAAAGATGAAAATGGAGTTGAAAAAGACTCATGCTGCTGAGACAGAGATCACTCTGGAAAAGGTGAGTTTCCTAACAGGAAATTGTATTTTATTTTATTTTCTTATTTATTGTCAAAGTGATGTACAGAGAGGTTACAGTTTCATACGTTAGGCATTGGATACATTTCTTGTACTGTTTGTTACCTCCTCCCTCATTTCTCCCCTCCCCGTCCCCCTTTTCCTCTCCCCTATGAGTTGTTCAGTTGGTTTACAACAAACAGTTTTGCAAGTATTGCTTTTGTAGTCCTTTGTCTTTTTATTCTGTGTCTCTCGATTTTCAGTTTCCTAGTTCTAATGCCAGTATATACAATTTCCAAATAAGATACAGTGATAGTGCAGGTACAACCACAGGAAGGGGATACAAGAGGATCATCAACAATAGAAGCTACGGTTTCACATGGCATGTTGAAAGTAATTACAACAGTATATATCACTCGTTTCCATAACATGGAGTTCATTTCACTTAGCATCATCATAAGGGTATAGCTATTGGGCTCTTGTGATCCTCTGCTGTGACTAGCCTAAACCTGTGCTAATTATTCCCCATGAGGGAGATCATAGAGTCCATGTTTCTTTGGGTCTGGCTCACTTCCCTTAGTATAATTATTTCCAAGTCCTTCCATTGTGTATATATATCTACATCACTGGCCATAAAAGAAATGCAAATCAAAACAACATTGAGATTCCATCTCACCCCAGTAAAAATGTCCTATATCAAGAAAACTAACAATAATAAATGTTGGAGGGGGTGTGGCCAAAAGGGAACCCTACTTCATTTTTTGTGGGAATGTAAACTGGTTCAGCCACTCTGGCAAGAGGTATGGAAATTCCTCAGAAGGCTAAGCATTGAGCTCCCCTACCTAGCAGCCCCACTTTTGGGCATCTACCCAAAAGACCACAAACAAGAACACACTAAAGCCACCAGCACAACAATGTTCATCGCAGCACAATTTGTCATAGCTAAAATATGGAACCAACCCAGATGCCCCTCAGTAGATGAATGGATCAGGAAAATGTGGTACATATACACAATGGAATTTTATGACTCTAACAGGAAATTTTAATGGGCAGTTTTTAAAATGCACTGCCACTACTGTGATATTGACCCTAGAACACATTACCAGCCACTGTGATATTTAATTCCCAAAAGGTAGTTGACATGAAATTATTTTTCAAATTTGTAAACTTTTATATCAACAATTTAAGTATCCTGCTCTGGGTCTAAGCACCATCAAATAATGTAAGGAATTCTTGAACTATTCCTTTGACTTTAATGGAAAGGATTATATGGAAGATTCTAGTCCATAGTAGATCAATATACATTGTGATAAAATAAAGTACTATTAATTATTTATTGGTTATGAATACTTGGGATGTAGTCCTGGATTTTTCTGGGTTAAGACCAAGTTTGGCATTTTCCTTAGGTTGTCTAATAATCCTCTCTAGACTTTATAGTTTTTTTTAATAACATTTTACGTAAAGGATGACTTATCTTTCCAAGTTCATGTTTTAGTAGGGATAAGAAAAGTTTATTTAAAATTATATTTTTCCAAAGTAAATATAAATATGTTTACACATTTTGAGTTGATTTATTATGTTCAAGGAACAGTCTTTAATGGTTTGTGCTTTTGATTTTCTAAAGCAGTAAATATTTTAACCAGGTAATAAATATTAATTGGTATTAATAGCTATGGACAGTCATTACCCCCTCTGCATCTTTGGAATAATTTGAAAAGGGTTATTTAAAAGTCTTCTCATTCTCTTCAAACTTTTACCTCTTCATCTTCATGTGTTGAGCCTTCATGCAGTACAGACAGCTCTACTATACTTTACTTCACTGGCTTTATATAGACTGTGAACCTGAGATGTTTGCCTTACCATACCTTAATTCATTGGAAAGAGGCATTTTACCAGGCTTTGCCCTTAGCAAGGCATTCCTGAACCCCAAAATAAACAAGACAAGAAGTCCTAAGAAGGCAGAGGCTTCCTGGAGGAATGGTATGAAAGTGGGGTGGAGGAAAGGTGTTCCTGGTAGCTGGAAATGAATGAGAAAAAGAGGGGAAGTTGCGGAGCCCAAAGCAGAACCATCAGAAGCCAGGAATGTATCCAGTAGGTCTGCCAGGACCTCTGACTAGAGAAGCCTTGGAGAGATTGAGCAGAGAAGTGATAAGATCTGTCTCTTACTGGATTTGGTCTCTCCAACTGTATGTTTGAATTTAACAGAACTGGGGGCAAAGGAGGAAGGAGGGAGACCATTTCAGAGAATTTTGCAGTAGTTTAAACAGAGAGTGACAGATGTAGGCTTTGGCAGTAGTTGTGACAGTGATGAAAACTAGATGTGGGATTTGTTGTGAAGGTAGAAGTGACAGGATTTACTGTTGGTTTAGATGTGGGCATGGGAGAGGCTGGAGGCAGTCAGTGTGACATTGGGATTACTTGTCCAAGACAGTGGACAGGTGGAGCTGTCCTTTTCTGCAACGACTACAAGAGCAAGAAGCCCTTTCATGGTATATTGAGGTTGAGATATCTTTGAAAGGTCTAGATATGAATGGTAATTCTGTAAGGTGGTACAAAATAAAATGAACAGTCAAATACATTGTTTATACAGTGCTAAAGTACATAGTTTCAAGAATTAGGAAATGTCCACAGACAAAATAGTCTCAGATTCTTAATGATGACACATAAAAGAACTTGAGATAGAGTGATAGTGTATGGCACTTTTCTGTTAACTCTTGGCCTCAAACACCTCTGCTAGCCATTCAAAACATTGCTAAAAGCAAAGTTCTTAAATGCCACTGATACTAGTGTACTTTGATTTAAGAAAGCTAGACATACCAAAATAAAACTAATAAAACATCCAACTTAGCCATTTATTTTCTTACATTGTATATTAACATCTCAAATACTTCTTTTTAGTAGGAGATAATCTTTTCCAATGTAGGTTTATATGTTTGACTTACAGGCTACAGATGAATTTTAAAAACAGTATCAGAAAGCATTGGTAATTGATGTGGCAAAATTTTCTATATACCAGAAAGAATTTTTCCCAGACAATATAAGGATAAAAAGAAAAAATGACAGTAATTATTGTCCTCAAAAATAATATAATAGAGAGCACAAGGTAGAACTACATGTACGTACATGTACGTACATGCAGGTAATTGTAATGCAAAGTAGAGCGGGAAATTATTTCCTGGTGAGGAAAGTAACCAGAACTAGATAAGCAATGTACCAGATTCTGACTAGTAGGCATACAGGATGGCATGTCAAGACATAGGAAAAACAAAAGCAAGAGTCAATAAAGCTTTTTACATGGCAGATAGATTAAAAAGGAAGTAGCTATAGGAATCAGGCTGAAGGATTGAATAGGGATGGTTGAAAGTTTCCACAGCTATGATACTATTTTTGCTGCATGGGGTGAAAATGCTGAGATGCTATGAAGGTTTCTGAGAAGCAGTGTGTCAAGATTTAGCTGACTTGGGGAAATCATTCTGTTAGTGTTGGCAAAGTGATGTAGCAGGAGAAGGCTTGACAGAGACCTGAGGGCTGGGCATGTGAAGAAGCACACACGCCCCGGTGGCAACACTACAGAGATGATTTGGCAAATCACTGTAGAGATAGAATTAATTAGATTTGTTAAATGTAAACTCCTTAATCAAATGGAAACATGGGAAGGGTTTCTGGTGTGGAGAAAAGGCTGAATTAGGAATATGTTGAACCTGAAAGGCTGTCTTCACTCAGCTGTGATGTTTGAAAGAAATATTTCAGGAGTGGACAAAGCAGATGGGAGTAGCCCATGGAGAGGACATGGCCCGAGGACCTGGAAGTGAGTGAGAATGTGAAGGAGAAGTAGATCACTAGGAGAGAGGGAAAAGATGAAGGCAAGGAGAGAGAGGCAAGGAAGAGAAGAGAGAAAAACTGCTTGAGAGGCTGGAGATGCACAAGACTCATCAAGGTAGAAGAAATATTCAAATAATGTGTTTCCATGGAAATAGAGAGAAAGAATATTGCAAAGGAAAGTTATCAAGAGCATGAGAGAACATCAGGAAGAATGAAGGTTGGGGAGAGGTCACTGGGCTTAAAACAGAGCAGTCATTCATGATCTTGGACAAATGATAGTGTAAACAGAAATGCTCTTGGAAAAGATGAATGAGGCAGTGGAGATGAGGGACCCTCTGTTCATTGGGAAAATTTAGTATTCATGTTAGGAAGTAAGAGTTCCAAAGAGCAGCTAGAATTATAGAGGGTGTAATTTTACAGTAAGCATGTCTTGAACGTTTGAAAATACATGAGAAAAGGACTCACAGAGAATGGAAGATAATTGTCAGCGTGCAATGTCGCAGAGTCTTAACAGCACATGCAGTACGGGCCCACGTCAGCCCTTGGCTATAAGCATCCAGATGTATGATACATTGGTCTCTTCCTGGACATGACATACTCTCCTGTGTCTCGATCCTTACACCTGTCACTTTCTGTCCAGAATGTTTTCTGATTTTCATATGACCAGGTTCCTTCTCATCATTCTGCATTTCTCCAAGCAGACCTCTTCCTGTAAAGTCTCACCTACTTAACCACCTTTACCCCATTGCCTCGTTGCCTTCATAGTTTGTCTCACTATCTGAGGATTATCTTTTATTTATTTGTACTCACTTGTTTATTCTCTTCTTCCACTAGATTATATGCTCCAAGAACAGGATGTTGTCAGTCAGTTCATTGGAAAACCTTCCTAGTAGTGGTAGGTGCTAGCCACTAGTATATATTAAGTGTATAAGGAACAGGGAGCATATCTTTTGCTTAGGGAAGAAAGAAAAGGATTTGTAAAGAGTTTCTGTGACAAGACTTGAGAAGACCTATAGCTAAATCTAGTGTGTATTTTCTTGGTAAAGGGCCACTGTGGTTTGCACAGGTCAGGAGTTTCAAGAGGAATGAAACATCCAGGCTGCTGATGGAATAGGTGGGCAGGAGATCTCTGGTAACACTGCAGTCTTACAGCTAGAGGAAGAAGCTAAGGGTGCATTGGTCTGAAGAATGGGATGCTTCTGGAGTGCACCGAAAACATTTATACATGAAGACAGACGTAATTTTAGCTGACAGGATTTTGGCACCAGGAAACTTAATGAGGATATAGGGACTTGTTGGAAAAGAGGAATATCTGTGGAGATGATCTGGACTGAGTAGACAGTATGTCTTGTTACAATAGCAGTTTCTAAAACTCTAGGATCAAGTACAGTTCTTTTTTTGTTTGTTTGGTTGGTTTTTTAAAATTTTTATTGTCAAAGTGATGTACAGAGAGGTTACAGTTTCATACATTAGGCATTGGAAACATTTCTTGTACTGTTTGTTACCTCCTCCCACATTCCCCTCTCCCCCCTTCCCATTTCCCTTTCCCCCCATGAGTTGTTCAGTTGATTTACACCAGTTTTGCAAGTATTGCTTTTGTAGTCGTTTGTCTTTTTACCTTGTGTCTCTCGATTTTGGTATTCCCTTTGTTTCCTCGTTCTAATACCAGTATACACGGTTTCCAATGTACTCAGATAAGATACAGAGATAGTGCAGTTCTTTGTGCAAAGTAGGCATGCATTAAATGCAAAGTGAAGAAATAAAAGAATGATAAATGAAAAATTATATAGCTCCTGTACATGGGAATGTGGGTAAATTTTATTTCAGCCTATTATAAATACTTTGGAAAGGACAAGTATATCTTTGTATTCAGATATTCCTTTGTGATATTTTAGTATTGTCATTTCTTCATATTCCTTAATAACTTAAACACAAAGCACAATTTCCTCAGCCAGTTTCTTTCTCCTCTTTGAGTTTCCCAATGTTTTCCTCATCAACTCATGTAAACTTCTTTTACACTGAGAATTGTAAAAACCTTATTATCATTGTGGCAAATATTTCTGACATTCACCTTTTATTTAGGATATAGAGAAAATTTTATTTGTTGTCAATCTGTATTCAGCCTGACCTACTTATCTCTTCCTTTGTGAATTTAACCCTTAGAGTCATTTTAAGCTTAGTATTTTGATATTTAAAAATATACCAACACATCATTTTCTGTAATGTACTCCACCCAAAACAAAGCTCTTAAGAATTGGACATAGCACTTACCAGCTCAGGTTCCTGCTCTGTAATTTTAAGTGGTATCTGAAGGATTAAACTGGAATTCTGCCAGCCTGAAGTCATTAAAAGACTCTAAGCAACAATTCAGCATCTTTTTCAAATTTAAGAAAAGCTCCATATGGTATAATTATTCGAGGCTAAGGTCATAGAAACTACTTAAACCTTTGAAATTTATAATTAAAGGATTAATACTAACTTATGAAGACTTTGTCATTTTGGCTTAAAAAGGATTTCTAATCTCAATCCTGTTTCTTCTTCCTTTGATCTTCCCTGACTTTTCCTTTACTAAAAATGTGACATTTTATATTCTTAAATTTTAAATTAAATATTAAGACTTGGAGACATTGATTGACAAACAACATGCAATATAGTTTTTATTATAGTTTACAAGTGGTGATGGATTTAAAGTTACTTTCTGACCTTCAGCCTGATGGGCTGATGATAAATGACACATCCAACATAGCAGTAGATTAGTTTACAAAAGAAAATGCACAAATGCCAACCTGGAAAATAAAAGGTGTGTGTTAAACTTGGATGTAGTGAATTGAGATTCATTTATATAAAGGTTAATTTAAGTACATTGTAGTGTGGCTTTGAACAATCTCCATTGTATCCTTTCTTTGAATATGAATCATCTTGTCTTTTATAGAAGCCAAAACCTTTGTTGTCATTTTGATGACAACAAATTAAATGAAGTCGAATATTTTAGTTTAAGTCATCTTTTGTAGCTACTGTGCAAGAATCAGTAATGTATTTTTCTTGAACTCTCTTTTTTTATGTCAGTCCCCAGCTCTCTCCTACTTTATCTGGTGATTAAGACATATATAACAAGTGATCAGTTCTGAGCTCAGTCAAGTGTAGCTTTAACCCTTGAGTATAGTAGAGAAGCAATCAGTCTATGTGGACCTTATCCAGTATTGTAAGGTTTAAAAATATTAATTGATATTGAGTAAATTATCTAAATTGAATACCTCATAATGGTAGAATGGTAGACAAGTGGAGAAAGAACATACATCATTATAAAATGTATAGTTGACTTAAAATATACCTCTTTATACACATATACATTCTTTTTGTGTGGTTCTGGGGTAGATTCAGGACCTTGTACTTGCCAAGCAAGCATTCTATTATTTAGACCATATACACTGCCCTTTTGTGCTATAATTATTTTTCAGATAAGAGTTTTACATTTTTATCACATGCTTTCCTTGGACTGGAATTCTTCAACATGTATCTCCTGAGTAGTGAGGATTACAAGCATATACCACCATGCCCAACTTGTTGATTGAGATGGGAGGAATCTCCCTTTTTTCCCAGATTGGCCTTAAACCATGATCCTCCACATCTCTGCCTCTCAAGTACCTTGTGATTTTTGGATTCTATTTTTTTCTGTACTATCTAAATGTTCTACACTATAGGCACTTAGTAAGCTCAACAGTGATGTTCAGAATTTACCATGTTATAGTTTTCCCTGTCCCTAAGCCCTAGGGTGGCCTAAACCTTCTTCCCCATTTCTTCTGGGAAATCAACATCCCAAGGAAAGGAACATACTAGCCTTCAGCTCTGGCATCACACTGGCTGATATCAGCAACCAAGCAATGTGATTGTGAAGTCACCAACCTGCCTCACCTACCTTTAAGAAACTGAAAGTTTCCCAAGTACTCTGCTTCAGGGCCCCAAGTCACCTGTCAGGTCAGGGAGGCAAACAGCCATCATCCACCACTTCCTGCCTGCACCCTGCACATGGGGCTTTCTACACCACTTCTGGGGTCTTCCTAGGGGCTAAAGATGTGGGCCTCTACAATTTTTCACTGTCCATCTCCCAAGGAAAGGCTAGTTTTAGAACTGACAGGGATGAAAGAACATGGTAGAGCCCATGCAGCAGAGCAGATTGTACCCCTGAGGGACACAGGACCATCTGTTCCCAGAGAGACGGTAAGACTGAGACACCCTCTGCAAAAAAGAATTTCATGAGTCCTGAATTTGACACCTGTGATAAAATAGCCCCTCCCTTTGAGTAGATCAATTTGAGCAGGGGTGTGGATACCACTACGGAAAAAGTTAAGCTGAACTGAAATCAGGGCTGCCATCTGACTCTGTTGGGTTGTATGCCATGACAAACACCCTATAAATGTCAGAATCTGGGGGGAAATGGATTAAATTGGGCAGAACTTTCTAGAAGTGGTAGAATGTGAACTAATTGCTTAAAAACCTATAAAGCAGTATTAACCAAAACAAAGTGAAGTTATACAGCATCTTAGCTGCTGAGGTAAAGATTTACAGAATTCCATTTCTCCTTTCTGCCTTTCTTTTTTTGAAACTTCTAATTTTAAATTGTGGCTAAATATACATAAAATTTACTATTTTAACCATATTTTACTGCATAGCTCAGATGGAGCAGCCATCACCATTATCCATAAGTAGAATGTTTTTAATAGTGATAAAACAAAAACTGTAGCCATTGACCAGTAATTCCCCATCCATTGTTGCCTCCCTCTATCCCTGGGCAAACACCACTCTGTTATACAGCATCACCGTTATCTTTGGTGGCTGGCTTATTTTACTTAGCATCATATCTTCAAGGTTCATCTATGTCATATGTATCAGAATTTTTGTAAGGCTGATGAGATTCCATTGTATCACCACATTTTGAGGTATTGTGAGTGATCGGCCAGGGGCATGGGTGTACAAGTATGTCTTCTAGTTTCTACCTCCATTTCTTTTGGTAGATATCCAGAAGTGAACGTGGTTGGCATGACAACTCTATTTCTCAACTTTCGAAGATGTTTCATATGCTTTCTGTAATTGTAACGCTATTTCACATTCCAACTGATAGTACACAAATTCTGCCTGCCATAGCCATGATAACCAGCAGGCAGAGTCTCCTGTCTTTCTTGTCTTCCTCACCAAAGAGACAATCTCTGCTGTGCCATAAATTTCCTTTCTACAATCCTGGTTTTATATATGATGTTTGCTTTGCTTGGGTGACCTGGGAACTTGTCACTCACTCAGATATGGGCCCTGTCCCAGGCTCCCCACTCCCTACACCAACTACATTTCTTTCTTGTGTTCCTCCAACTCTTCATCCATTTCTCAATTGTTAATGCAAATAATTCACATATGGGTTGTGTAGACAAACCACCATTACTTTAAGTAATAAGTAGTCTCATCACCTCAAATATTCCCTAGACCCTTTGTCACCAACCCTATTTCCTGCCTGAGTCTCAACTCTAGGTATCCATTCATGTGCTGCCTGAGACTGTGGATTTGTCTGTTCTAGAATGGCATGTAAGTGAATTACTCAGTGTATCGTCTTTTCGAGTGTATGTTGGTTGTGGGGCTTGAACTCAGGGCCTAGGCATTGTCCCTGAGCTTATTGCCTCAAGGCTAGCACTTTACCTACTACTTGAGCCAAAGTGCCCCTTCTGGCCTCTTCTGATTAGTTTATTGGAGACAAGAATCTCATAGACTTTCATGCCTGGGCTGGCTTCAAACTGAGATCCTCAGATCTCATCTTCCTGAGTAACTAGGATTTCAGGCATGAGCCACCAGTGTATAAGCCGGCCTGTGTAGGGTCGTTTGAAAGTGGCTTCTTCTTAGCATAATGCTTGTAAACTCTCCCATGTTACTGTATATAATAGTAGTCTTTTTTGTTGGTGACATTTTAATATAAGTCTATACATACTAAAGTTTATCTGCCCTTCAACTGAGGAATAGTTTAAGAATTAGTGTGAATATAAATTTTAAATTCACTTATGTAAATAGCAAAGATTAGGATTGCTGTGTCATACATTAAAAATATTTTAAGTTCATTATAAATGGCTGGACTTGTTCAAAATTATTAGATTATTTCTCTACCAGGAAGGTATGAGAGTTCTAGTCATGTTTACATCCATGTAGACATTTCTCATCCCATGTTTCTTAATGAACACCAATGTTGACCACCTTGACATGTGCATACTTACCATCGGAATATCTTCCTTAGTGAAGAATTTTTTTCTGACTTTGTTTAGTTGTTCTCTTTCATATTGTTTATTATCTTTACATAGTTGTACAATGAAGTTGCCATTCAATGAAGCAATTTATGAATACAAGGCATCTTAATCAGTGTCAGCATTCTCACCAATCCCACCCAACCCACACCTTTTCTCACTCTTCTTAATTTTATAGAATATACATTGAGTTTTTGACTGCATTCTCCCCACTTCTCTTCATTAGTCTACCCTTCTCCCCTAGGCCCTACCTCCTGATATTTATTTTGTTGAACTATGATTTTGCCATTCTAAGTTATGATACTGAGTTTTTACTGAATATGAGTTTATTTATATATACCGGATCCAAGTCCTCTATTCCATGTGTGATGTCCAGACACTTTCTCATCGTGAGTGGCATGACATCTTTCCTTTAACAATCCTTCCAAAGAGCACAGTCTTCATTTTAACGAAGTCTCCCAGTTTGTTATTTTTTGTATCACCCTTTTGTTATTATGTGTAACAATCCTCATCTAACATAAGATCACAAAGATTTCTATTGTTTTCTTCTAAAAGTTTTATACTTTTAGTTTTTATACTTAAATCTGAAGTCCATTTTGAATCAATTTTGGTGAATGGTGTGAGGAATGCATTAAGATTCAGTTGTTGGATCTTTTGTTGAAAAGAAGTTCTTTCTCCATTGAATGGCCTTTGCAGCTCTGCTGAAAATCAGTTCATTATATATTGTGCTCTGTCAGTGGAAGAATTTTATTCCATTGATCTATGGGCCTGTCCTTGTTATTATCGTGTCTTTTCAGGAAGTCTGTGATAGTGTCTCTATTTTTTGTTGTTATTTTTCTTGTGATTTAACATGATGAATTCTCTGCAGAATCTTGCTGGAATTTCAATTTCTTTAATTTGTGTTGAATTATCTGTTTAGAGAGAATTGAAATCTTAATGAAACTGAATCTTCTAATCTAGGAAAATAGATTTTCCCATTTGCTTACATCTTTAGTTCCTTTTATCAGCATTTATACCTTTTAGCATGTGGGTATTGCAGGGGTCCCTGCACCCCGGGTGCTCTCCCAACCAGCGGGAGAGGCAAGGAAGCACACCCGCCGAGGGTGAACCCAGAATAGGTAATGAGCCGCCAGTCGCCCGCACCCAGCCCAACCCAGCCTTTTGCCGGCAGTTGGACAATCAGAGGACTCGGGAGAGGTTCAAGACTGCTCTCAGTTTTAGTGGGTCAGACCCGATCTTAAGTATGGGCAATGGCAGCAGGAAGAGGAGGGTGTAACATACCTAGCCAGAGGTGATGATTGGCGGTCCAAGCTGTCAGTCAAGGGCGGAAGGCCATGGGACCTCCCTAAGGGGCGGCCTAAGTACTAGCAGGACCGCCCCCAGGTTACTGCCGGCAGCCATCTTGCTGCACATGGTCTTAAGGCTGGGAGGCGTGGCCAGCTAGAGCCGCCTTTCCAGTTCTGGACCCAGAAGGCAGGCGGGGCTAACCGGGATCCCTCTTCTGGGAGGCAGGTGGGGCTCTTCAGGGCCTCACTCCTGAGGCACAACAGCCACACACCTCCGGGGCGCAGACAGGCGGGGCCAATCAGTGTGCCCCACAGGCATGACACATATTTTGGTAGACTACATCTAATCATTTTACATTTTTATCTTAATTTTTTTTTGCTGGTCCTGGGATTTGAACTCTGGACCTTTACATTTTCCCTGAGCTGCTTATGCTCAAGGCTAGTGCTGTACCACTTGAACAACAGCTCCACTTCCAGCATTTTGTGATTAATTGTGGATAAGAGTCTCATGGACTTTCCTGCCTGGGCTGACTTTGAACCATGATCCTCAGATCTCAGCCTCCTGAGTAGCTAGGATTACAGGTGTGAGCCACCAGTGCCCCACTATCTTAATTCTTAATCGTTCCCATTCACATATAGAAATATAGTCGATTTAAAAAAATATATTGACCTTATATAAACTTTCATAAAAGCAATAGTTGTAGTCACTTTTTTGTGTAGTTTTTGGGTTTTTCTAGACTAATTATCAAATAATTATCGTCTGTAAGTTTTCCCAGTTTTTCTTTTTGTATTTTAATGATGCTATGTATGTCAACACACTTTTCTTACAATAAGGTATTTTGTTACTGCATAAGTGAACTTTGGGAAACAACTCAAAAGAAGCTTAATGTAGGAAGACTCATGTGAGCCAGAGGAAATGCAGGTGTGACATGGAGGCAGGGCATTTGGAATTTCCAGTTTACTTCGTTGTGTACTATGACAAACATATAGTTTTTAAAGTGAGAACACAGTAAGAAAACATAGGCTAGCAAATGTGACAGACTACTGTCAAATTCCTCTGCTTAACCTACAAGTTATTCTTCATTCTCCAAAATTATCATTCTTTTCAAACATTAAGCTGATATAAAAGACTTTAAAATGAAATTGTTTATACATACATTTTAAACATTCCATTGGACTGAGAACCTTGAATACTTAATATTTAAATTTTTAATGATAATTTATAAATTATCCCCCAGCATAGTTTATTCTGCAATATTAAGCCAAATATATTCACAAAGATTTTTAAAAGGTTAGAAAATTAGTTACCTTTTAAATATTTTTTTAGTATCAGTTCATTAACTATTTTAAGAACCTAAGTCCTCAAATTGTATAGAAAAATCTCTAGATCTCATATTGCAAATTATATTCCTCTTTACACATGTTTTATTTTAATTTGTTGGTCACATCATTAGCTTGTGTTTTGGAGTATATATTCTTCATATACTTTAAATGTATTTTATAGGTGCCAGATATGTAGTGTTACTGGTATGCATATACTGTGTATACATTTCCACACTTAAACAACACACTACTTGGTTTTGGTGACAGTGTAGCTTGTACCAGGCTGTATCACAAAATATTGTTGAGGAAAGAAGAGCTGCATTATAAGTGTATGCAGATGTGAATTTTGGCTAACAAAACTATTTTTAATATTCATCTCTGGTATTCTCTTGGCAGAGAAAATAGACATTTGTTCCCACTGCCTGATGTTACAAAGCAGTAGACACCCTGGGAACATGCCACGGAAGCCCCAGGTCATGGAAAATATCTCAGGGAACATTGCTGGCTTTGAACATATTTGTCACCATTACTTTTAAGTTACACATTTCATATTTTTCAATGAAGAATTTTAGCAGATTGTTTTAAATATTTATAATGTTAGGCTTGCATTTCTATAAGTGATTACAATTCTAATGTGGACTACAGTACTTTTGAAAGAAAGTAACACATTGTAATGACTTTGTAAGAATAAGAAATGATTGTTTTTCATACTCAGATGATAACTAAGGATCCCATTTACTCCTTTCCTTTAAAAATCTGTGAATTGTTAAATTCAGTACCATTTACAATAGCACCCAGATATGAAACATTTGCATAACTGGGTATGTGCAAGGTCTATATAAATCTGTAGATTGACCATTACATTTATGACAAAAATTAAAGAAGACCTAATTTATGGATGGAAAAAACTCAACCTGTCTAGAATATCATTTTTCCAAAATTTGATCCTTCAATCCAGTACAGATCTAATCAAAACTTTAGCAGCCTTTTCATTGAAATATTGAAACTAGATCTAAATTTTATTTGCATTTTGTCTAATCACCTTTGAAAAAAATGACAGTGTAAGGGGTTATATTTCCTGATTTCATGACTAAATGTAGAAGTTGTAAAATACAAATGATGTGGAGGTACATGTCTGTAATCACAGTAGCCAGCCAGCCAGGGCTACATAGGGTGCATCTGTCTCAAAAAAGCTGAGTCACAGGGCTGAGGATATGGCCTAGTGGCAAGAGTGCTTGCCTCCTATACATGAGGCCCTGGGTTCAATTCCCCAGCACCACATATACAGAAAATGGCCAGAGGGGGCGCTGTGGCTCAAGTGGTAGAGTGCTAGCCTTGAGCAAAAAGAAGCCAGGGACAGTGCTCAGGCCCTGAGTCCAAGCCCCAGGACTGGCAAAAAAAAAAAAAGCTGAGTCACAGAGAGGGAGATGGAGATGGAGATGGACATGGAGACTGAGAGATAGAAAGAGAGGGGGAGAGGGGGAGGGAGGAAGTCAGGACAGCTTAAGCAAAAACTTAGTGAACCTCACTCCACAAGTCAAGTAATAACCTGAGTGTAGTGGCTTATTCATGTAATCCTGGCTATCAGGATGCATAAGTAGAAGGGCTGACATCCATAACTGACCCCAGTGCGGGGTGGCCAGAACCTTCAAGACCTGTTAGAAGAATAACCAAAGCATAAAGGGTTGGAATGTATCTCAAGTGGTAGAGTACTTGTCTATCAAGTGTGAGGACATGAGTCCAAACTCCAGTATTACCAACAAATAAGCACAAATTTCATACATAATTGCTTAAAAGTGGACATTGTTGATGATGAAACAGTCTCCTATTTTTTCAGTATCATACACGGTAGGTACTCCAATTTTTGCAGTCTTGTGCTCAATTCTTAAAAATAATATATGCTAAGACAACTGGTGAGCATAGACCTGACTGCTTTGCCAGTGGAGCTTCCTTCTGTGTACCTACCATGTGTCCTGGAACCTTCTTGTTACCTTAATTCTTGCAGCCTTTTCATTTATTATTGCTTTAAAAAGGTTGGAGATACTAAGGCTCAGATGAACTGAGAAACAACCACAAGATTCTAATTCTGTTGTACCTTTCCACCACCCAATGCTTGCAGTTATATCTCAGCTAATCCAGCCATCTGTTAGCTGGGATAGATTGCCATGAGCAAAAGATTGAAGAAGCTTCTGCTGCTTCTCAGTATAAGTTTGTTTATGCCTGTTGCCCCTGTCCTCATCTTTTTCAACCATACACAGATCTGAGTTTCACCACAACAGTTTGTACATCACCTTCATGTACACAGGTCCCCACCCTTGTTTCTTGTGTCTACTTTGATTGGTCCTCAGTGTTTGGTAGCTGACTCATCATTCAGCTCTTGTTCCATCACTTTGGACTGGATCTTACCATTTGACAATATGGAATCCTCTTTTAATTGTGTTTTTTCTAGCAATATTGGTGGCCAAATGTCCCTGAACAAACAGTGGGCCTTTTTCCTGATATTTCCTTGTAGGAGGATCAGAAATCCTCCAGCACCTAGCTGCTCATCCCTTGGATAGGGGGAAATGCTTACCCCGTGTTACCTTATTATTTGAAATAGCATTATGTTCCAAAGTTTTGCTTTGCATTTTAACTTGCATTGTAGTCTTTTACTTCCCTAATAATACTTCCTTCTTCTGTTCCAGAGTACTTTTAGAGAAACAACATTTGCTTTTGTTTTGAAGCGTAGCAACTTTTAAAACCATCTTTTATTCTGTGTAAAGTCTGAATTCAGTCTTATACATTTATTTTTAGAAGTGTAAGTTCTGTTCCTAAATTCTCCTTTGACATCTTTAAAAATGTATGCTTAACTAAATAGCGTTGCTTGAAAGTCATTGTGACTTTTGAGCGCTGCAAGATTGTCTTATCATTATCTTTGAGAGATTAGGGATGCTTGCTGGGAAGACGGCTTTTTTCCCTAAGTAAAAGTGAAGTTTTGTTGTTCTATTGTAATACTTATTTTAATCTAGTAGATTTTCTTTCTGCAGATAGTATATAACAGGAATCAAAAATAGTTCAATAAAATTAAAAGCCCTCAATTATAAATGGAGTTGACTGTTGTGTGATTGTGTTAGATGCCCTTGTCAGCTGCATTAGACTGCTGCTCTTGACGGAAGTGAAAACATTTCTCTATGCTGGTATGCTGTTTTTGCAATGGGGTGTAAATCATTCCTAGTCCTTTCTTAAGTGTGAATCGACCATTTTAAATATGTAAATATTCTAAATAGCAGAAAGCATGAGAGTCAAGGGAAAGCATGATCATTTTTAACAACAACAACAACAAAAACAGCTTTTAGTACATGTGATTATGATTGGAAAACAGCATAACAAAAAAATTGTATTAACAGACCAAAGTTTAAATGACATTAAAACACATAAATGACTTTGGGGGGGAATTTTAGTAATAAATTCAGTTATAGTACAAAAATGAAACACTCTGTTACTGTAGAAAAATACCTGGCTCTTTGTTTAACTGTCAGCTCCAAACAAAAGATAAAGCCATTCATTTAAGTAAGTTTTCTCGTGAAAGTTTTGTTCTCTATACTATCTTATTCACACGGCTTCTCGTTGATCTCTGTAACTGGTACACAATAATCTGTAACAGACAGAACAATATATGGCCTACCAAAAATTGTCCATAGCCATGATGAAATTGGATGGATTGACCCATTAGTAAGAACTATTTCAACTCATTGGCTTCTCAGTTACTTGCCTCATCATTCCTTTACCGTGGCCTCCGATTTGTGAGTGTGACCCAGCGTCCTTGGCAATAATACAATAATCATACCATCTTCAGTTCTTGGTTTCAGTGGCTCCACTCTTCTTCTGCCCATCCCAATTTCCCATCTTTCTAGTTCAGCTTAGTGTGCTCACTCCAACAGACTTTGCCCTGTGAGATGTATACTCATGAATATTACCATCCTTCACTTCCCACTAATTGCTTTGTCTTCGTTTGCCAGCTTAGGTGTCATGGTTAGTCACTCCTCTCAACTTCTTTGCCCCTCTGCTTCATATTCATCATTGACAAATGCACAACATTGGTGAACCAAATAAAGTATTGTACTATTGTATATAAACAGAAGAACATGACTGAAGACAAAAGCATTGTCTCGTTGAGACTCAAGGCCAAAAAGCTCACATGGACCCTCAGCACTGCCTTATTTCATTTTTCTACTATCTAAAAATTATCATGCCTCTTTTTCCTTCTCAACACTGCTGCATTGGCTTTCTATTTCTACTCCGAGATAATAACCCAAATTTCATTGGAAAATTGGAAACAAACAGAAGCCACTATTTTGATTAGCCCAACCCAAGTCTGCCTTCTAATTGTATTTATCCCCACATATCTTTCTTTCTCCTTTTTTGAGTATGTGGATATTTTACTCAGGGAAATGGGTACCTCTGTTTGTGGCTTCATTCCTGCAACTGTACTTCTCACCTAACTCAAAGGATTTTCTGATTAGCCACATTTCGTTATATCAATACTTTCCCCTCTATTATTTCCAAAATCATGAAATATATTTTAAATAATTCTTTGTCTACCAATTCAAAATTTTTCTAAGTTATATTTTGGTAATAAATTTACTCTCAAATTTTAGTGGCTTGGAAACATAACATTCCAAGAATCTTTTCTATCTCTTCTTTGCAACGGTCATAGTTAATGACATTAGAACCAAAAGGCACTAAAATCCTTGAAGTGCTTTTTTTAATGATCTATATGACTGTACTCCAAAAATATAAGGCCAATTATTTAACTCAAAAAATGTTCATTATTAAGAAAAACCCTTATATAATACTATTTTTATAAATCCAAACTGGCTAATTACTACTAATTTATTTTTATTAATTAATATGGTCTTGAAGTATAAGGTCAATATTGGTTGAAAGTGATATTCCATTATGTTGAACATTGCTGGTCATTCATGACTAGAAGAGAGAGTATGAAGACATCACACACAATCTTTCAGGCATAAGCCAGAAGTGACACGTATTCCACAAACATCCCATTAGCCAGAGTTAGACACATAGCCCCACTTACTTTCTGGAGAATGGAAATGGGTATTCAACTACCAGTTAGTACTTGGCTGTGGTTCAATCTTCCCTTCAACCTTGGTATCATTTCTCTGTCCTTACAGCCATTTTGGGAAAGGACTATCTACTAAATGCCTTCTACTGTCTCATGATGTTTTCTTTTCTCCAAGGCCATGAAGTTTGTAGCCACTTCAGTTACTTAGGCACTGATCCAACCAACTGGTAATCTCTAACTTAAATGCAGTGCTCAGTCCTCAGTTTTCATATCTCTTGACCTCTCTTTAAGTAATTTGCAAAGTACAGTAATTTCATTGATGTAACCCAGGATATAACTGCTTGAAACTGGAAAAGAAAATGAATTTTTTTAAACATTATCCTCAGAACTATATTTAATAGAAAATTACACTCACTGTATTAAGCAAGATGCACGCAGCTAAGACCACTTCTGTGTGGTCTGACCTCTGAGGTGGCTGATGTCTGCTTTGTTGGCTTAGTACTCCCAAGGCCCATGACCTAGAATAGAAAGCCAGGTAGAATCTATATCACCTTTTTTATTTATCCTTAGCAATCAATGTCATCTCCCCTAATCAGTGTCATTTCTGCTATTTTTTATGTTAAATGTTACAAATTCTACCTAGATTCAAACAATGAAAACTTCTTGACTCAGGAGTATTGATACCATGTAAAATGAAGAGCATGTAAAAGGAATACGTACTGATACAGCCAACTTTGAGCAATACTGTCTACTATACATAAGTTGACTCTAGGTTGTTAGGTACATTGAAAATTGTCTAGCACCCCAATTGTTAGCTGACATTGATTAGCCAAGCAGATAACCCAGTGACCACCCACGACAAAGAAAACAGTGTTAAACAGTAACACAACAAAAATATCCAGCAGCAACAAAAAGCTCTGAAGGGGGAATATAACCTAGTTTTCAAAATTTTCCAATTGTAATACAGTATGTATTTTTCAGCAAAATAATTGCAATACATACAAAAAAATGACCATGGCCCAAAGAAAAAGGGGAAAAATAAATAAAAACTCTTCCTGAAGCACAGGTGTTAGATTTACTGGACAAAAATTTTAAATAACCTAATTTAAATGTGTCCAGAGAGCTAAGAAATAAGAAGAAAAAGAAATAATGAAAAGATTAACAACTAATTTCTCATCAGAAACTGTGAAAGTCAGAAGACAATGGAATGAAATTTTCAGTCCTTAAAGAAAAAATGATGGATACATTTTTAAAATTCCAAGATAAATAAAAAGTGAATTTGTCAATAATATCCTACTAGACTCAAGGGTAAAAATTAAAATTGAGAATTTCTTGAAAGCAGGCATGTCAGTAAATCCTCATTATGCTAAATAAGGCCATGATTTCTTAGATATTGTAATACTTATAAAAGCAATAACAGATAAAATAAGTTGCACTCTCACCTGTTATTCTACCTACTCAGGAGGCTGAGATCACAGGATCACAATTTGAAGCCACAACAGGCAGGAAAATCCATGAGACTTATCCAGGAAAAGCTGGAAGTCAGTCTGAGGCGCAAGTGGTAGAGCACCAGCCTTGAACAAAATAAGCTAAGGGACAGTGCCCAGGTCCTGAGCTCAAACCCCAGTACTGGGCTTTATACAATTTTTAAACTGTTTACTTGAACTAATGCAGTATCCAGAAAAATAAAGATAACTCACAAAATAGAAGACATTGAAAGTTGTCTATCTGATATTTTTATATAAGCAAAGGATTTGAATAGATATTTCCCTGTAAGACATCTTTGTCTCCTAAGAGATCTCAATTGGTATTTCTGTATGTGTATTACTGATATGTGCTGAAACATGTAAAAACCTTGAAAATATTATGAAAAGCTAAATGCAAAAGGCCACATATTTTATGAGCCCTTTGTATGAAATATTATGAATAGATAACGCCACAGAGACAGAAATAGAAGTTTCTAGGAGCCTGGGGTGTCAGGAGAAAGAGGAATGATGGCTAATAGTATATTGTTTCCTTTTAGTGAAAAAGTTCTAAACATATAATGGTGATGTTTGTATAACTGTTATACAAACTGTTAAAGATTTATTTTGTGATAATTCGAATATTTCAAGCAATAGTGTAGTGGGAGAGGTAGGAGAATTCATGAGAGATTGCTGAGAGGTAGACACCCTGTTCCTGAGGTATACAGATGACTCGTCTATAGTTATCCAGATCTCTCAGTGCATTTTATTGTATTTGTTCCCGTAGTAATCTGAAAAATAAACCATAACCAAGTCTCTTGAAATAAGAATTACTACAGGAAAATGTTGTTTGGGTAGATGCCAGTGTAGTTGTTAGAGATAGCAGAAAGTATGTAAAGAGTTGAAAATGAACCTATTTCCCTTAGTTTGTTTGTTTTTTGAGGGGGGGGAGAGTTTTGGCTTTACCCCCATTGGGGCTTTCTCTTTCAAAAAGATGCAGAAGACTATAGCCCCATTTCACTTCTATTGTATCCTCTAGATTATACTTGCATTAGGACTTTAAACAAAGCCCTACCTATTGGCTCAGTTCTCTCTCATATTGCCATTACCTGCTCTGCTCTGGCTTATTTCCTACAGTCCTAGTAGTCCTTTTACCAAATGTACTTCTATTTGTTTTATTCCCTGCTTTAACATAGCCCACTAAGTCCAGGATAAAATCCAGATTTCTTGGCCTGAGACCCATTGATTTGGCCCAGACACTGAATTGTTGGCCCTAAAGTCCAAGTTGAGTGGAAACAGATAAAAGACTAGATATAACTAGTAATGAGGCGAGTCTGGAAAAGTCAAAGGATTGGTGCCAGTTTACATTCCTAGCTCCTGCTCTGGCACTAGAAGCTTGTTGTCTAAGCTGTTAGGAGAAATGTTTTCTAGTTAGTAGATATTCATAAGGACCTGTGGGCAGACACAGAGTTCATTTCAAAAGTCAGGGTAGGGGGACTGTATTTAGGAAACTGTGCATAGAAAATACTTTCTCTTAATCTTACATCAAATTGAAGAAAAAGTGAAGCTGGAGAAATAACTACTATATTATCTTCATCAAAGAAAACAGCTTTTTGTTTTCTTTTAGTTTAGATAATTTATATTATGCCTCTGGCCATCAAGGAATCTTTAAACATTTAGTTCTTGCCTCTTTGATAAGCAATTATTTTGTTCATACATTTTATTTTTCTTTAGAGTATTTAAATATTCTGAATGCCTGTGGATATTTTTAAAAATTAAGATAAGAGGAGTTGAAGCAGTAAAATGTCATAGAATATTTCTTAAGTTTTTAATCTGAGAATATGATATAACAGGTGAATGCTAGTATCAAACGACAGGTATTAAGCATACTGTGAGGCTGGTTTAAAATGCAAACAATGTTATATGCAAATCTGAATAAAATTTCATAATTGGATAAAATAGGATAGTTGAGGGTGCCTTCAGAACCTATGTGTTCAGTCTGTGGTACTAGGTATTCTTAACTAACCCACGAAGGGTTTCCGACAACACTGAATTTCTACCTACAAGGCATGGAGGGATTATCTACAAGTTAGCGTTGGCATGATATTTCATGGAAAAGAAGCTTGAGTGTTGTGAAAGCCCACTGGCTCACCAGTCTTTCCTCCAACTACACTAACCTAGAGAAGAATCTTTCATTCAAATATTTTTAAAAAGACAACATGTTGCAAGTTTTTGGATAAGATGTGTATTTGAGCCAGGTGCCAGTGGCTTACACCTATAAACAGCCACCTAGGAGACTGAGATCTGTGAATCACAGCTTGAAGCCGTCACAGACAGGAAAATCCATGAGACTATCTCCACCTAACCACCAAAAGCCATAATGGAGCTGTGGCTCAAGTGCTAGCATACCAATTTTGAGTGAAAACGTTGAGGAACAATACCCAGGCCCTGAGTTCAAGCCACAGTATCACAACACCTTTTAAAAATAAACAAACAAAAAAAACAAAAATACAGTAATTATTTCCCATAATGTTACCTGGCAAAAGCACTTAGAGAACTAAGACACTTGTTAAACTGAAAGAATAATCCAAAGGTGGTGAAGCAGGATGGATTATTGTCCAACAGCCACAGGTGATACTGCCCAGCAGAACTTTTCTAGGAAAAACAAATGCTATTTTTCTGTACAACAATAGAATATATAGAAGTCAAGAATATATTAACAAACCTCTAGAGAGTAGAGACCTATCTCAATTTTAGATTTACTTTCCACAAATGGAGGCCTAAATGAGAATGGGGAATAGACAAAAATGTGTCTGTGTTTTAAAATATTTGCAAATCAGGTTCATTTGAGCTTGCCACCTGTTGCCTCCAGGGCAAAAAGAGAAACTATCTGAGATAAAGCACAAGTTCTTGCAAGAATTGGGAAGACAAATAAAAAGAGTCACCTGGGGTAGAAATTTCATATGATAAAGGTAAAAGTATCTTTCTGCTTACCTGATTACAAAACACAGAAAGTGGGTAAGTCATGAATATCAATTACTACCGTCAACCCTGAGCTGCTGTGCAGCATGTATAAGTACAAGAGAAGTTCAATGACTTTAAAGCTTCCAAACCTGCTCCCTATCAGAATACTTGGGTGGATATTAAAAAAGAAACAGATCCTCAGCACAGACCTGCTCAATAGAAACCTCTGGGTATGACAAATGTGGGTGCACTGTACACATGACAGCCACTGTTCTGAAGTACATAGCATATTTACCCATTTGCATTATATCTTCCACTTGAGGCTTAGAAATCAGCTTTGCATGAAAGTAAATGAATGATTTAGAACTTTTCACAAAGCATATCAGGTTGTCTTAACAGTTCACGTTCCTTTCAGGAGCCAAGCTGGCCTGAGAGGTGGAGCAGTCCTTTCTACTGAAAACTCATTCAATTTTCATTCTTGCTCCTAACTTAAAAACAGGTCAATACTTTTTTGTGCTTGAGTGTTCTCTAGGATTAAATTGAAATTAAGACCTTCCTCCTGTTATTTTTGTGTATTTTATATCAACTACAGACATTAAATTACTCTTCTTGGTTAAAAGAAAGTTGCTAGAGTCCCCAAAGCAGTCTCAAAGATCTTAGCAATTTTGAGTTGCAACCAATCCAAAGGCCATTTGTTCTGACTTTCCTAGTATGGTGCAGACTCAGGAAAGGCAATTCCAGAGGAACTTCAGCTAGTAACTCAGGGCTTCACTTATTTCTGATAACATACACACCAGACCTAACTCTCTGATCTATGCCTTCTGTGTATCAGAGCATAGTGTGAATGTGCTTTCTTCAGTTTCCTTGGGTCTTTATGTATTTCTTTATTTACTTGAAATTAAATGGAAAAAATAAGTTTCTTTCAGAAAGGAACATCATATGTCAGTAGTCCCACATTGTTTTAATGAGAACACAAAAGCAAAATGTTCCAGAATTACTTGCTTGCAGCTACAAACATGCTTAAGAAATAAAAATCTCCTTCATTAAATGCACAAAAAAAGAAATAATTGTTTTGAAGTTCTTCTTATCAGCTGTGTAGGCTTCATTGTAAATGGATACTAAAGAACTCCCATTATGATCTGTATATTTTGGTGCCAGGAGGTTTTTTTTCTTACGCTAAATTATTAAGTTCTGTCAGCTGCTGGGCTGTCATATAGAGATATAGTAAATCACATTATATTTTGTCATGGATTACATGGAGCAATAAATTTGGGAATAAAGATCAAAGTAGTCCCACAATCACATCTGAGTGTAGGAGGGATGTTTAACTTGTAGAAAACTGATTTAGGTGAAGCTGTTGCAGGCCTTGTGTAAATTGGAAATGAATTTGGATATTTGGTTGAAAATGAATGAGGATCAAATCCCAAAATGACTTTCTATTTTTGTATTTAGTTCAGAGAATTTAATTCTAACACCTAGTTGCATGACTTGAATTAGATAAAGAATTGTGTGCCAAGAGGGGTGGATTCAGGGAAAATCATATTTTTGTATTTTAATTGCTTCACAATTAAACAGCATGTTCCATCCTATTTATTTGGGTTTGGAGGGAACCATATAATTAGTTAAATATTCTTATAATAATTTGCCTGACTCTTGGGAGCTGAACTGTTTGCTTTTTTCTTCATCTTAAACCATTAAAACTAAGCCAGTTTAAGCTCACTGAGCAGACATGATTATTTGGATCTTGATGAGTGTTTTCTTTGTTGTGTGTTACCATAGAAACTCTTTGGGATTATCAGTTGAAAACATTCACCTATTTAGAACAATCTCAACTAGATGGGCACTTTGCAGAAAGAATAGTAAAAATGAGTTAATATAACTGAAATAGTAAAAGAGAAAAAAAGCTATTAATTATTTTCCTGATGCTTTTATTTAGGAAGGTGCCCTCAGTTGTATCCACAGGTGGGAGAACACTGGCTTTCCAGCTTGACATGTTACCAGAAACACTGAAGGAGCCTTTACTGTTTTAGGGGGCCACCAAACTTGGTGATTCTGACATAGTAGATTTAGAAGTCCAAAACAAAATTATCTCTGGCATCATCTGTGCAACCTGAGCCATACTTCTACTTCCAGATTCTGGCATCCTCTCTTCTACTATCTTTATTAATTCTGATCTTGAAAATATTTGTAAAGCTAATCTGTAAAAATGTCTGAGAACAAACATGTAAACTTTACAAAGTTATTTCTCAAATCATGGTTTCTAATTGCTCAGGCTCCTGGGTCATTTTTTCATTGATTCTTTCATCTTACTAATGTAGAATATTTACACTAATGCCATAATAAATCAACCTGCTATTAGACTTAAGTAAATCCCCATAAAAGTGTTATGAAGATGAAGACCACACCCCCACTGCAAATGGGATCAGAATAAATCTGATTGGGTTACAGATATGGCAGCCTTCAGTGCTGCTTTTGTTGTTGTTGTTTGTTTTTGTTTTGGCCTGTCCTAGGGCTTGAACTCAGGGCCTGGGCACTATTCCTTAGCTTTTTAGTTCAAAGCTGGTGCTCTGCCACTTGAGCCACAGCACCACTTCAGCCTTTTCCTGTTTAGGTGGTACTGAGGAATTGACCCCAGGGCTTCATGCATGCAAGGCAAGCACTCTTATCACTACAAAAGGCCAGTTAGTTGCTATATGTGTCAAATATATCCTCCAGAGAGGGTTGGAAGACTAAGGTGGGAAGCTTACCTGTGCTGTTTCCATAGCCCAAAGGAAGAACTGAGCAGTTTGAAGAAGGCAGAAGAAGAGGCTGGAGGTTGCATTTGCAGGCTCCCTTAGCAGGCTTTTTCTCTTATCCTCTAAAAATGCTGCGATGCCCAAGTCACCTGAGCCCATACAGTTAGAAAATTTAGGTCCTAGCTCTGACTGCTTTTGTCAAAGGACTCACTCCAAGTTGTTAACGGCTAGAAGAAGAAGAGGTTTAAGAGATCGTGGAACTTCCCAGGACAGATCCTATCAATGGAGCTAGGTGGGCTCAGGCTGGTTTCTTATGTGGGCTGAATCCGCAAGTGTGTAAATGGGGCTTGCACATTCAACAGCTACTGGGCCTGGATTGAACCAGTCCCAAAGGCACCTGTGGCCACAGTCAGCACCTTCCCTGTTTAGTTCTTACCATGTGGCCTTGTTACAGGCTGTTGCCAGGGTGCCTGGCCCCAATCCCCAACATAAATCTGTACTTGCACTTGAATTGGTCCCTAATCCTTAGCCTGCTTTATTGGAAACCCTGATCTCTTCCAGTCCTTGCCTTTGATTCTTCTTCCAAGCCTGAAATAGCACTCTCTGCTATTTTCATGCCAAGAACTACCCTTGTTTAGAAGCCCTGCTTCCCATGTACCACACTCGCTCTTCAGGTACTAAACTTCTAATTTCTTCCTAGGATCCAAGGTGCTAGCTACTATAGCCTAGTGAAGGCTGCTGCTTCTGTTTTCTTCAGCCTCTTTGCTGGGTTCAGCTGGTCCTGCCTTCCAGTGAGGCACCCCGAGTCTCTGGAGCAGCAGTTACATCATGACTTTGGAGAGGGAAAAAGGACTATAATCCACTTCTTTGAAAAACACATTTTTCTTAATGGTACTAGGATTTGACCTGGTACTTTCTAGGAAGGTGCCCACCCACTTGAGCCATGCTCCCACCCCCAGCCTGGAGATGATGCGTAAATGATTCTTGAGAGATGATTAAAAACTCACTAAGGAAAGGAAGGACATTTGTTTTCTAAAATAGGGCAAATGCAGGATTCAGTCAGCTTATTGAGGAAACTATAGCTTGATACTCTCAGAAGCATAAAGAATAGAAGGGGAGAGACTGGCACCAGTGGCCCACACCTATAATCCTAGCTACTCAGGAGGCTGAGATCAGAGGATCACAGTTCGAAGCCAGCCCAGGCAGGAAAGTCAGTGAGACTCCCATCTCCAACAAACTACTCAAAAAAGGCTAGAAGTGGGTAAGGAGGAAGCCTTCATAAATTCACTTAAATGACAGATGTTCAATTGTCTTGTTTTAGAAAGGATTCTTTATGATGGTTTATAAACTTACAAAATGTTCTTTTGTGTGTACCGATTATTACGTAATTTAAACATTTGCAAATAAAACGATTAGTATTGTTGAAGAAGCAGAGCATCCCAGTATTGGGACATATCAGGAAGAGAATTCCTTCCCTAGTGAAGAAGCTGAGACTAGCAGTTCTTTTTTTAATTTAAATTTCATTGTAAAGGTGATGTACCAGAGGGGTTATAGGTACACAGAGTGTCTAGTGAGTGTCACTGTTGAATTTGTTTGCCCTTTGTCCCACCATTTCTGTGATTCCCCTTCCCTTCCTCAAATCAAGACAAAAAGTACAGAAATAAAAAGTGACAACAGGGAAATGAACCAAAAGGAGAAAAGATTTTTTTTTTAAAAACACCAAAATAACTGTAAATAATAAAATAAAAAAAACTTTTGTTTCCATTTCTTGGCGTTCATTTTAATAAGCATCATTTTATATGGTCATATGCACATAGCTGTTGAGCCATTGTGATCTTCCTATGTTCTCACTGAGCAATGCTTAGAGTACTGTTTAATTAATCATGTCCAACTGTAATTATTTGTCTTTTACTATCCATTGGATTAACTTGTAGATTTATAGACATATTCTAGTTATTACAAGTGAGGTAAGCCCTGCAGCCTATGCTTCTTTGGGTCTGGCTTACTTTGCTTAATATAATTTTTTCCAAGTCTTTCCATTTCCTTATGAATGAGGCAATGTCTCTCTTTCTGATGGAAGCATAGAATTTCATTGTGTACATATACCACACTTTGTTGATCCATTCATCTACTGACAGGCATCTGGGTTAACTTTAAAAACCTGAAAAATGAAATTAAAGCAGGTTTAAGGAAGTGGAGAAAGCTCTCATGATCCTGAATTGGGAGGATTAACATCATAAAAATGGCAATTCTGCCCCAAGCTATCTACACAATTCAATGCAAAACCTATCAAAATCCCAACATTTTTCAATGATATAGAAGAAGCAATCCAAAAGTTGAAGACCCTGGAAAGCAAATACAATCCCTAGTAGGAAGAACAGCGCTGGAGGAATATCAATACCAAGCTTTAAACTCTATTACGAAGCCATGGTTATTTAAAAAAAACAACACAACAGATTGCTACTGGCACAAGAACAGGCCGGAGGACCAATGGAATTGAATCAAAGATCCAGAAATGAACCTATGGCCTCCTAATCTTTGATAAGGGAGCCAAAAACACAGTATGGAAGAAAGACAGCCTCTTCAGCAAATGATGCTGGCACAATGGCTATACACATGTAGAAAACTGAAGTTAGATCCTTACATATCATTCTGCTATGGAATCAATTCCAAATGGATCAAAGACTTCAATGTAAGATCAACTACCCTGAACATATTACAGGAAGGGATAGAGGAAACACTAGGGCTCCTTGGCATAGGTTGAAACTTCCTAAGTAAAGATCCAGAAAAGGATCTTTAAAAGAAAGGCTGTATAAGTGGGATTGCATTAAACGAAAGAGTTTCTGAAAGCATGGCAAAGGACATAGCTAGCAGGATAAATAGAAAGCCCACAGATTGGGAGAAGATCTTTACTAGCTATACATCAGACAAATGCATCATATCTAAAATATACTTAGAGCTCAGAGAATTAACCCCCCCCCAAAAAAAAACAAATCCTCAGAGAAACAACCTTATCTATAAATGGGCTAAAGACTTAAAGAAGAAATTTCTTTTCCAAAGAAGAAATAAGAATAGCCAATAGGAGCATGAAGAAATGTTCAACATCTCTTGCCATAAAAGAAGTGCAAATGAAAACAACATTGCAATTCTACCTCACCCCAGTTAGAATATCCATTATCAAGAAAACATAGCAATAACAGATGCTGGCAGGGATGTGGCCAAGAGGGAACACTACTACACTGTTGGTATAGCTTCCCTGTGACCCAGAAATCCCACTCCTGAACATTTACCCAAATGACCACAAACCACACTGCACTCATGCCACAAGCACAACCATGTTCATTATATATAGCATTGTTTAGTAGTCTTCTATGTGCTCAACAAAGGATGGACAAGAAAGAGGAATTTTAATTAACTAAGACTTGTCTACAGTTTTGTAAGCTCATTTGTAGTAAAGTAACTTCTATCTAGGATCCACTGTCTCCATGAAAATGTAGCCATGCATTAGAGCTACTCTTACTCAGCTAGTTTACCTCCAAGATCTTAGTCTGTCAACTTCTTTTGATCACTCTTGCCTTGCCTTTTCTTTTTCCCGTTTCCTGGACTTTGTCCTCATTCCAGTGCTGACTCACCCCTCTCTGATCCCTTGCCATCTTGACCTTCCACCTCTCATACATAACTGAAACCTAAGTCCTGTTTAATCGTGATGGTCTTTTTTATCTGCATATTATAAAATAACGCCCAGCAAAGTTAAATAATTTGCCTGTGGTTACACCACACAGGTTGGTTGAACTTCAAAGCCTCATGCCCTTGTGTTCTTAACCACCATGGTCTACTGCTCACCACCTGAAAATGCTTGTTGGCATAGTCAATCAAAGCAACTTATGTTGATGAAAAACATAGTTGGAGTGGCTTTGAGAGTCTGGGTGGGGTGATGGGAAATTCGACTACACAGCCACAACATCAATTGAACACATCTTATGTTGGTACACTAAATGGGGAATCGGGTGTATTTGTATGGCCATCATACTCATTGCTAATTGTATTTTAATAGAGATGAACTTGGAGAATAGAATAAGCTCTAGGTTATTTCAAATCAGAAACAGCTAATGACTGAATGTCAAGAATGTCTCAGTGCCTATCCTTTCACTGTTTTAGAAGTTGCTCTTATTAGTGTATATTAATCTTACAAAGGGGTTTCCCTGTGACATTTCACATGCATATATTACATTTTGATCAGATTAATTCCCTCACCTCTTCTACTCCCCTCTTTTTGCTGCTTCCCATTATTCAACAGCTATCAGTGGATTTTCTTATACCATCTTCATACTCAGAAACCGTGTATTTCAGTTTTATTCCCCTTCCAATATTCTCTTTCCCTCTTTATCCTTTTCTTTCCCCCAAACAGCCTGAAAATTACCATCATGTTTGTGTGTATACATATATCTAAATACATAAGTATATACATACATATAGACATATACATGTACATATATATCTAAGTTCTTCAAGTAAAAGATGTGACTTTTGTCCTTTTGAATCTTGCTAACTTTGCTTAACATGATAATCTCCAGTCCTATTAATTTTTCTGCAAATGCCATAATTCATTCTTCTTTATGGCTGAATAATTCTTATATAGTGAATGTACATATATGCATACATATATGTGTGTGTAAATATAAATTTATTTATTGACATGCATGTAGGCTCATTTCATGTCTTGGCTATTGTGAATAGGGCTGCAATTATTATGAGTGTAGCAGTGCCTCTGACTTGCATGCTTCCAGATATATGCACAGGAATGGTATTGCCTGGTCATGTGGTAGAATTTTTTTCAGTTTTTCTGAAGAACCTTCATACTGCTTCCCATAGTGGTTAAGCTCATTTACATTTATATTCATAATGAATAAGGGCTGTTATTCCTCTACATCCTCACTAGCATTTTTGATGTTCTTGATGTTGGCCATTCTGACTGAAGTGAGAGAAAATCTCAGTGTCATTTTGATTTGCATTTTCTTTATGGCCAGGGATGTTGAGCATTTCTTCATGTATTTTTTTACTATTTGTATTTCTTCTTTCACAGATTGTCTGTTCAATTCATTTACTCATATATGAGTTATTGGTAGAACTTTTTTTTTTTGCCAGTCCTGGGCCTTGGACTGAGGGCCTGAGCACTGTCCCTGACTTCTTCCCGCTCAAGGCTAGCACTCTGCCACTTGAGCCACAGCGCCGCTTCTGGCCGTTTTCTGTATATGTGGTGCTGGGGAATCGAACCTAGGGCCTCGTGTATCCGAGGCAGGCACTCTTGCCACTAGGCCATATCCCCAGCCCTTTATTTTTGAGCTCTTGGTATAGTGTGATTATCAAAATATACAAAATTTTATAGGTGTACTTTGCTAGCATCTACCTAGCAAAGGTTTTGTCTCACTGTCTTTATTCTAGTATTTCCTTTGCTGTGCAGAAGCATTTTAGCTTGATACAATCCTTGCCCTTGTTTGCTGAACTGTTGGTATTCTATTCAGGAGGTTGTTGCTTATGTCAGCATTTCTTCTTAGCTCCATACAATCCAGTCTGAAATATAGGTCTTTCTTTAATATTGAAGTCAGGATATTATTTTGAGCTGTCTACAAACCAAACCTAGCAACTTATTTAATTATATTATCTCATAATAATTATTAATTAAATTTCCTTTTTCTTATACAAGCGAGCAAACAAGAAAATTTTCTAGAGTAAAATTTATAATGTTTATGGAATTTATGAGTATGACCAACTGGGGCATCTATCTACTAGATTCAAAGTTGAGGGGCTGGGAATATGGCCTAGTGGTAGAGTGCTTGCCTCGTATACATGAAGCCCTGGGTTCGATTCCTCAGCACCACATATATAGAAAAAACCAGAAGTGGTGTTGTGGCTTAAGTGGTAGAGCAAAAAGAAGCCAGGGACAGCTGCTCAGGCCTTGAGTTCAAGCTCCAGGACTGGAAAAAAAGTTGATTTGTTACTTGACCAATAATTAATGTCCTTTGCTCACTATACAAGGTCACTATGTTTGAAGTCAAAATTGAAGGTAAATCCTCTCTGTCCTAAAACTACTATATCAGAGAACATGCCACTACATGTAAATTGCAGTAATATAACATTTTGTATTGTAATTACTTAAAATGTATATTATGCATGTTAAAATTACTTAAATAGAGTAGTCATTCTCCTGACATTTGTCACGTCATTCAACACTAGACTTTGATGCAAAGTGTAACAAAGATTTATAAAAATATTAGAGTAGATAGGATTCTTAAAATTAATTGGCCCCATTTACATTTGGTCTTTGATGATAAATTCTTTTTTGCACATCAGAGAATAGTTGCTTCTTCCCTAGAGCAAAGTAAAGATTTTTTTCCCCTACTCCATTCGTGAAGTTTATATTTCTGTCCAAGTAATAAATGAGTTTCAGTTTCTGTGGCCTTTGCTTTAGAGAACTTCTCTGAGGGTGAGCTTTGAAATATGATTAGATCTTAATTCTTTAACTATTTTCATAAGCTTGTTTCACAGTTTGCTTTCTTATTCAGTAAGTGGGGTGGGGAAATGCATGTAAATCTTATATCATCATTTATGGATATTAGTCATAGGAATATGCATTGTGCTGGTAAGTATGTTTATGCATTCTGAATTAGTGAAATACCCATATATTCCTGAATTTGGATCTTTTTCTGATTGTACTGATTAGTATTCAATATGTTGTCTGTCCACATAAGAGTTAGTTACTGTGAATTGCAATCAGAAGTCTTGTAAATGACAATCTGCTACTTATCCTTACTTAGTTAGCAGACCTTGGAGAATTTCACAAGCAAATTATAGGACCATGTAGAGATTGGGCTAAATCTCCTACATTCATTTCAGTATTTAGTGTCTGATGAGTGCAAAGCAGTGCAACTATTTAACAAACATCCATTCCAAAATTTAAAGGAAGTAGAATTAAAAGTAAAGATAATACTTTAAATCATTTATATTCTGTTGCAAGCAGCACAGTTAACTGCCAAGGCATAATTTATATATTTCATGCTTTTAGCTAAATTATGAACAAATATTTGGGAAAAGCTATCATTATAACTGTGAGAAGACTTTTATTTTCTCTGATTTTATATTGTTATATTCTAAAAAAACATTTTGGCAATACTGGGGTTTGAACTCAGGACCTCTTAGCTTGTTAGGCAACTATTCTACCATCTGAGCCATGCCCACAATCTTAATTGCTTTAGTTATAGTTTGGATAGGATCTCACAATTTTGCCTAAGGCTGGGCTCAAGCTGAGATCTTTCTACCTATGCCTTCCATGTAACTGGGGATTTAGGCGCACACCTTACCTGGCTTATTGATTGAGATAAGGTCTCATTAACTTTTTGCTCTGGCTGGCTTCAAACTACAAGCATCCTATTCCTGCCTCGTGAGTAGCTGAGATTACAATCATGAGACACAATGCCTGGCCAGCCCTGAGTTCAAACCTCAGAATTGGCAGAAATAGGGGAGAGATATAGGGAAACATCATTAATACACACTGGGAAGTATTTACTCATTTATCCAACTATTATTGATTGTAGTCTGTTAGTCTGGGGATGTATTGGTAAACAGAATAGACAATTGCTGTCCTTGGGAAGTTTATATTCTAGAAAGGTCAAAGATTGCAAACACTACATTTTATAGTCAAATGACTGTTGAAGCAGAAAAGTGATGTGGGCCTCTTATTAACCAAGGGTCTTAGCACTGAGGATATAGAGTACACAGCCAAGGAGCTAGGGCTTCATTAGCAAGATTCTCCAGCAGCAGTTACCATAGTGATCCAAGGCGGATTAGAGATTGGCCAAACATGGAGGCTGGGAAACTAGTCAGAAGAATATTGTTGACACAAGATTGAGAAAGAATTCAGTTGACCAATAAACTGAAGAGAAAGTCATCGTTTTGTTCCAATGTGAGGACCAGAATAGTAGTTACAAAAAAAATAGATATGCCGTAACAACAGTACCACTCAGACTTCTTTGAAAATGTGTTGAAATATTTGTATCTCCTAAAAAGGTGGAGAAAAGAAGAAAAACCATATCAAAATGTTAGAGAAATCAATGGATTCTTAAGGTCTATCCAGTTTGAAATTGATAATGAGACGAGGTAAACTTCCTCCCAAACACTTATTGAGCCCTCACTACTGAAAAGGACTTATTACTGGTGTGAATACAAGAGGAGGGCAGGATGACTAATAAGTATACAGCTTCTACTCTCAAATACATAAAACTTTTTAAAATATATATTTGGTGGTACTGGAGTTTGAAATCAGAACATTTCTCTTGCTAAGCAGACATTCTACCGGTTGATCCATGCCTCCAGACCTTATTTTCCTGACAGGGTCTCAGTTTTTTGCCCAGTGCCATCCTGAGACAGCAGCCTTCTATCTGTACTATCCCATGTAGCTGAAAACACAGATATATGCTCCCATGCCTATCTTATGAGTGAAATGGAGTCTCACTAACCTTTTTCCCAAGATAGTTTTGAAATAGGATCCTCTCAATATCTACCTTCTGGGTAGCTGGGATTACAGATATGAGCTGCTAACCCCAGCAAGATTTTTAATTTTGGTGAGGGGTTGGGTAAGAAAGTGAGGAAATATAACCAATAAATTGAGATGTATTTATTAAGATTAAAACCATTAATAAGTAGTGGATAATTCCAAAGAACAGTGATGTGAACAAGATAATTTATTCTTTTCCCACACCTACTGATATCAGTTTAGTCATTCAGGTCATAGTGTTGCTTACCATCATGCCATTTCTGTGGTATGGCCCTCATCTTTGTGACCCAGGGTAGCACTAAAGAACTAGGCACTGGAATGAGGAATGGAAATTGGACTAGGAGGAGTCAGAAGTCTCAAGCACTGCCTCTCTGGGACGATTACAGAAGCTGTCACACAACACTTCCGCTTTTACCAGAACATGGGTAGGGAGGCCACACCCAACTACGGAGGAGGCTGCTTTTACAGGTGGTCTTTACTCTGCACAGCGATGCCAACAAAAAATGTTAACATGTTGTATAGTGTAGTGTACACATAAGGTGTAGGATGTGAGTATAAATGCACACAGGCTTTCTGAAAAGCACTTGGTCAATAAACATAGCTTTAGAAAAATGCTTCTTTACATTGACTTGATAATTTTGCTTTTGGGAATTTATTTTAAAAATACACGCAGTGGATCTGGGCGCTGGTGGCTCATGCCAGTAATCCTGGCTACGCAGGACACTGCAATTTGAGGATCACAGTTTGAAGCCAGCCTGGAGAGGAAAATCTATAAGTCTCTTATCTCCAGTTAACCAGCAAAGAGAAGTGGAGTTGTGGTTCAAGTGATAGAGCCCTGGCCAAGCAAGAGATCCTGAGTTCAAATCCTAGTACTGTCACACACACAAAATTCGATTTGGGAATAATTTAATTAGCTAGAAAGGTGTTTTATTTATGACACAATGGCATATAGGGAAACTGATGAAAATGCTTTGCTTTCTAGCCCATTTCCCTTTCTCCGGTACAGAGATAGAGCAGGTAGGAATGACCAGGTTATCTGGCTGCACTTGCTGGTGGCAGCACACCTGGGTCTCTCTTCTATACATAGCCTTGTCTTCCTCTGCTTCCAAATCCACTCTCCTTAAGTCCCAGCAGCTTGATCTTGCTTCAGGTTCCTCATCCCTGAGGTTGTCCAAAGTATGGTTAAATGTTAATTTAAGCTTGGAAGGAGGTTGTCTCCACCTCAGGAGCCTCAGAGGCGCAGCCGGTGTACCGCCCACTCACCACATCAAGTGCAGCCTGTAATAAAGTGACTTCCATGGCTTTCATTCCTGTCTCCTCTGAGAAGGCATAATAATGCAAGCCAGGATCTAAGCCAAATATCACCAGTGTCGCCATACTCTTGAAGAGTGATCTACCTATTACAGCTCTTCAGCCATTGACTCAAATGTAAAAATCTTCCTGTAATCTCACCTTCAGTCTTGAATCTCTGCGTTGTGGTAGAGCAGAAACCTGAACCTTGTCTTCAGTAACCTGAGCCTAACCACTACCCACCTGCTCAGGATAGTGGGAAAGCCCCAATGGCTGTCATGTCAGTTGTGGTGGGTGAGGTAGGGCCTCTGATGGTGCATATCATCTACTAGCCAGACATCTACTCCGATCACCTGACTGACCTTTGGCTGCACAAGTCTCATCCCGATCATCTGTCCTTTTTTGAAAGCCCAAGCCAGCATTCTCTTTGCTACTTCCAGTGCTGCTCTCAAGACACCCAGGAAATTTCTTCTTGGGGAGATTGCTGAGCCCACAGGGAACTGAGAACAGCAGTGGTGCCAAACTGCTGAAGCACTACTCCTCACCTATGGGTAAGGATAAGAATCCATCTGAGGTCAGCAGCCTGTGGCCTCCTCCTGGCCTGGGAACTACGAGGCCCCTTTTGTTCTCATAGTAACTACGACCTATGGGAGGGCTTGATCTTCCTCCTCTCCCGTTTCCTCCAGAAGACTTGGCAAGAAATTGGGCCATCCCAGGAGCAGACACACAGATAAACACTTACCTCTGTGATTCAGACTGTGCCCCATTTCCCTGGCCTTGGGAGCTTTTCTAGGCTGGAGCTAGGGAGAAAGTAGGGAAGCAGGTAGGGTAAAACCAAGTGTGGTAGACTCATCAAGTAGGCTTATAGGGCCAACCCCTGAACTGATGCCTTTGTTTTCCCTGTAGTTTACTGTGTCATCCTTTGCTGTAACATTGTGAAGCTAGAACGCCAAGCAAGGAGAGCCTGCATGGAGGAAAACTTATAAAAATATGTTGCTCAGAAAAATCACCGAAATATTCACAGGCTTTATCCTATGTATTTCTTTTTTTTCCTACAATACCCATATATTTACACTTAAAAATAAAACAGCTTTATTGTAGTTTACCTACCAACAAGTTCTTGCTTTCCATATGCAGTTCAATGATTTTTAATAAACCAAAAGAATTGTATAACTGTCACCGCAATCCTTATTTACTCTTAAAATCAGAAAAAAGAACATTATTAAAAATGACCTCTTATTATAGCAGTGAAAAGGTCATTGGAGAGTTGAATAGAGGGGATAGGGTCAAATTTCAGGGCATTAAGTAAAGAATGGGTAGTCACCAAGGAGCTCAGTAAATATTTCTTGAACTAATAAGTCAGTGACAATGGAGGCAGAGGGGAAGGATGACCTTTTCAAGATGTGTGCCTCCTGTGCCTGAGAAGAAAGAAAAGAAAGCCCTCCATGCTCTGCACCACCCACCCTGGGCTCCGCACGCCAGGGGCCCATGCACGTGGCCACATGTGCTTCTCCCTTTCAGTCAGTTGATTCCTATTCATCCCTACCTGGATAACCTCAGACACATTTTCTCACCTCTGCTCTCGGTTTCAGTGAGGGAAATAATAGCAGCTACCACTCAACTTTTTGAGAGGTTTAGATGTCTCAGTATGCATAAAGCATTTATTTTGGTAGAGTCAAAGAAAATGTGTTGTTTGTTGTTGCTGTCATAATTGCCAGTGTCATCATCATTTCTTTTAATATTCACCTCCTGTTAGATATATATTTCCTCTTTAATAACCATCTCTTTTTCATGACACCTAGTATGCATTATTTTATGTACTGACTTATTTCCTCCCCATGTGCATTGTCTTTTACTTCTCTATAAGCATATAGTGCCTAACAGAAAAGGAACCAAAAGAAGTATTGGTGAAATTCATATGTATATGTGTATATGTTAGTATATGCGTACGTGTTTGTGTATGTAGTATGTGCCTAGGACGAAAACTGGTCTTTTAATAGTTGCATGGAAGTGAGGCAGTGTACAAGAAAATCTTACTAATGTAAAAGGAGACTAGGAGAATTAATGCTATGTGGTTTTCAACACAAGGACAAAAAGTACAATCCACATTTGGCTGGAGCAATATTACTTCTTCAATATACTATCATGATGCAATTTCTGCCTACTTATTTTCTGCAAGTGTTTGTGGGGAGTTTGTATCATTTCTAACTTAAGTGTTTGATGCAATTCATTAGTGAAAGCATTTGAGAGTGGATGTAAGGGTGTGTGTGTGTGTGTGAAAGAGAGGATCTTGAATTCTCTCCTTTTCTTAATTATGGTAATTACTTAATTATGGTAATAGTATCATTTCAGAGACTCATTTACTTTGTCTAAATTACTGAAAATTCATACCGTGTTAATATTTTTTGCTACTCTATTAATGTCTATAGAATCTGATAAACATGGCCCTCTTATTCTTGCTATGGGTAATTTTTGTCTTTATTTTCTAATCAGTGTATCAAGAAATTTAACATCTCTGTTCTTTAAAAAAGCACTATTTAGGCCCACTGATTTTCCTCTTTCATTTTTGTTTTATTATCGTTTTTCCATTTTATATTTATTTTGTTACCATGTATTTAATTTGTTGCTACATTTTACCTTCAGGCTTATTCCACTTCAGAGCAGTTATCCAGACATTGATCCAACGGCTTGTCTTTTTGCACCCAAGGCTGGCACTCTGCCATTGAGCCAATCTCCATGTATGGCTTTTTGCTCATTAACTGGAGTTTCATAGGTTTGTCTATCTGAGCTCTGTTCTCAGATTTCAGCTTCCTAAGGAGCTAGGACTACAGGTGTGAGCTACCAGCACCTGGCTTTAGTAATGACTTTAAATGTCAGTGGCCTAAACATACCAATTAAAACAGTGTCAAAGTGGAAAAATAAACAAGACTCAACTTTATATTGTCTACAGAAAACAGGCCTTGAATATAATTTACACATAGACTAAAAGTAAATGGTGGAGAAAGATACTCCCTGCTAATTACAATCAAAAGAAAATGAAAGTAGCTATATTAATTTTATACAGCAGACTTTGCGCCAAAGGAAGTTATCCGAGATAGAGGATTATATAATGTCTTTACAAGACAGAACAGTGCTTATTGGGTACATCCCAAACAGCAAAGCATCAAATCATGTGAAGCAAAAGCTGATAGGTACACTAGGGCTCTAGCTCAAGAGGTACAGTGCCTATCTAGCAAGTTCTAGGCCCTAAGTTTAAACCCCAGTACCACCTCCTGATAGCACTCTGGAGGAAAGCAGATGAATCCAGTATTTTGAGTAGCTACTTCAATACTATGAGAAATTGACAGATCCTTCAGGAAGGAAAGTCAGAAAGGATGTAGTTGAATTCAACATCATCAACTGTATATACCACTTCATTCAGCAACAGCACACTAAGTAATACATGGGTCAAGAAATCTGAAGATAAATTTTGAACTCAATGTGTGGAAAGCAGTGATTAGAGGAAAGTTTACAGGATGACTTTTCTTCCTTACAAATGGGTTACGATAGAAATGTTGTAAGGCCAGTGGACCGTAACAAAGATTGTACTCTTCAACAGGGAGTGTGAGCTTAGGGAGAATGCTGGCAAAAACAGAGAGGAGCTGAGTACAGCAGGAGACAGGAAGGGACAGTGAGCAGTAACAAAGTCAAAAGTGAACACTAGAACAGCTGCTCTTCATACTGAACACAATTCAGGCTCACTTCAAAATTGTGATTTTTTTCTTCTCATTATATTACATCTGTTCAGGATATATTGCAGGTGATGGTATGAAAATTATGTTCTTAGAGAAGTGCTAGAGACTCATGCCTGTAATCTTAGCTACACAGGAAGCTGAGATCCAAAGATCACAGTTCAAAGCCAGCCCAGGCATGGAAGTTTGTGAGAATTTTATCTCCAGTTGACCACCAAAAAAGCCAGAAGTTGGGCTGGGGATATGGCCTAGTGGCAAGAGTGCCTGCCTCATATACATGAGGCCCTGGGTTCGATTCCCCAGCACCACATATACAGAAAATGGCCAGAAGTGGCGCTGTGGCTCAAGTGGCAGAGTGCTAGCCTTGAGTAAAAAGAAGCCAGGGACAGTGCTCAGGCCCTGAGTCCAAGGCCCAGGACTGGCAAAAAAAAAAAAAAAAAAAAAAAAAGCCAGAAGTGGAAGTGTAGCTCAAGTGGTAGAGTACTAGAGTTCAAGCTCTAGGTCTAGCATAGAGCAGGGGAGGGGGTGCGGGGGCAGACAGAAGGAGGGAGGGAGAGAGAGAAAGAGAGAGGAGAGATGTTTCTATATAGAAATTGGAGCTATTCATTCAATTCGTTACTTTTGTTTGAACTAGAGTTTGATTGCAGAGCCTTGTCCTTGCCAGACAGATGGTTCTAACACTTGAGCTACACCTCTAGTCATAAGCCTTTGTTTTATTTTGTGTTTTGTTTGTTTCATTTTGGTTTTGAGTGTGTTTTACTTTATAGCCTAAGCTAGCCTCAAACTCATCCATCATCTTCCTACCTCAGCCTCTGACGTGCTGGGAATTACAGATGTGTACCAGTGAACTTTAAGACTTAGTTTAAAATAGCTAAGCCTAACCTAATTTATGTATAGAAATGAAAAGTATATTTAGTACTATTACTGCGAATAAAAGAATTCAAAGATATTTTAGAGATAGTTTGCATAATAAATTAGCTTTTAATTTTCATCTTTATGACCCAGAGCTTTTCAGATTGACTTTGGAGGTGTTTAAGAATTCACACCACTATGATTTAGGTTCAGATAAATTATAAAATTCTCAAATTTGTTAAATTAATTTTAGTTTTTCAACTATTCTTATTCATCTCCAAAGTGCTGGTGATATGCCATTTTGCTGTTAGAGTGTTGGTTTAACGCAAACTAGTCTCACTTCAACTGCAATATTGATTATTCCAGTGAACCTTAGAATCCCAAGACTTAGACTATATTTCCCAGGCCCCTTTCTTTCTTCTCTAGATGATGACTTCATGCTGTACCTCACTTTACATTTCTTTAGTTTCTATACAATCCTCAAGCCCAGATGATGTACCATTCCTCCTCCCTTATGGAGAAGTGGAAGTAATCTGAACCTTTCACCACTGTTTTGGGAATCATTAGCCTGCACTCCTAGCCAAAGCCATCTCCCCTTGGAGTTCTAGATTGTACCCTTTATTAATTAGTCTTCCCAGGGGGCTATCACATGAATTTGTGGCTTAGACAATGCAAATGAGTTAGGGTTTCTACCTATGAATGTGGATGGTACAGTTTACTATAACACATCCTCTCTCCTTTATTTAAGAATATATCTTCAGTAAATCTCTGGTGTTACCTGGATTTCCCTCTCTACTGCTAGATCATTCCCATCAGCCTACTATTAGTACTCTTACAGAACTTACAGTACTATTAGTTCTTTTACAGAAAAATCCTCCTCCTTACCAACCTCCCCTCCAGTCTTGCCCCTACTTCTCTCCATCTTGATAATGAATGTCTAATAAACATCTCCATACTTATTACATCCAAACTGATTTTAGGGAATCTTTTCCTAAAATCTGTTCCATCCATAGTCTTTCCCATGTCAGGTAATAATGATCTCATCTTCTTTGCTTAGGACAAAGGTCTGGAAGTCATTCTTGACTCATCTCTTTCAATCATGTAACATATTCAGCTGGTTTTCCTGTCAGTTTTTTTTCACAGAACGCCACTTCTCATCTCCTCTGTTGCCATCCTATATTATTTGCAGTAGCCTCCCAGTTGCCTTCTTTGTTGGATTTTAGCTTGAGCAAAATCTATAATGATCTTTTTAGAACATTTCAAAAGTTTCTCTTATTCATATTGAAGCCCATATTCCTAGTCAGGCACTGGTGGGTCATGTTGTAATCCCAGCTACCCAGAAAGCAAAGATCAGAGGGTCGCAGTGCAACGCCAGCCTGGGCAGAAAAGTCTCTGAGACTCATCTCCAATTAATCGGCACTTGAGCTCTAGCTCTCAAGTGGCAGAGCACACAGCCTTGAGTGAACAATCCAGAGGAGAACATGCATCTCTGAGTTCCAGGCCCAGTACTGGCACAAAAACAAAGAAACAACAACAGCAACAAAATCTCAGCAGTCCCAAGTGAGATTCCACAACCCCATTCTCTTTCAGATGTATGTGGTCATGGAAGACCTATCTGTTCAGCCACACTATCTTCTGCACTGTGCATTTTCCACGGTTTGCTGGTTTCTGTCTCAGGGCCTGGCATTGTCTCTTTCTTGTGCCTGGATACTCTCTCACTGGAGTTCACCATGACTTCCTCATCTCCTATAAGTGTTTACTCAACTACTGCCCTCTCAAAGAGACCTGATGGGACTTTCATGTTTTTGAAATTACAAAGCACTGCTACCTTTCATCATTTCCCTACCTTTCATCATCATCTTTGCCTACTTTATCTATCTCTATGACAATCAAGCCATCTAAAATATTACGTTTAAAAGGTATGTTATCACACAGGCTAGCCAAATGCCCTACCACTTGAAACACACCCTGTCAAGACCCTTTCAAGATAGGGTCTTGATAACTTTTCTAAGCTTCAAATTCATACCCTCCTACTTCCATCGCGTGAGTAGTGAGTGTTACAGTTATGCACCATCAAGCTCCACAAAAATTGTGCTATTTATTCTTGTGAATAAACATTCCACAGAGATAGGGAGAGATTCTTGCTTGTTTGTTCAGTGCTATAGTTCTAGAAGTTAGGAATGAGTCATTTGTCTAGCTGTGAAGGAGCTGGTTTGGGTTACTGAAATTCAAGGGCAGCTAGCCATAGTCCCTACAGAGGAACTGCCGCTGGCACATAGGCTCTCTGTACTGACCAGCATCTCTGAGAACTAACTTTGTCTTTATGACACTATAATTAATTTGTGGATTTTCTTGTGAGTAAATGTTTTTAAAGCACTTAGAATAGTGCCTTGCACATGGTAAGAGCTCTATGAGTGTTTATTTTAAAAGCAACAAATACTTCTTCGAGCATTCTATGATAAGTAACACGGGCAGAATGTGAACCAAGACCAATAAACCTCAAAAAGTTCTTGAGGCCCTAATTCTGTAATGGAGAGGGACTTTATTAATCATTGAGCTGGAATTGAGTCTGACAACTCACTAGAAAAATAGCAACAGTCACATGCCCTGCTACTCTGGAGAAAAACAAAACTACCCTGTGTACTCAATGGGAGTATAGATGCTGAGACTTATGGAATGAACTCCACAAAGAATTGATTTTGAGCTTAAGTGCATGAAACATATAGTTATGAAAAGTTAATTTCAGAAGGATGAGGCTGAGAAATAGAAAAGAAAAAGGGATCTATACAGTATCTTTTCATTCATTAGATGAACATATTTGTATCAAGCAATATGTGAATGACTTGGACCTGCCTTTCAGGATTTTACAGTCTATCAGAAGAGACAAATAAACTAGAAGTCAGGAGTTTAGCCCAATAATATAGTAGGGAAGTACTCGGTGAGTGTCTTCTTCATATCATTATGACAGTGAAATAAATCATTCACTGCCAGTTAAACATGGTAGACATATTCACTTGTTTGTCTCCAACTCCCTGTAGAAGTCCTGTTAAAGTGCAGAGAATAAAATGAAAAGAGGAACTGAGGATATAGCTCAGTAATGGAATGCTTGCCTCCCAAATTTTCAAAAGGAGGGTGGTAGAAGGAGGAAGAAATTGAAAAGAACATAAACAGTGGTTTTTAACCTTGGTTTAACCCTGGCTTAAACATTAGAAATAGCTACAGGGATTTGTTTTAATTGCAGTACCTGGTCTGTATCCCAAATGAATGAAGTCAAAACTGCAGGATATAATCCAGGCATCAGTATTTATATAGTACACTTTTTTCCGTGAAACAGAGAATAAGTAATAATGGTGGTACACATAAGAAATTACAGCATTTTTGAACTTGACAAGGGACTGGATCAAAATGTACTTAGTCTATCTAAGCAATTTTGGCAGAATAGCTTTTGGGGAGAAAAGACACTATACCTGTTAAAAGCAGCAGTCATCCATGTTGTTCAACTTTAGGGAAGCTTGAGGAATTGGGGGGACTGGGTATGGAGTGGATGGGGAATGGGTAAATCTCTCCATGGGTTTAGAAAGTGGATAAGAAGCAGCCAAATGACCAGGTGACCTAGCTTATCCCATATCCACTCTGCTCCACCCCTCAACTGCATCTAGAGGGAGGGTTTTTAGGCAGAGCTGAGGGAAGAAATGAAGACAGGATTGTGCAAGAATGGCTGACTTTAATGCCCAGGCTCCCTTCTGCAAACCAGAAGCCAGATCTGTGCTGCCAAGGTTTTACTCTAAAAGACTGACCCATGAAGAGACGAGCACAGGAGAACCAGGCACCTGTGTAATATACCATGGGGCATCCATCTATCCGCAGGCTGTGTAGATTGGAGCTGCTTCTGCTCAGTTTTAGAAGGTCTCACCTTAAATAAGAAAGCACACTGAAGAATGCTAGACAGTTGAGAGAAGTATTTAAAGTGAAAGACAAAGGCTGGAGAAAGTAAATAAAGGGAACTCAGGCAAAACACCCTCTAGTGAACAGAAAAACCTTTAAGTATATATGTGAATAGATACACAGATAGTCGTTGACAGATTAATGGGTATGAAGATACGGGATTAATAACCTCAAGGGACATCAGGACTATTTGTGAGGCATTATACAATGTGCTATGGCTGATAGAGCCTTGAGCTCTGCAGCCAGGTAGGGAGGATGAGGACTATGTCTTGCCCTGTCACTTCCTGGCTGTGTGATGCTGGGAAGGCTACCTAATCTCCATATCCTTGCCAGAATTTGTTGTCTGACTTCAGAATATAGGCCATTCTGTTGGGTAAGGTAGTATCTCAGTGTTGGTTTTGTTTGCATTCCCTTTACAGCCAGGGGTGGTAAGCATTTCCTCATGTGTTTCTTTGCCATTTTTACTTCTGAGAGGTGTCTCTCCATGCTCATTGCTGCACTGTTCACAATTGCCAAGAAATGGAAACAACCCAGAAGCCCCACTTACAGATGAATGGATTAAAAAAATGTGGTACCCACCTCATCGGGGGAAAGGGAAAGGGGGAGGGGGGGGGGTATGGGGGACGAGGTAACAAACAGTACAAGTAATGTATCCAATGCCTAACCTATGAAACTGTAACCTCTCTGTACATCAGTTTGATAATAAAAATTTGAAAAAAAAAAAAGGGGGGATGCTGATGATGCTGTTTTAAAAAACAGAAAATCATCCTTAGACATTGTGCTGTCAGAATTTTTTAATAAAACAGAAGCTTTTAAGGTGGAAATAAAATATAGCCAGATACTGGTGGCTCATGCTTATAATCCTAGCTACTCAGGAAGCTGAGATCTGAGGCCAGCCTAGGCAGGAAAGTCTGTGAGATTCTTATCTCCAGTTAACTGCCAAAAAAGCTGGAAGTGGAACAGTATCAGGTGATAAGAGTCCAAGCCTTGAGCAAAAAGGCTCAGTTTCAACAGCCAGGCCCTGAGTCTGAGTTCAAGCCCCAGGACCATCACCAAAAATAAAATAAAATAAAATTTTAGAGGTATAAAAATCAGATTAAAACAGAGAGCGATGCAGGCAGATGGATATAGACAGGCAGACAGTATGAAGTCATGAGAATAATGACTCATACTTTTCCCAGAAATGAAGTATAGGAACCTATGCACTTGACAGGTAAAGGGACCATGTAGGGCATATCACTGTGATCTTTCTGAGCATTGATAGAGTGAAGAAACACTTCCAGAGAGCAGAACATGGGTTATATCCAAAGGCTTGGGCTTGAATAACATTGGAATAATCAAGTTCTAAGCAATGTGGATTTACTGTTTGATTTAGACATATTTGTCACTTCAAAAGAACGGTCTGCCTTCAGCAAGGTTGGGACTCAACTCTGCTCATTGAATCCAAAATTTGTATGTCTGCCTTTAAGCCCAGGTGAAAGAGTATTAAATTTGCCAACTTCTTTTCCTCTTCTTTCAATTTTCTGTCCCCTTTTCCTGCCTTTCTCCTCCCATTTCTTCTTTCTTCCCCTTCTTTGCCTTCTGAGCTTTCACACTTTAGCTGTGTCTATTTCTGTCTCTCCTCCCTTTCTCTCTCTATCCACAGAAGTCTTGTGTTTGTCTAATAATTGGCAGGAGAGATCTCTTTTTTCTTTAGCTTTTTAAGTGATGAATAGTTGGCGTCAGATCAAAGACAAGCCCTGTGGTTTTCTGGCTGCCCCAGAAGGGCGGTGCAGCTGGCGGGCGTCCCAGCTGCCTGGTGATAGGCATGTGGAAGAGATACCAAGCTCACAGGTCACTGTGTGTGTGTGTTCATGTGCGTGTGTTTTTCAGGCCAACAGCAGGCTGAAGCAGATTGAGAAGGAATATACTCAGAAGCTTGCCAAATCTTCCCAGGTAAGCATCAAGAAAAGAAACAAAACAAAGTAAAACTAAAACATGAAGCAGAAATGAAACTAACACATCAAAGCCTTTATGCTTCAGATTTGAATTTACTTTGCAGTTTTCATGGGTCAGTATCACATTTTGATGAGTTAATAAATAAGTAAAATGTACTTTTAATATTTTAGTCCTATTAAAACTCAAGACAAAGTAGGCATATTGAGCTATTTGAACTAGCACATTCTCTCTCTCTCTCTCTCTCTCTCTCTCTCTCTCTCTCTCTCTCTCTCTCTCTCTCTCTCTCTCTCATATACTCTGATGTTGTAAAACCAGCCTGTACACTTGAACAAGCCCAGGCTGAAGTCATTTCACAAGCACAGGAGATACACACCTACATTTGTGATGTAAGCAGGTTGATACCATCTGTGCTTTTTTGCAATATTCCATTTCACTGCACCTAAGGGCTACTTGACAGCATAATTCAAAATGACAACTCTAGGTTAAAACAGCAGTTCAACTATGAATCCTTTGGAGAAAAATAAAAGAATTATGAGTTTCTCTATCCATTCTTACTGTGTGCTATACTTTTAGTATAAGATCCAAATACTGAATGAATACTTGTCTCTACTTGAATTATAACTAGTTATAAGTAGTTATAATGTTATTCAATGCTATCATTTAGGGAATCCCAAGCATTCTTTAGTTGTATGATTGATTTTAGAACAAATAAGTCCTACTTATCTTCACTTTGCAGATGGAGAAATTAAGCCATTTGGTTTTGTAGGCTTCATATGTTGTACTTTTTAAATCAGCTTGTCTTGGTATCTCTCCATGAATGCAGTGTTATATGGTAGTAAATTGAGGTACCAAGTAGTAGGACTGGCAACAATACGACAACAAATTGGTAGTATCTAATGCTTATGACCTCTAACTGCTGATACGGTCAGTCTTTACTGACGGTACTCAGGTTGCAAACCCTTACTGGCCCCATTTTTCCAGTTAAGAAAACTGAGACTTAGATGGGCTGGGGATATAGCCTAGTGGCAAGAGTACATGAGGCCCTGGGTTCAATTCCCCAGCACCACATATACAGAAAAAAACGGCCAGAAGTGGCGCTGTGGCTCAAGTGGCAGAGTGCTAGCCTTGAGCAAAAAGAAGCCAGGGACAGTGCTCAGGCCCTGAGTCCAAGCCCCAGGACTGGCCAAAAAGAAAAAAAAAGAAAAGAAAAGAAAACTGAGACTCAGAGAGACAAAATCCTGTGAATGAGTAAAGTGACTCAGCCAGGACTCAGCCTGGATCTGCTCTGACTCCAATGTGGTGATCCTGAGTCTTAGCCCAAGCCTGACCACACCCCTTACATGTTTAATATGGTAATACTTCATTGGCATTTATCATGAAATGTCTTCAAATCTATAATAATTTCTAAAATTTTTGTATTATATGATTCTCATCCCGTTAGGAAAGCACAGAATCTTTAAGAAAAGAGTCATACATGTTTATTCAAGAGAGGATGATAATGTCCTGATTACCATGATTCCAGCTCATCCTAAAGGAAAAAGTATGAAGAAATGTCCTTTACAGTTCACTGAAAAAGATTCTTCCTATCAACAAGAATTATTGAGGGGTGAGAGGAGGTAGTACTGGAGTTTGAACTCGGGGTCTTGCACTTGCTGAGCAAGTGCTCTTACCACTTGCGCTATGCCCCAGCCTAAAAGAAATCTCACTATTCCAAAATCCCTGGCTGGCATACATCTGCGTCCTGCTTATTTTGCTTTATGTTAAACAGAAGAGGCAGATTGAGAGTGAGATGTAAGATAGCTAACAAAAATGCTTAAGTAATGAGAGTGTAAACAGGAATACTTAAGTTTATCTAAAGGAATGTATGAAGAAGCCTGATTATATGGCATTAAAGCAAATTAAATGTAAGTTAATATGGAAGAAAGTCTAAGCTTTCTACAGACCTAGATTTGAGGCCAGTCCTACCATTATGTGTCCTTGAGTGAGCTTACCTGCCCTCTTTGGAATTCAGACTTCTTATGTGTCAAAGGTGAAAGCATTACTTACCTAATGAGATTGTTTTAACTATGAAGTAGAACAATGACAAAAACGCACTGTCTCATCCATATTAAAGAGTTTCATAACTGTAAACAATTTTGTAGTAGTATGTAATAGAGAAAGGGAAGAAAATGTAAAAGGTCTGGAAAGAAGGAAGAATTGTCGATGATGAATTAATGAGACTTGGAAACACAGAAGGACTCTGTTTTCCTTAGTAAAGACATGAAGGAGGAGATTGAAAACCCAGCCAGTAACAATTATCATGTACTGTAGCCACCATTTTATAAATGAAAGGATACTGTGATACCTAATAAGAAAAAAGATCCAGGAACCAGTGGCTCATGCCTATAATTCTAACTACTCAGGGAGGATTGTGGTTAGAAGCCAGGCAAGGGCAGGAAAATCTGTGACTCTTATCTCCAATAAACTACTCCGAAAAGGCTGGAAGTGGTGCTGTGGCTCAAGTGGTAGAGCACTAGGCATAGGGACAGCACCCAGGTCCTGTGTTCAAGCCCCAGGTCTGGCAAAAAAAAAAAAAGAAAGGAAAAAGAATCTCAGGAAGGATTTAGTAGCATAAGAAAAGATGGCCCATCCTCTCCTTAGAAGGATAACGTCATGTTTTATTTGCCCACCTCCAAATACATATAAATAGAGATGTAACTATTGACGTCTACATACGCTTGTCTACAGGCTGGTCAGTTCAGAGAAACAGATTATTTTTTTATAGAAAACAATACATTCTTATTACTTGTTCATACAAATGACACACAAATGACAGCTTCAGTTTCACCTTGAGTTTCTCTGATTCAGGCAGACAATTGAAACACATTATTTTTAAATGAACATTAAAACCCAGAAGCATGGGTTGACTTTTTCCACTTTCAAGTTCTGGTTTGCTGGAATCTCTAACTCATCAAGCTGATGAGAGTGCCAGAAGCAAAGTTGCTTAATTCTGTTTATCAGACTTTCAAATATCTCTCAAAAAAAATTAATGAGTGCATTGATGATGACTGCACTGGCATTGAAGAGAGCATCAGTTAACCTGGGAACATATTTTAAATATTTTCCTCCTTTACAGGAAGTTATATAATCTTTCAGATCTTATCAAGCCCTTAGGACTTAGTAGTGTGTGTACAACCATGGGCACCCTTGAGGCCTAGCTCCTGAGATCTTCATTATCCCTGTGGCATTTTCAGCACTGGCACTGTCTCTGGGCACACTCCCAGATGACACCTCCATTGAATCACATATTTGTTCCTTTCATTTCAGTATCATGTATTAACCTTACCTTTCAGTTTCAATGCAGATTCCCCACTCAGCTCAGTCAACTGATGGCCATTTTAAAAAAAAATAAGAGAGAGAGATTTTGCAAGAATATGCATATGGAAAATGTGAAGAGGACCACATGTTGCCTACCAAGCCCACCCAGTGCTAGGGGCCAGCTCCCTTTCTCTTGTTTGATGCAGATTAGCACCCATAGGCACAGGTGCCACTTGTCCCACCCTTCCAGATCTTGTCACTCTCTGGGGAGTAGCCAGAAAACAGGGCACAGCAAGGGGCCACTCCTTTCTGTGTGTGTCAGGAACTCCAGTACTTGCCTGTCTTTCCTAAGTATGCTTGTCTGGTTTGTTACATTTCACAGAAAAGTTTTAGAAAATAATATCTCAAACTATACCACAGTCTGAAAAATAAAAGAATGAATCAAAGATTAAATTTAGCCTCTGTTTGGAATTCTTTTGTTTTAAGGCCTTAAATAAGACCTCTAATGTTTATGCATGTGTTCTTCCATGAGTTAAGTTGCTCCCGTTATCAGCCCAAAATAACTCCTGTTTGCCAGTATACTAATTTTTAATATCTATATGAAATGTTCTAATCCATTTCTTTCTCTGAAGCTAGCACATGGTAAACATTTTAGAGTAGTAGCATTGTCCTCTTATATTTTAAAACAAATCAATCAAAATTCAATCAAAATTGTAGGGTTTAGGGCTGGGGATATGGCCTAGTGGCAAGAGTGCCTGCCTCATATACATGAGGCCCTGGGTTCGATTCCCCAGCACCACATATGCAGAAAATGGCCAGAAGTGGTGCTGTGGCTCAAGTGGCAGAGTGCTAGCTTTGAGCAAAAAGAAGCCAGGGACAGTGCTCAGGCCCTGAGTCCAAGCCCCAGGACTGGCCAAAAACAAACAAACAAAAAAAAATTGTAGGGTTTAGTTATGATACAATCATAAGACATACAATGTATTTGCTTCCATTTTCTTCAGACACATTTTAATGATATTATTCTATGGAAAAGCTAGATTATCTCAATACTATTTACCAGATGATTTTTTTCTTATTTCCCATCATTATAGTTCTACTGCTTAACTTTGTATAAAGCGTTAGTTACATGCATTGAACAGAGGTGAAAACAGTCCATTTGCTTATCTAGTTCTACAACTAGCAGACCTAAAGATCATGCCTTGTCCCTTCCATAAAGCATGTACATTAATCTGATCATTCTGATTAATTCTCAGTTGTAAAGTACACAAATATTAAATCTGATTCTTAAAAATCATGCTTCTGCTCTACATCATCAACTATCAGTCTGTCAACCAATTTGTCTAGCCAGAATGTTTCACCTCAAGTGTTTTGACATTCTCTCCCTTGTGTCACCTTCATAAGTTCTGAAAAAAGCTTTCCAAATAGAATCTCATTATTTCTCCTACAAGATTGATTCTAAATTTCAGTTTAATCTAAAGAAATGGGATTCTTTCTTATTCCCAGGTCTACTGCTGGCTCTATAATTGGGAGTTGTTAATTCTGTCCCTCAGTTTTTGATACTTACTATAAGAACTGAACCTTTCCTGTTTCACAGAAGTGCTAGGAAAGCTTAATTGAGTGGATGCCACAAAGGAAGCAACATGTAGACAATAGATGAAAACTATCTCGATAAATAAATTCCTGCACACTGTAGGTAGCAGAAGATTCTTGTTTGCGTTTAATAATATTAGCATAAGGCTATTACACATTTTATCATTTCGCAGTTACCCTAATATTTGATTGTTTTTCAGTTCTAAACTTGGTTACAGTGAGTTTGAACACTTCTAAAAATATTCTGTGTAATGCTATTATTTGTGTCAATAGAAACAACTAGTGTTTCTATCAGACTGGGTTTCTGATGACTATGAAGTGTCTATTATTTTATAATGCTGTGACCTGGTTCTGCTACCAAATAATCGGGGCAAAAAGTAAGCTGACTCCCCTCTCAGCACCAGTAGAATTATATTCTAATAGTGTTTCTTATATTAGAAGAAACAACTGTTTCCTGCTTTCAAAAAGTCATCACAATTGAATTTGAAAGGAAATGGATACATCCAAAGCAAAGGAACAGGAAAGCTCTCTGTAGACCCATTAAATATCAGAGATCCGCCTTCACATGTTTATTAGAGAAGTTGGAGGGAACTCTGTCCAGGAAAGAACGAGTTTTCAAATGTAGACAGTTCTCCTGGAGTCTCTGAAATGGCAAGATGCAAACCAAAATAAACTGTCATGAATATGTAGCAGTTAGGAAGAAAACAACTTATTTGGAAGTATAAACTTCCCTTCAATACCCAAATCTTGTTGAAAAGTCAAATGCACTTGTTAGAGGAATGGCTTAGGGCAATGCTGAATCTGTGGGCTTCACATCTTGCCTGTTTCCTTAGTTGGAAGTCATCTTCAACCATGTGAAATGTCTGACCTCTCTCTGTGCCTCTGTTTCTTCACTTATGAAAGAAAGGTGCTAACACTTGTCTCACAATAATAAGTGACATAGAACTCGGAGCGCTTAGCACAGTACACAAACATTTGTGGATACTCACTCAGAAGTTACTGTATAGAATTAGGTGACCATGAAAATAACCTCTGTTATTTTGGTTGTTAGAGTTCAAAGACTTAGGAAAGGCATAATAGCTTTTCTCACTGTAATAAGTATATTTCTCAGCAAAATCTGATGCTTTTCATATTTTTGAGATCACAGATGTTCTTCTGATGAGTAAATATTGAGGAATGTTATAGTGGAAATGTCTTCCAAATACACTTGGTTTAGCAGTTGTTCACCATTCACAATTTTATTATAGTCTTTTATTGTGTGGAATTTCATGCATTATAATGTATGATATGTTAATTGAAAATGTTTAGTTTGTGGGATAGAGTTTTGCCAAATCCATTCTTTTGTTAAGCATAAATACATATAAAATAGATGCCTCTCACAGAAGAATTTGAAGTTATAGCATGCTGTTTTCATTTTAGATCATAGCAGAACTTCAGACAACCATTTCCTCCCTGAAAGAAGAGAGCAGCCGGCAGCAGCTTGCTGCAGAAAGGCGGCTCCAGGATCTTGTACAAAAGTTTGAAGATGAGAAGAAGCAGCTGATTAGAGATAATGACCGAGCAATCAAGGTAATCTGAAGACTTCAGTAACCAGTGGTACCAGCTGCTTTAATGTAATTAAAAGGAGGCTGAAATCCCAGCAGTGGGCAGATGAATGCAGGTATCTGGCTTGCTCACACAGCCTGCAGTAATTCCATTCACTGGATTCTACCTTTGATGTATCCAGTGACTCAGGCTGACTTCCCTCTAAGAGATTGCATGCCAGCATAAAAAGTCATTTTTGGCAAGCTCAGTCCATTCACATTGGACAAATATTTTAAAAATACTTTGTCCTTTCTCTTGAAAACCACTTTGGGATTGTCTCTTGAAATTAGAATGACTGTTTCAGTCCAGTACTACTGCCTAGCACATTCAGAAGTCAGCCTCCAATTTACAGTCTGTTCTTTACCCACATCCTTTCATTATGTATTCGCATAATGAGAAATAACCTGTTTGTTCCAGGCCTGGAATGCCAGCATTTGATGTGCTTTGACACAGTACAGGGTCTATTGTTGTTACTGAGAATCAAGGTTGTCTCTAAATGACTTCTGAGAATCATACCTTAATAGCAACAGAAAATTCCCCGGATGTGATTCTTTAGGTGATAGGCAGTTAGATCTCAAAGTCGTTTTTTCTTGGCTTCATAGCAGTGGATATTATTGTAAGTGTCTGCATCATGCTGTGTTTAATCTGTGAGGATAAGCATCTGGAAACCTTTAAAAATAAGGCTTAAAAGAGAACAAAAAATTTAAAAGAATTCCCAGCAAAAGATGATTTTTCAGTGACTTTGTTGTAACAATACTTAAAGCATGTAGTCATACAGAGCAAAGAAAAATAAGTTCTATATGTGGAGGTATATATTTCTATATATCCTTTAAGCCTGGCTAGTATTGAATAGCATAAAAAGCCTTCAGAGATGGAAACCTTTGAGGCCAGCACATCAGCCTCCTCAGTTTACAGGTGAGGATGTAGGATTTTGCTCATCACATTTCTTCTGTTTATTTATACCTGTGTGCTTTTTTTCCCTACATGTGTTTGGAGACCAAAACCCAGTTTATTTTTCATATTCTGGTGATTTTAAAATACCTTTCAAAGGTTTTTTTTCACTCACAAATTCCCACTTTTCTCTCATACAGACATCAACAAGTTGTAGAGTTTGTTTAAATTGTTCTGGCTATATAAAAGTTTCATTTTAAGTGAATTTCTTTTCCACTCACAAATACCAAGTGTGAGTCATTTTGAAATTTTAAATAAACAATTGAATCTTCCTGTATAAGCAAAAGGAAAAAACATGAATTAAGTTGCCCCTAACAACATTCTAGAGTTGTTTTGTGATGATTTTTAATCATAAAATAATTATAGTTAATGTAATTGCTATTTGAGCATTTTTCTTTTTTATCTGAGATTAGGACTTGAACTTAGTACCTGATGCTTTTGCTCATTGACTAGCTCACTTTACCAACTAAGCCAAGCCTCCAACCCCTTAATTTTTTTATTCTTACAGTTTTAACCCACTTACCTGTTAAAAGGAGAAAACATTTTGATACTAATTTCAAACACAGCTCCAAATCACAAAAACTGAATTTTAAGATGGTAGTGTTTTAACAATACATGTGCACCAGATGTGACTTGAAAATAATTAAAATTATAGTTAGTATATAGTTGTTTTGATTCACTCATTTATTTTAGTATAGAGAATGAAGTATTTTTCCTTTACTAATGCACATCAACCTTGCTAAAAAAAATAATAATTACCATTATTATTATTAGCACTCATACCATTGGCTCTTTTTTCCAGGATGCATCAAATATATTAATAGAGGAGTTGGGGATTTAGCTCAGGGAAGAGTTCTTACCTGGCAAGTATAAGGGCCTGAGTTCAGTCCTCAGCACCATGAGGGAAAAAAGGCTAAAACATATAAATGGAAATAGCAGGTGATATTTGTTCAGCATGTAGTATAGTTTTGCTAGACTGTCTACTAAACATCTCATCCATGTCATATTCCATTACTGTATTTAAACCTAACCTCACAATATTTTTTTCACCTCAAACTTTGGAAACTCATCCTGTGAAACTATAAAATTAGCAAATGTCTTGAAATCTATATATGAAAGATAAATGACCTCTAATTTCAAACTCTCATTTATTCATGTGATACTTAATCTTTTTTTAAAAAGTAAAAAATAAGTAGATCTGAAAATACAGTAATCTTATACCCTCCTTTAAAAAATAGAAGTTCCTTTTAATTTACAATCCACAGTCCAGTTTCAAAATGTCATTTAACTGTCTTGGTCATGGGTATTTCCAAGATGAGAGTTTTCTTCACTCACATAGGTTTTGACTGTCAGAAAACCCAGGCTCTTATTTACTGAAAGAGGTTAGTCTGGCTGGTGTTGGTATATTCCTTCCAGTGTTCTTCCTCATCTTTGCTTCTGGACTATTTCCTCTGGCTTACCATCTTTCTCTTTATTAAGAGCTGCTGCTATTGAACAAGGTTTGGAAGCAAGAGTCAGAGCAGTTCTTTAATCTTATTTGATCCAAATATGATACATGTCTCTTCCTTTGTCGTCTGTGGTAAACCCAAACTTAGAGATTTTTCTTTGTGAGCTTTTTTGGGAGATCTGCTGCTTCTTTTTCAGTTAATCACTTCTCAGGCCACAACTGGGCTTTCCCTTCCATTACTCCAGTACAACTTGCTGTGGCTTTTTAACCTTCTCTCCTGCCTTCCTGCCTTCCTGCCTGCCATTTCCCCACCTTGGCCTCTTCTACCCTATTGGTAGTCTTTATGTGGAAGGCATTTCCATTACAAAGATTAACTGGCCCAAGGCCATACCATCTAACAACTGATAGAGCCAAGTTTCAGTCATTTTCTTACTTGAGAGCCTAAATGACTTAAGTAAGGCAGCATACCTTCAGTATCCTACATTGTATCTAATAAAAATAAATCAAACAACTAAGGACCCAAATGAACCTAGAGATGGTCATTCTATCCTCCCATCTGTCTGAATTTTTGCCACAAAATTGTTTGATTTGTACATTCCTATTATATATGAGTGTTTTTTGTATGTATGTATAGGCGCATGGATAGACAGACACTCAGAGGGAGGCACAGTCACCAAGAGGCTTAGACTGAGTCAGCAGATATATCACCAGTACTGTGGAAAGGGTATGCATGCAAACTAACTGTGAAACCCTACTCTACCTCCACTTTCAGCTTGATAATGAGCTGAGTTCTTTCAAGTCATTGATCAAGAATGGAGAGCAAATCCAATACTCATTCCATCAGAACTCACAGTAATATCTGTGAGTATTAAAGCCAAGTGTTAGAAAACACTTGAGGTAGAAAGTAATTGAAGAGAGTCCACTGAAAGGCCACCAGTCTATGCAGTATAACTTGAGACATTTTGGGAGAATGATTTACCAGTCCCTGTCACTATTAACTTTCTGGGGAGACCTGCCTAGCCTTTGACCCATTTTCAGAGGTGATAATACCCTGAGGTGATGGTTAAAGAGTTGGGAGTGTCCTTTAACTAGTCAAAAAGATGCTCAACCTGGCACCCACAGAAATATCCTTTATGCAACTATTCTTTGAACTCCTCTTCTGTGCCAGGCACCTGTAACACCAGCATTCTCTAACACCTTTATGTATCTTTCACTGTGGTTAATAAACTGGGAACTGTGATCTACTGAAAATGTCAGAGAACAATGTTTAAGCATAGTGAAAAGATTCACAAGACATGATTCCATGAAGCTATGGGGTAAAAGACATGTACATATGGACTTATACTGTTTTTCAAGTAAGAGTGCATATCAAGAGGGAAAATATGGCCCTAATCATATCTGAATTGTACTAGTAGATATCTTAGTACAGATATTTTTGTGGCTTTCCTTATTGTACATATGTGTGTGTGTAAATTATAACATCACTGTTATCCCCAGTGTAGTTTTTTTTTGTCTTTTACCTGTAGATTTATAGGCACATTCTAATTACCACAAATAAGGGAAACTGTTTCTTTGGGTCTGGCTTACTTCACTTAATATAATTTTTCCCCTACTTATTTTAGCTCATTCGTACATCTAAAATAAATTTTATAAAGAGAATTATATGTGCTGCATACTAAAACACCCCAAAACTTGGTGGCATAGGGGGCAGCAGCTATGTTATATTATGCTTATAATTCTTCTTTTAAATCTTTATTGAAAAGGTGATGGGGGGGGTGGTTACAGTTAAGTAAGTAAGATAAAAAGTGCATTTGTTTTTCAACACTGTTACCCCATCCCTCATTTTCATGCTTACAATTCTTGAGATCCAAATCTAGGTCAGAGTATGCATTGCCTGGGGGTCCTCATGGGTTCCCTCCAGGAGGAAGTTTGACTGGGGCAGGAATGTCAGATGGTTTCGGGTCCTCTCCATGTGGCCCTGCTAACACAGTAATGAGATGTTTCACATGAGGGCTGATGTGAAAGACAGAGTACTCGTGATGAAGGCAAGACCCTGCACTCCTCCTGAAGCTGCCCTAGAAAGAATCAGTCTCTCTCATCTTTTTCTTTCTCTCTCTCTTTTAATACCCAATATAATATTACTATTAGGGGCCTCTTGTATCTACTGTTTCTGGACAATCTCTTCCCTTCATACAAACTTCCATATGAATGAATTTTGAATTTTTACCTTTTTTTTCCTAAGTTCTCAACCAACATTTATAACTACTGCTGAACATTTTTTTTTTAACCAGGATGGTCTATAGATGGCTCAAACTAGACATCTCAGAGACTAGATTATCTCCCTACTGCGCCTGTCCTAGCTCCAGTCTGTTCTTCTTATTGTTATTATTGTACTGGATGCCTGGATGGTGGTACATCCCAGCACTCAGGCGGGAGGATTCAGAGTTCCAGACACTGTCTCGTGTGTGTGTGTGTGTGTGTGTGTGTGTGTGTGTGTGTGTGTGTGTGTGTGTGTGTGTGTGTGTGTGTGTGTGTGATTAAAAGCAGGTATGACGGGGCTGGGGATATAGCCTAGTGGCAAGAGTGCCTGCCTCGGATACACGAGGTCCTAGGTTCGATTCCCCAGCACCACATATACAGAAAACGGCCAGAAGCTGCGCTGTGGCTCAAGTGGCAGAGTGCTAGCCTTGAGCGGGAAGAAGCCAGGGACAGTGCTCAGGCCCTGAGTCCAAGGCCCAGGACTGGCCAAAAAAAAAAAAAAAGAATAAAAAAAACAGGTATGAGGGGCTAAATAAAATCTCTTTGGGGTGGTTCTTTTTTATATGTGTGTGCTGATACTGGGACTTGAACACAGGACTTGGCATTCTTTTGGCTTATTCACTCATGATTGACCTTCTACCACTTAAGCCATACCTCTACTTCCTAGGGATTTTTCTGTTTCTGTATATATTTGCCAGTCCTAGAGCTTGAAATCAGGACTTGGGCACTGTCCCTGAGCTTATTTTGCTCAAGGCTAGCACCGTACCACTTGAACTACGGTTCTACTTCTAGTGTTTTGGTAGTTTGTTGGAGATAAAAGTCTCAGGGACATTCCTGCCTGGGCTGGCTTCAAGCCATGATCCTCAAATCTCAGCCTCTTGAATAGCTAGGATGACAAGGGATACCGGTGCCAGTTGGTTGTTCATTTTAAGAGTGCAAAGGAATTGCTAAACCAAGCCATTTAGAACTACTGTGTAAATGTTGCCTCCTCTCCACCATCAGCTTCTAGTCTTTGACAGAGATGGCATGCTTACTTTGACAGCAGTACCATGGAACTGTTCTCATGCTCTGTGTACAACATCTTCTGTGACAAAGCCTATTCATCAATTTAATAAAGTTATGCTTCACTGTAATACAGATCATAGTCCCTCATCCAAATCCTTGCGGTTGGATGCATTTTGCAAGTTGGAGTCTGCATAGCCAATCATCTGCCTTCTGTGGGTATGAGAGACAAAATACTGTCCCCAGTCACATTCATAGACAGTGACATGTATGAATATCCCCCCAAAATAGGACAAATAAGAGGTGAAAATACCTTATATTATCATTCATATTTCGTTGCCAAACAAGCTAACCCACACATTTGGAAAATAATTTATGGCTTTCAGAGAATGAAGACAGGACATGATAGACCTGTGATTTGATTAATTCTTTATCTCACAAACTGGACTCAAAGCTTCTCAAGAACAAGCATTTATTGAAGGCTTGTTTCAGTGGATATGCTTAGAAATATGCTGAATGAATGCAATATTAACCCACAGACCAAGCCTCTGATAATGAATTATGGGAAGTTTTATTTGTGGCAGCAATTTTGTAAATATTTCTTTATGCTATAGCACACAGAGGGAACTAACCAGATCTTGTACAATGAAATATTTTTGCTTTGTTGGGTAGAATCTAATAGAATACGGCTTGATATATCTAATTTGGGAGCATACAGTGTATGGTACAGGGAAAGTGCCCACCAAAAGCTGTAAGCCAAAGTCAGTTGTCTGAATGTTAGCACTGTCCACTGAGCTCACATTAGGAATAGTTCTAATAGAGACTGTGGAACATTCTTCTGGCCTCACTACACCACCAGAGCTAAGTCCTTTCTTTTGAAGCCGGTGTATTGAAAGTTTCTCACTGTGAAGCCAGATGTCCAAGCTGAGATTTCATATCAAGGAGAAATGTTGTAAAAATTTTTGCTTGCAGGCATAGAAAAGAGATTTTAAAACACGGATGCTTCTCTCCCTTGGCCACTGACTGGAGTTCACGAGAAAAGGTCGGCTGCCAGTAGGACATCTACAAATCTGGTCTGTGTTACCAGAAGGACTTGATGCGAGGAGAGAATATTTCATAAGACTGGGCAATTCTCACTGTGCTAAAAGCTTACAGGAATCAATTTCCCAAAGAATAAAATTACAAACCTCATTGTGGGTTTTTAGTAGCATTGAGAAACAGAATTCTCAATGGCTAGCATGGAATGGCTTTGTTTGGGACCTGTTCATTATTTAAGTCTTGTCTCCCCTGCATGCATGTCCTAAAGGCATAGAAGAAAGTGGCATTTTCTTTGTGTCCTCCTATATTAGAATTAATAATGCTAAGAATAGAAATGCATATCCATCCCACCCAAGAAGGCTTGCCTGCTAACTCAGAAGGGAAGACAGAGCCATTCAGTATAGGAGGATAAAGCATAAGTGCCATTTTCCAGGAAGAATGCTCTGGAAGATAAGATTGGATACACTGTGACAGTGGGTTCTGACCTTGCTTGGTAGAGTAAGGAGAAACAATAATAAATGAGCAGAGAAAAAAATGAACAGTTCTCTCTCAAAAATATGTACCTCATACCTTTCCTTGCCATTCTCTAGAAAGATTTTATTTCAAAACTAGTTTAAAGGGCTGGGGATATAGCCTAGTGGCAAGAGTGCCTGCCTCGGATACAAGAGGCCCTAGGTTCGATTCCCCAGCACCACATATACAGAAAAACGGCCAGAAGCGGCGCTGTGGCTCAAGTGGCAGAGTGCTAGCCTTGAGCGGGAAGAAGCCAGGGACAGTGCTCCAGGCCCTGAGTCCAAGGCCCAGGACTGGCCAAAAAAAAAAAAAAAAAAAAAAAAAACTAGTTTAAAAATGCTTTATTCACTGAATAAAATACTTAAAGTGCTAGGGAAACTATGTTTAGCCTCGATACATCGCCTCAAGTCACAGTTTAGTGAGTAAATGCATGAGCATGTCCAAGTAATGAAAAGAGTACAGACTCAGATTCCCCTTCACCAATGGCTGAGAAAATTGTGCTCTTTGGAACTAAGCAAGTGACTTATTGTTGCATGACCCCCAAAAGAAACTACTTTGGTTGGTGAACCACTTGGGCATGCCTGGATTATTTATATTTTTAACATTTAAAAATTCAATAAATATTTGGAAAATTTTAAACTTTAATACCTGAGATATATCTAAGATAGTTCAAAGGGAGTCTAACAGAATGCTTGATGAAATATATATATATATATATATATATATATATATATATATATAAAACCCAACATCAAAATTACCAAATAAAGATCATGCATTTACTACCTACATGTGTTACATGTTTACAATGTTTACATATGCATGTATATTTAGAAGCACTGGGTTATATAGAGTCCTATTTAGTAGAAGACTTGAAATGATTGGAAAGCTAATTTTATAAAACAACTTTATGCTCATGACCTAATTAGCTGTTTAATTAGCTTAATTAGCTCATCTCTCTAACCGTCTGAGCTTCTGTTCAACCTCTGATACCTCTTTTTACCTTTTACCTTTCAACCTTTTTCAACATTCACCAATGTTGAAATTTATACCTCTTCATAATAACTACCAGGATATTATCTTCTGTTTCCCAGGATTTATTCCTGGAAGAATTTCGTACCTTGATCATTTTAATGCCTCTGCCCTCAACTTCTTCTGGAGTCAATCTGGGTGAGCTGTTGCATTGGCAAGAATTCTGCAACAGGTACCTCCAGGAAATACATACACTGCACTAAAAATCCTTATTTTTTAGGGACAGTTATTAAATATTAACCAGTGCACCATGGCTACAGCAGTTCTCTGTGGCCCAGTTCCTGATGAAGCACCATTTTCAGTCCTCAGGATTGTGGTGGTGTGGTGTTCAACCTTACCATCATAAGACATATTTGGTTGTGCAAAAGGATAGACCTATGCCATTCTCCCTCTTATAGTTCTTAATAGCCTCTTACTCTTTTTTTTTCTAATGTATATCTAATTCAATTCTTACATTCATTCCCAGCATCCCTTTTGTAATCGACATAATACAGGAAGTCTGCGAAGTAGCCTATTATCTCTTCTCCAGATTCAACAATGTCTTTCTTATAATATCATCCAATTTTATGGATCCTTTAACTACATTGACCAACAGGGATTGTGAGATATTTTCTGTTAATGTCCATGTAGTAAAAATTGTAGGCCAGGTGCTGATGGTTCATGTATATAATCCTAGTTAATTGGAAGGCAGAGAAAAACCTTGGTTTGAGGGCAGCCTGGGCAGAAAAAAAAATTGCAAGATTACTTCTCAACAAAATAGTGATGCTCACCTGTTTTCTTAGCTACTAGAAAGAAGCTTTTGATGGATTTCACTCCAGCAAACGCCTAGGTAGGAAGTGATACCCTAACTCAAATTAACCAACAAAAATCAGAACTGAAGGCCTGGTTCAGCAGTAAATATTCCAAATTAGCAAGCACAAGGTCCTAAGTTCAAATCCCAGTACCCAAATTTTAGGCTTTATAAGCCATACTATTTCCATTACATCTATCCAGTTCTTGCTTTGTGGTAACAAAGTGGCCATAAATAATAGGTCAATAAAGTGGTATGACTATGTTCCAATAAAACTTGATTTAAAAGAAAACATGCTGGGTTTGGTCTGATGGGCATAGTTTGCAAACCCTTGATCTAGAAACTCTTTTTGTTCTTGTCTTAAAATTTACTTCCTTTTTCTGCTAAGCCCTTTTTCCTTCTGGTGGATATTCCTTGTTTCTATATCCTGGCCTTTTTCTCCTCCTTTTCCTTTCTATGGTGGGTTCACAGTCTCCTCTGTGACTTCAGCTGTCACCTCTATATAGATAATGCCCAGAAGCCACAGCCTAATTCCTGGTTGGGTCCTATATCTTACATTGCCCATAAATCATCTTCCTTGGGAGGATGTACTACTATTTCCAAGTCAGTAACTACAACATTGAAATATTATCTGCCCTTCGAAATTGGCTCTTCCTTCCAGTCTATCAGAGTTACCCTGGTCTTCTGTTTCCTGTTAGAATGTTTGAGTTCATCTTTGTCCCTTTCTTTCTTTCTTTCATGCCAATTTATCTCGTCTATCACCAGAGTTCTTGAATGTATTTCTTGTTCCTCTGATATGACCCTGTTCAGAGCCTTTCTCAACTTGTGATTGATTTAAAACAGCCTTCTCTCAGCTAATGTCCCTGCCAAAACTTTCAGTTCCATTCCAGTATGAAGAACTCTGCCAAAGGATTCTTAAATCATTGTGATTTCCCTGCCTTACAAAGAGTGCTTAGAAATCAATCAGAAAAAAAACTAAGAACCCTGAGGACCAAAAAAGCAAATGATGTGAACATTGAGTTCAGACAAAATACTAATGTTCAACAAACATGGGAATTATGCTCATTCTTACTCATAACTAAAAGGACTAAGTTGGACATGATAATGCATACCTATAATCCCAGTATGTGGGGTGGGTGGCCAGAGAATCATGAGTTCCGGTCCAGCCTGGGTTACCCAACAAGAACCTACATCTATATCATGAAGAGAGATGCAGCACAGGAGTGGAGGGGAAGCAAAAGGAGGGGAGGAGAACAGAGGAGGAGAAAAAGAAAGAGAACAGAGAGGGAAAATGAGAGGGGGGAGAAAAAAATGGAATCAAAAGTACTGGCACAAATTTAGAACTTGGAGAACACACAAGTGAAAGGAAAGCACACAGCCACAGGCAGCATCATTGCGTGAAAGACAAACCAGTTCAGCCTCTTTGGAGGGCAGCGTGGTCATTTCTACCAACATCTTAAACACACAGACCTTTTGGCTAGCAGCTCTACTGCTAGAAGTTTCTCCCAGGCTGTACTTGCAAGTATGCATCACACCTTGCTGCATTTCTTAAGCAAAAAGCTGGGCAAAAACAATTATGATCCAGCCACACAATGGAATATTTCAAGGCTATTTACAAAGAATGGAGTCAAGCTCTGTGTGTGGCATGATTGACAGTAGGTAGTGAATGAAGAGTGTTGAATGTCATATACATTTATATTTTCCTGATGAAGTCTCAAAATATGTAATAGTTATTTGTGGAGCTGTGTTTTTTTCATTTTATCTTCTGATGATTTTTAAAATTTTCTTTTAATTTAATTTTATTGTCAAGGTGTTATACAGAGGGATTACAGTTACATATGTAAGGTAGTGAGTACATTTCTGATGATGTTTTAATTTCCTAATTTACAGAAGTTAATTAGAGCATTGCCTATAAGCCTCTTCTGTCTGGCTGTCAGAGCCATCCAGACTTCCCACTGTCCTTTGACTTAACATCCTTTTGTACTCAAGTAGGTCTTCTCACTTCCATGATCATGTTTTGGGTTCCTTCTGCCTGCTTTCCTCCTATGACTTTCTCCTATTGCAGCTTCTTTCACCTCTCAGAATGTCAGGAACTATCACAGCTATGTCAAGGTCCCGTTGACCTCCTCTATGAAGCTCTTCCTGCTTCATAAAGACCTATTATTAGTGCTTAAAAACCTTATGTTTTGTGTCTCATACTTCTGTTTTCTACACCGCAGTGGGAACTAAAGTAGTTTATTTAAAGAATATAATCCGTAGGTATCAAACATTTTAGTATTTACCTATGACTGATTGTTTTAAAGGCAGATTTTTACACATATCCACCAAGCTTGGTGTTAAAGAAAGTTGGGACTCCACAACCTCCTTCTCCAAATCTGTGTTAAATACTTAAACCTTTGGGTTTGCAGACTCCTCTTTTAAGATGCAGGCATCCTTGAAGTGTTAACATATTAAAGTAATTTGTGCTGTAATGTGAAACTCATCAGAGACTTTTCTTCCTAACAATTAGATGAGATCATCTCACTTGAAGCACTAGGAAGAAGACGGATAGGGGTAATTTGGCAACCTGAGGCATGTAGCATGAAAGTGGCTTCCTGGAAGGGGCAGCTCCAGGCATCAGGAGAGGTGGTATACTGAAAGGCAGAGGAGGCTAGATTGGTGGGGAAGGAAGAACCCCTGGAACAAACTGGGCTGAGTTCACCAGCCTATGGGTAGACTTTGTTCCAGATCATCTTCACTGTTACTGATTGCAGAACTATGTTGTATATGAGCCTATGTTTATATGTATAGGTAGGTATAGGTAGACATATATGAATGCTTTTTAAAAAGGAAATGAAATGCATGTGTGTTGTATTTTTCCAGAAAATGATTGAATATACTTATATGTTTAAGTTTTACCCTTTCTAAAAAAAAAGAAAAAAAAAAGAACAAAGAATGAGAAGTGGTGTTGTGGCTCAAAGTGGTACCAGCCTTGAGCCAAAGAGCTCAGGGACAGTGCCTAGGTCCTGAGTTCAAGCCCCATGACTGACAAAAAAAATGAGGGCATGAGTTAACAGTTGTATTATCATAACTGATTCTGCATAAATGTGCCTTGTAAATCAAGGGGAACTGTTAAGACAGTTCTAGCTAATTCCATTTTACATGTATATGCAGTTATTTTTTAGGAGATTTGTTGCAGAGAAAATATATACTATAGCATGTTAAGATATATAGCTAGCTTTACTTCTAAGGAACTAAAATCATTAAGGTAATCCAATTAACATGTCAGTCATATTACAAATGTACTTTGTTTTCCAAATGTATATAATTTGGAAAAATTAATACAATACTATCTTGCCACCCAAAAAAGATCAAAATGTCATTTCCAGAGTAGTCAGTAGGAGGCTTTGCTGTCATAGTGGCAGTAGCAGCTGAAACATGAGCCTTGGAGCAGCACAGAGCTGGGGTGGTTGGTGGGTTGCAGGAATGCTTTAATGTTGGAAGCACAGAGGAAAATGTGGAATTAAAAACAAAGAAACAACCCCCATTTTTCAAGAGAGGCAGAACCCTTTTGCTTTTATGTCTCTGTCACTTGCTCCAGGATTCTTCATAAAGCCCTCTAACCACCTAAATAAATATTCATATGGCTGTTCAACGTCTCATTAATAAAACAAGATTTGGTGGTAAAAGATTTCAGAGTAACAGATGATTTGCATCTCACCCTTGTTTAACTTTAAATCTCAAGCAATTAATAAATTAGACTCAAGAGCTTTTTAAGAAGTAACATCTTACATGGACCACAAATTGCATTATTTTTATGTGTAAATAATGATGAAAGGGGAGATTGTTCCTTTGATGTCTATAAACTACACTGTAAAATATGCAGAAACATTCTTGAGTTTAGTTGAAGCCAAAACAAATAGACTAGTTCATAAAACAAGGCAGCAGCATTCTTAGAAACAAGCATTATTATTTTTTCTTTTCTTCCCAATTGCTTTTTCCATCTTTTATATTCTTGCCATTCCTAGTGGCAGATTCATTCCAAATTCAGAAGTGATGTTAGCCTGTATTTCCTCATCTGGAGAACTGAGCTCTTTTCATATTCCTCCCAGTAAACTTGGCTTCCTGTACAAAGCTTACCAGAGCTCAGTTGGACTGCCAGCTTTGATGTAGTGAGTCACTTTTGTCAGTAGTTCATCACTGCTTTAAAAACTAATTGTTTCAAATTTTAGCAAATTCTGATGTTCCTCTGAGAGATGTATTTACTTTCTATTTTTCAAGCTGGCATATCTAGTTTTGTTGTGTTTTTCAGTGCAAAATCTGTTTATAAGAATCTGACTTGAGCGTAATATTTTCTTTGGTAGTGCTAATCAACAGAACCTCTTTTTAAGTTCATGTCTACCATGAGAATGAACACTAAAGGAGCTTGAGCCTCTGTTAGATATTGCACAAGTATGTTCTTCACATCACAAGGTGGTTTATGGAACTTGATGCTATTTGCATTCATCTTTGAACCTTGGAATAGTATTACTACACTAAATAATGTAGCTACTTTGGCTTTGGAAAGCCAAAGATGTTAAACTCTGCCTACAATCCTTCTGGCATAGATAATGGATAGTCCATGTGGTAGATTTCGCCTTATTTCTGCCTTGCTGCCAGCAAGTCTACCATTTCATTTCTTGGCTTAAGGTCTTTTCATTAGAATTGGTACTGAGCGCCAATCACTTCAAATAGCAGTCTTCTCTATCAGATCCTGTGTCATATTTTGCTAGCTGGCTTTTTATTCTGCTTTTCTTCTTTCTTCCAGATGGCAATTTTCAGCTCAAGCTTACCATCTTCCAGTTCTGAAACATTGTGTTCTCCTCAGTTGTTTGTTTTTGTCAAGATTTAATGAACAGAGTATTAAATATAGTAGATTCATGTGATTTTCCCCCCTCTGATACCAGAGTTCTACTTTATTATTTCATTTATTAAAATACTTTTATGGCTGAAAAAACCCTAGAGGATTGGTCCTCTGGCCTCCTCCTCTCTCTACCTTGGTCTGTCATTTCACAAACAAAAATATTGATTCCACTTGAGGGGATATGTCTAGTCCTTGTAATGTATCTATTGTCAGCAGCAGATCTTGAACCCAGGACTTTCAAGTCTTTGATCTTCTCCTCATCCTTTGTACATTCAAATTTACATGGAAATATTCTTTTACTTTAAAATGTATGTGAATGGCTAGAATGAATGGAAAGTCCCGAGATCTACTGTGGTTCCTCATTATTCAAGTAGAATCACCCCTTTGCTCTAGAGAGGGGTTCTGCCAAGCCTCCTGTGGACTAAGAAATGTTTCTTTCAGTTGAACATTTCTTTCAAGCAAGCAATGATTGCCTCTCATACTTTTTTAAAGTTATTATTAGTTGTCCTTGAAACTAAAATATACAGGGTCAATTTAGGATACAGATCATGATTTGAAAGGCAATCTCTATAACCATTTTACCTAATTTAAAGATCATTCTAAAGGCAGGGAATGTTGGTAGTAATGGGCTCTCTTGTGATGGCTTAGATGTGGAGGCTCAGCGAAGACACTCATGACAAGGTTGATTTGCAAAAGGCCTAAGGAGGGGCTGGGGATATAGCCTAGTGGCAAGAGTGCCTGCCTCGGATACACGAGGCCCTAGGTTCGATTCCCCAGCACCACATATACAGAAAACGGCCAGAAGCAGCGCTGCGGCAGAGTGCTAGCCTTGAGCGGGAAGAAGCCAGGGACAGTGCTTAGGCCCTGAGTCCAAGGCCCAGGACAGGCCAAAAAAAAAAAATTTAAAAAAAAAAGGCCTAAGGAATTTGTTTTCTAAGAGAAAGCCAATTGTTTTCATTTTAGTTCATTATCCATTTAGTTCAAATGACTTTATCTCTCTGATGTCAGATGACCAAAGTATAAATAAAAGGGGTCACTACAGCAACGTTTTGTTTTCAGAAGAAAGCTAGCACAGTGGGCAGAAAATAGAAGTTCAGCGCTGCATTAATTTAGCAACCTGCCACGCTATTAAGTCTTCCATGAAACCACTCTTTTTCATGTTACTGCCACTTTATCTCTTAGAGGAGTCTCTTGTATGTATTGCATTAAAGAGAAGCCTAGGGCCTAATAACATGGATTCTGGAACCAGACTGCCTGAGTCCAAATCCTGGCTCCCCATTTAGAAATTGTAGGCACTCAGACAACTTATCCTTTATGTGAATTTGCTCTCCTCTCTCCTAAATTTAGAACAGTAAATTCATCAGTTCATAGGAACTGTGAGAATTTAGTGAATTAATGCTTGGAAAACATTAGAACAGTATCTACTACTTAATAAGTACTACAATACAGAAGTGTAAAACTGAGTCCTTCCCTAGAAGGCCCTCTAATTATTCTCTATCCTTCATTCCTACCCATTTTCTTAACTTTATAGTCTTGTTTCTGTCCTTGTCCCTCCACAGAAACTGCTCTTAGGGTTGCCAATGACATCCTTGTTGCTAAGTCCACAGAGCCCTCTATCACTTTGGTCCCTTACATTGTATAGCATGATGGAACACACTGTCTTCTCCCTCCTTGTGCCACCTTCTGGTTTGTCTCGTCTTTTTGTCCCCACACTGTTGCAGCTTCCTTCTCAGTATTCTTCACAATCTTACTTAAGCCATCTCACCGAATACTAGCTGTTTTCTAGGCATTTGGGGAAGCTTCTGGAATATGTACAGAGATCTGAAATGTCCTACAGAAACCTGAAGTTCCTCATATCCAAAGCTGAAACTGCTGCTTGAACCCTTACCTCCTACTACCCTGTTTCCCCAAGTGCATTTCACAGCCATGTCTACCATTTGACCCAACCAGAATCCTAGACCTTACCTTCCTCTCTTCCTTTTTCTATTCCTGCAGGCTGTCACTTACCCAGTACTCTACTTTTCATCTGGACTCCTCATCTTCTTGGTATCCACCTGGCCCTTTACTACAGGGAAGCTCCACCCTCCTGCTTTTGAGCAGTTGCCCCTGCCAACCCTCTCCACACACATCCAGAATGACCTTCAGTGGGTGTCCATAGCCCTGAGAATCCACGTATACTAAAAAGGCTCCCAAGGATTTCTCCCTGCCTCGCTTGTCACAGTCCCTTCCTTGCCCCACACTCTCACCATGACTGGCCTTTCAAAAACTCTTTCAGTGTGATAAACTTTCTCCCATCCTCAGCTCTGACACATGCTGTTTATATTCCCTTTGCCCCTCCTGCTATTCAACTCCTACACATCCAGAAAAATCTCATTCTTAAATATCTCTAATATCTTAGCCTCCTAAGACTGCCTAAGGTTCATTCTTTGCTTTGCTCTTGTGCCTTCTGATTCTCTCTCTGTGACACAGATCTGTGTCTAGTGGTTCGCTGTTGCTTCTCAGAACCTCCTGCCACCTGTGAATCCCATGAGAACAGAGCCATTCTCAGCCGAGCACAGAGCCTGACGTTCAAGGCCACATACACACACAGCTCCAAGGTCCATTCTTTATAGAATGTACAGAACAGTGAAAACACAATTCCTTCTAGAGAGCACTTTGTAAATGTTATGTTAACACATGCAGAGAAAACAAATACCCAAAAGTTTTGTACTTCCTGTAGTCCCTGCTCTTCTTTTCTTCCTTCTGCTTTGCCTCTCTGAGGCAAATTATTAATAGTGTTTTTCTGAATTCTTCATGTGGAAACTTCTGAGAAAAATTCTAGGGCTAAGGGAATAGACATACTTTCAGGCTTTATCCCAAGATAAGAACATTTTCTAGCCTATTCCCTTTCAATTGTCAGTCCCTAAACTATCAAGAAGCTCTACAGAGTTGGACTTCTTTTTCTTTACCTCTTATGATGTTAATCCAAATTTTAAAACACCATGTTGAAACTATATTATTTCATGACATAAAAATTCCTCTCCTTATTTCAATAAGCATAAACAAAGTCTCTTCTTCACCAGGAGAAAAAGAATAAGTGCTAAAGGAGTCCAATAGAATTTAAGAAATGCTGGCTTATTGCTGAAATAGGTACTAAGCTAAGGATCTCATGAAGGAGAGGGGTGAGTTGAAAGAGAACATGTGCCAAAACTTGATCAGTAAAGATGTAACTAAAATTAAAATAATAAATGTGACTTCCAGTTAAGCATGAAACTCCAAAGTTGTGAGAATCTGGAAAAAGAGGATTTGAGTCATAATTTTTTCAAAGCAATGCTTTGTATTTATTTCATGGCATCTCTAAAGTATGCCTAATATATTGGGTGACATTAGCTAAAAAGTAAGTACTGTCAAATATCTTCCTTTAGATTAAAACCGCAGAGTCACAAGGGAGAGCCTGGATTCCAAAGCTAGGGAGGAGAAACGGTTCACCAAAAGGAAAGATGAAAATGAAGGACAGCAGTCACAACAAGTCATTTCTGCAAACCAACAAATAAGTTTAAACCTTGCTGTGCTTCCAGGGTCTTTCTGGAATGTCTGCATCTCACTGGTTTCTCTGAGAGACGGTCATAGTAGATCAGAGCAAGGACGTGCACTCTGTGTCCTGCCCATTCAGCCGCCTGCCAGAGCCACGTGACAGCCACTAAAAGGCTGTTTCAGGGGCAGGGCCAGTTTTAAAATTTATAGCAAACACTTTTAAGTGTGATGTGGTTAGAAGTCCTAAAATATACAGATTTTTTTTTAGCTGAGGCAAATTATATTTCCCAATGAGGGCCCAGTCGTGAAGGTTAGCATTTTTCTAGGAAATTTTTTTAAACAGGATATGTAAACATAAATTTATTGCAGTTCAGAATGTCCTTAGGCTTGAATAGTTTACAGTATTGTTTAAAGACTCCTCAGGTTCAAAATGTAATTTTTATTTAAAGCTTATGGCAATAATAAATCATTTCTAGAACCCAGACCTGCAAGTCTGATACATTCTCGCCCTAGCACATGCTAGCAAAGTCCTCAGAATCTCATGGACCCCCTGAAATACCCTTTTGCAAAAATCATCCTCTTACTGTTTGTTTTCTTCAGTCTCATAGTTCCTCTTTCATTTTCTGTTCCCCTACATTTTGAATTTATTTCCCTACCAGGACTTCCAAGAAAATGTGTACTGTGTACACTGTATCCCAACTCTGAACACGTTTTCCAACAGAAACATTATTATAAATTTTGATGGTTCTCATATTACAATTAGCAGAGCATAATATTTTGGACACAGAACAGTTAAAAGGTCTTTTTTCAGGTTCAGTTCTTTCATACAAACCAAACTTTGACTTAACTGTGAGTATTTCTACCTTAGACTACTTTCCCCCAGCATCTTGTAGCCACCATATTCTTAAGAGACTAGGGTCATGCCTGTGTCTTCTGCTTTCTCACCACACAGCCATGTCTTGTTCTTTGCTTCATATCCAGTGTCCAGTTTAGGATTTGGCAAATCCTAAATACTTAGTAACTTTCTGTTGAATGAAACAATGGATGTCAAATTTCATCCACCAGCCATAAAACCACATTCTTAGAAGTGTTCAATTTCCTCTTATATATTTTTAGGATTAGCAGCAGTAATAGTAGTAGTTGTTGTTATTGAGATGAGGGTTATGCTGACAGTGGTGACAAGGATGACTTCAGTCCTGAATCCCTTGCTGCCTCTGAGTTGCATTCAGTTCCCACAACCACCTCCTGGAACTTCCTAAACTCTCACATTCCACTTTACACTTGAAATTCCCCCTATGCTGTATTTACTGGCACTCTTCTCTTCAGCCCCTAATTCTGTGATACTTTTCTCTCTATTCTTCCTATTATCAAACTCATCCATCCCTCCCATTTCATCACTAATGATTCTACAGAAGAATCACAACTTGAACCCCTGACCCTAGTTTCCCCTCAAGTTCCAAAAGAAATAGATGGATCTGTATGGATGGCCTCTGCGGATGTGGAACTTAGCAGAGTTCCTTCCTACTCTTACTGTGCCTGACTTAAACTAGCCTGAGAGTCTCAGATGACTTCACTTCCTCATCTTCCTCATCAGTTGTTTCTGTGCCCCACATTAATCCTTTCCTTTACATTTCCATTTCAGACTTAGTTCTTCTTTCCTGGCCTCTTCCTGAGTCTCCTTGTCACTCCAGTCCAACTCCTTGGTCTGTTACCAGAGCACATAAGTCTGCCACATATCTCTAAGATCCAGTCCTCATCTTGCCATTGCTTCCCACTGCCCAAATGGTTCAGCTGGCCTACCTGCTCTCCTCTTCCTTTAGACCCTGCATGGAATCAAAGCATCAGCCTCAATAGATGATACTAAATAACTCACTGTCTCTTGTATATAAATCATGGATGATGCTGTTCTTTTTCCCAAAAATTTGGACTACTTGATTTAATATTCAAACAGTCATCTGATCTATATGACATATCTGTAGAATGAGTTGAGAAAATCAAGGTGAAATTAAACTTTTCAGAGAAGAGATGAAGACACCAATAGGAATACCAGGGACATGGATGACTAATTAATGAAGACCTCAAGGCCCTATAATTGTAGAGTTAAAGTAAAAGGTTAGGTCCTGGGGCCACAGTCTGAACTAATAGATAAAGGGGCAGGAATAAACCAACAGAGACATGTACTTTTAAGAAATAATCATCTTCATCTAAATAGCCAATGATTATAATTTTTATATCATATGGACCAAAAAAAGTCATAAAATACCTCATTTGTTGACTTTTTTTACATTTTGATCAGTTAGCTTGTCATGACCTAAAATAAATTAGATGTAACAAGTAGAATTTAAAATGTTACATATTTACATTGTAGACAGGATTTATATATGCATGTATATAAATATATATAAGTAGATATGCATAAATATGTATTCACACATTTATGAAAGTAGAGAAAGATTATAATTGAGGCTCAGATTCTTGAGAAGCAGAGGGTGTATCTATAACTTAGGTACGGGGTTTATTCCAAGTTTCGGAAGGTATATTCAAAGACTTCTGTTGTGCACAAATGAAGAGTGGCCAAATGAGGAAGTAGAGGTCATCGAGGTGTTCTCCACTCCTGAGGATGAACTTATGGAAGAAGGAAAGTGTATTTATTGACTCTATATGGAAGAAAATGATAGTTTTTAAAGAATATAAAGGGGGAAGATGAGCTGTATTTATGATGCATTTGAATTTTGCCATCTTCTGAATCTGTTCTGTAGGGGCCAGTGTATAGCACAATTTGGTATAGCTCTTAAAATAACTTCTAAAGTGCTCTTTAGGTGGTATAGGTTTTCCTACGAGATATATTTAGATTTTCCTGTGTTTTTGTTTCTAAAGTTAATATAATTTGTCTCTTTTTCAGATTTGGACTTGTAGTAGTCCAAAATAAAAATGGCAATTTTAGAAACCTATATAATCATTTTAATTCTACCATCAGGTTCTAATTGTCTGCATACCTGGTATACTCTAGGCCACGCTCTAGGGTCCCATGCCACTCATATTAAACATTTCCATAATACTCATGGCTGAATGTCATCTACTTACCTTATTCTAATGCTCAGAAACAAAAACCCACAGAAAAAGTGAAAATGATTGTACTTGGAGTGTTTGCCATTTATTTTCTACCTATGTACACCTTTCATATTCCTTATGTTCAGTCACTTTCCTCCCTGACCCAATGCTAGCTTGGCATAGGTAATTTGGGCATGGATTCAAGCTTCATTATGGTTCCATGTTGCCAACACAGCTCCACCCGATGCAGTCCTTGCCTTTGAATGTCTCCTCCACTACCCGCCTACACAGAAGACAAACTTGCTCACATCTTCTCATTTAAAGTGGAAATTAGAACAGGACCCAGACAGTTTAACCCAGTTTTCTTTCTAGTACTATTTTGGTCACTATTTACATTTTCTGGTGAGAAAACAGAAAGTTCCTTTTGTTGTTGCTCAAAACCCTTTGACGCCCCACGGCACAGCAGAAATTACATGTTTGTCTGGGCTTCACCAGTCAGATGGAAGAGGGCAGTAACGACACAGCAAGGATGGTGGTGCAGATCTCTCTGTCCCGTTTTATGTTATTTCTGTAAACAGTTTTAATATGCCATATTTCAAAAGTACTTGAAATTATTCCTTCCTGAGAGACAAACAATATCAGACATCATTTCTCTAGGCTGCTTAAATACAGAATATTTCAGTCTCCTCTGAGACCGAAAAGAAATGATTAGGAGGTACTTATTTTCTGTTTTATGCTTCATTTTCTCTATGACATATCCAAGAGTAGTGGAAAAACTTGTTTTCCTCATTTTCAGCATCTTGAGTGTTGCTCTGTTGAGCACAGTGGGCAGTCAATGCAGAATAGTAGCAAGACTCCTTTTCAATATGCTGACTCTCAGATGTTGGTATGAGGGTGGCACTGTGCCCTGATGTAGCAGGAAAGGGCCCAGGGCACACAGAAATCCGTGTCTCCTTGGGTTGAGCGGAAAAGTAGTAGAGACTTTTCTCTTTAATTTTGCTTCTAACCAAAATGTGCTCAATGAGCACAACTCCCTTGTTCATAGGGCAGAGGTACAGAGGTCAAATGACTTGCCTGTGGACCTACTGCTGGTGAATGAGAATGTGATGACCCACCCTCCAGCCTTTCTTCTTTCTAACAAACCTTGCTATCATACACAGGATGTTTTTACTAGTTACTGTCATTGAATTGGACAAGTCCATTTGTGGTTTTGTTTTAATGGTTTTACAGGAACTATTTTTTCAGTGAAAGCCCTCTGTTTTTACTTCTTAGTGTAAGCTGCTCCTTTGGAGCCCAGCTCATGATGGAGAAAAGCAGCCAGAGAGACAGCCCTTATTTAGAATAAAGTAGAGGCACAAAGTAAGCAGTCAGGTTGGGTCCTAGGTAGAACAACATGGCTTAAAATTGCAGAGAAACCTAGATTAGATTGTGATAGCCAGCCTGCCATACCTCCTGCCTCATTCCTGTAAATCTTCAGTTGTTCTTACACAGAAATTTCTAGGATGCATACCTCCAGGATTGTGATGGAAGTCTCTTAAGTTGTACTCTGGCACACAGACAAATTGGACTCGGAGACATTAGAACTGATATTAACATGCCACGTAAGGCAAGGGAAGCCAAGGAAATGAGACTTGGTCAGCTGTATCATTTCTTTGCTGCCTTTCATACATACAAATAGCATATATTCATATCTCATTTGAAAGTATTTCAGGAGACATAGAGATGCGTATGATACCACAGTGTTAAAAATTAGCAAATATTAAGAAACCAATATAAAGCAAAGGGACAGGAATATAGCACAAAACCAAGAAGAAGATTGATGAAGCACATGACTGCCAGAAGTAGGTTTAATTATTTTGTCTAGCCTCCTTTATAGGTAAAGGTCAAAGGAAATCTAGTAGGTTTCATTAGCCAGTGTCATTGTTAGAAAGCAGATCAAGTTCTCAGGAGAATCTCCATGTTTCCTAGCACTGATTCCTGAGAGGAATTTCACTTAGAGTCCACAAGGAGGATGCACTGGCTGATAAGTGTTTCTCACACTTGACTGTGCCTGAAGACCACCTGGGACCCTAGCGAAGATGTCGATGCTGATGCTGTTGGATTGGGTAGGGCTCCTGACCTAATATTGCTACTGGTATGTAGATCACACATTATGAGTAAGGATGCATGCTTGCAAGTTTGAAGATTTGGGAGTTTAGAGATTTTTCAGCAGAGGAGGAGGCCAAGTCAGAATTATATTTTGGAAAGGTCATCAGCAACAGTGTAGAAGAGACAGTGGAGGACAAAGGAAGATGGGTACAGAATATCTTAAAGACACAGCTGATGTTCTAAGTAACATTTTAATACAAAGATGAACATCAAATTTCTTAGGGCCACTTTTAGACCTTTCCCTTCTCAAACCCAAAGTACAGACTTCTCAAGGGGACAAAATGATAGTTTTAGTCACAGATTAAACTTTGAATTCAGAACTCGAGCATACACATTCTTCTAACAAGGGAAAATTATTATTTGACCCTCAACTGAAGAACAGCCAAGATTGTGAAGAGGATCATGCTACCCAGCAGTCAAAGAATCATAAATAGAGAGAATTACAGCAAGGAGCTGAAGCTGCAAGGAAGGCAAAAGCAAATGTTGAAGGATAATTCCACCCCCCCAAAAAAAAATATGACTACTAGGAATGTGATCTGAGGTGACACCACACAACCAGTCTTACTTTGTTCATCTTGGGAGGGAACACCGTGGATAAGTCCAGCACCAGGTGGTCTAGCCAGAGCCCAGGGTCAAAGACCAGCAGGAATAGAAGTACCTTGACAGCAAATTACAGAATGGTGCTCTGGAATATTTTAGGTATGTTCTGCTTTATATTAAATTGCTTTCAGAAGATATTCAAACTTGTGTTGAAAAATGGATTAAGACTTTGTATGCAACTTAAAGTGACCATGGGACTAGAGTAACCTGAAAAAGAAAATCAGGGTACCTTTCTGAGTGTTCATCAAGGGACAAGAGAAGAGCTGCCTCCACTAAGCAAGAGTAAAAGAACAATGGGAGACAGAAAATGAGGCTTTTGTGCCCACGCTCCACAAGTCCTAGGGATCATCATGCCAGGTTCATGTGCACAGAGGAAAAGACACAGTAAAAAGGCATTACACTCACAGTGGTTATGTCTGAGTACAAAGACTGAGATTTGCCCTTTCCTCTTGATACCTTTTTATTTCTCTTTAATTATCATGCATTATTTACAATCTGAAGTAAAATGTAAATCTTTTCAATTGGTTTAAGTCCTAGAACGGAGTTTGGTCCACTCGTGGGAGATTGACTAGCCTTAGCTCCCCAGATGTTGGGCTAACAAGGAGGGCTAACAATAAGGAAATACTATTTTTTTAATTAATAAGAGATCAAATCTGTTTCAGAGATACTGGTCTTGTAGTGTACTAAGATGAATTTCTTTGTTTTGAAGGGAACACTATTTTATGTTTTAGGTATTTGGTTTGTGGCAGCTCATTTCAAAGAAACCGTGTTAGCCTTATGGTTTTAGTTACAGGGATTGTTTATTAGTAAAGGAAAGCCTTTGATGGAAAATTAAGGTTGAACAAATTTTCAACTAAAGTGTTGAAATTTGGCCCTACTGCCAAGAACCAATTTGCTTCAAAATATATTTTTGAGTATTTGCATCCCTACACTAAATTTGATGTTTTTTTTTCATTAAAGTTCTTGTATAATTCATGAAGTATTGCTTTTCCTTGCAGGACTTTTATCTGTGATTGAAGTTACTTTGAAAGGTGTTAAAATATTGTTTTTTCTTCGTAAAAGATACTTATGCTGAATTCACTAGTGCTGAAGGAAATATTGCTTTACTTTTCTGGCAATAATGAATATTCAAAAAGTTTTAATCCTTTACAGTGTCCTAATTCACATGGAAAATCATCTTTTAGAAAGAAAAAAACAGTTAGAAACTTGCACAAGTCAACTTAGATGCCTCATAATTTCACCATTACTGTAGTTCTTCCCCATGTATTAGGAGCATAGATGTTCATGCTCATTACTGTATGTTCATATTAAGATTCATAAATAACACTCATTTGTTCTATTCTTCAAAGAGCTTCATCTCCCGGGAGAATGGCCATTTTAAACTAGTGGCCATTAAAGTTCCTCAATGTCAAAAACCAAAAACCATTCCCTGTATTCATATAAATATGGCTTGATGGAGCTGTAGATGACAATTGGATAAATGTAAAAACATAGCCCTGCTGGGAGCTGTCTAGCATAGGCATGTGTTTCAGTGGGTGAACCACAACAGGCCTGTTGGGAAAGGTTACCAGGAGAGGGGGTGTTGGGGCTGAGATGGGATGGATGTGTAAAGGGATGTGATTATGTGTGAAGTAGCAAAATTGTGCTCTGGATGGAACAGAATATACAAGTTCTGTGGTAGGAACAAAGCAAATGTGGCTGTCTACCAGAGTGTACCCCTTTTCTCTGTACCAGGTCAAGTGCCAATCCATGCGTCTCTAACTTGCCTCCCTTTGCTCCATGGACTGTACCATCTTTGATCAGCATATTCCATTTGCCTCCTATTTACCTTTGCAACTTATGCCTATCAAAATTATAACTATTATTCAAGGCGCTCCCAAAATGCCACTTCTTTCAACAATTGATCTCATTGTGATTTTCCCCCATGTCATTTTAGTGTTTGTAGTTTTTTCAGTTTTATTATTGAAAAAACTTCAAACATTACCAACATAGAGAAAATAGTACTGTATCCATCAGCCACTTCCACAACTGTCAAGATCTGACTATATTTGCTTATCTTCTTTTTCTTTGCTAAATTTAAAGGAAATTGCAGACAGCATATCATTTTTCAACAAGTATTCTAGAATACCTCTCAGAAAACATGGACACTGTCTCAACAATCCCACTTCCATTGTCATACTAGGACTGTAACAGTTATCTGTTAGCATTATCTAATATCTGTTTTATAATTAGACATCCTAAATTAACTTTAAAATGCTATTTTATGGTTGGTTTATCTGAATCAATCTAAGCAGCATGCCAACATTGAACTTGACATCTTTTATATCTTTAAATCTAAAGCATATCCTTTTTTGCTTTTCTGTCATGCTATTGACAGCTTGCAGAAAAGCAGGTCAGATGCCCTGTAGAATGTCCCACATTCTGGATTTATCTGTTTCCTTCCTTGTGGTGTCTTTGAACTTACTCCTCTGTTCTTTGCTTTTTCTTTTGTTCTCTCAATTGGCCATGTAAGACACTTACTGTGCTCTCCTGCTTTCCATCCTTACCACATACCTTCTATAATAGTGTCAGCTCCTTAATAGATGAGACCAGGTCTCACCCAACTTTGTATCTTCCATGTGATGTCTAACACATTTATTCAAAAAGTATCACTCAGTTGCTCTATCTAGAAAAGATTTTTTTAGTCTTCTTGGAGCCAAAAAAATGAACTGGAGCATAGTCTCAATCTAAAGAAATTAACATTGGGGCTTACATTGCCAGAAAAATCTTCTGAGTAATGTAGGTCACTGTTTTCTCATTTGCACTGGAAGAATTCCAGCCTAACGTTAAGTGGCACATTCTCAAAGCTGAAAATTCTTACAAGTTAGAGCGTCATAAAACAATGAAATGTAATTTTCAAAGCCCCTTGAATTCTCTCTAAATCTCTATAGAAATGATCTCAGAAATCAACTACATGATTCTTTCAGCATAAAAACTAGGTCAGTAATCATTTTTCTGATCCGGAGAACTGAATTTTGCTTAGTAGTTCAGAAATCAAACTGAACGACTGACTATAAAAACATTGTCATGTGTATTCTTTGTTGTTGATAACTAACTGCAATCTGAGCTTTAATAACTAGAAAGGAGAGGAAGAAACTTCAAAAGGTTGCATGATAAATGTTTTTGACAACGTGTCAGCTGAACATTAAACAGGATCTTTGTAAATCCTCTCATTCTAAGTGGTTTAAATGGAAAGTTTTAAACTTCTTCCTTCATAAGTATGGGCTCCAGATATCACAGAATACTAAGGTTAAAAAAAGAAAAACACTTTATCTAGCATAGATGATTTCAACCCTCTGTGTGAATGCAAGAATGTAGGAAACTGATTCTCTATCTCTCCATCCCAGAATTTCCCTTCTCATCTTATAAGAACAGGCCATCAGTATATTGCGATGACTTCCTTTAGAACCTGTACAAAAATTATAGGAATGCTAATGAATAAATACAGAAGTAGTAATTCTTCCCTAGGGCTCTTCTCCAGATTTTCTCATAGCAGGTATACTTCTGGCCATCACATGGGTAGAATGAGGAGTGGTAGAACTGGGCAATAGGAATAAAGTTTTGTGTGTGTGTGTGTGTGTCTGTGTGTCTGTGTGTGTGTCTGTGTGTATGTGTGTGTATGCTCACTTGTATGTGTGTGTGTGTGTTTTTCAAGAAAAAATATGTGAGACAAAGAAAGTTTCTTCCCATGTGTATTAGTTTCTGGGGCCACCATAATGTAGACCCAAAAGCTAGAAAGAGCTGTTAACTTAGAATTCTGAAGGCCAGGAGTCTGAAATCAAGGTCTGGGAAGGTCTAGAGTCCCCAGAAAGACTCTAGAGAAGAATTCTTCTCTGCCTCCTTTAGCTTCTAGTGTTGCCAAGAAATTCTTTTTCTAAAGGCTCTGGGCCGCTAGCTTAGGGCCTCTTCCTTGCTAGGCAAGCACTCTACTGCTTTAGACACACTTTCAGCCCCTTTTTGCTTTATTTTTTAGATAATGTCTTACACATTCCCAGCCATCTTTGGACCTCAATCCACCTATATCTTCCTGAATATCTGAGATTACAGCAGTCTTCCACCAAACCTGGCCCCAGAAATAATTAGTATTTCTTGGATTGTCCATTTTATCATTCCAATCTCTACTTTAGTTAATCATATTGTCAACCTTTTCCTAACACTCTTTTTGTAAGAACATCTGCCATATTGGATTAAATGTCTACTTTATGCTAGTATGATCCTATCTAACTATGTCTACAAGGACTTCATTCCCTCCCCCTAAAAAGGTCATTATCCTGTGGTTAGCATTTCAGAATACCTTCTTGGAGGATATCATTCAACCCATAATTCTGTTTTAGCAGCACTCAATGATTAAGAAGTCATTGGCCAGGGCTGGGGATATGTCCTGGTGGCAAGAGTGCTTGCCTTGTATACATGAAGCTCTGGGTTCAATTCCTCAGCACCATATATATAGAAAAGGCCAGAAGTGGTGCTGTGGCTCAAGTGGCAGAGTGCTAATCTTGAGCAAAAGGAAGCCAGGGACAGTGCTCAGACCCTGAGTTCAAGGCCCAGGACTGGCAAAAAAAAAAAAAAGTCATTGGCTTTATTATTACTATTGTGTCCATAACACAAAGATATATTTTGGCTGAACACTCATGCCTGTAGTCCTAGCTATTCAGGAGACTGAGATCTGAGGATTGCGGTTTGAAGCCAGCCTGGGCAGCAGAAGAATGGTAGAGCGGTAAAGGGGTAGAATGCTAGCTCAGGGACAGGGTCCCAGAACTGGCTCAAAAAAAAGACACTTTATTTTATTGGTTTCCATACATTCTAATTAAATATCGTAAAAGTAATCTTGGAATATTTGGGGTCACTGAAGGTTTTTTAAGGAAGAAGACATTTGCAAAGGCAGGGCTGCTGCATTCTAAAAGACTCACAAGGCAGAGCTGTGCTGGATCTGTTGGGAGCAAAAAGTGGAGGCTGGAAGGCCAGGAGTAGCAGGTACCCAGGTCCACTTCCATTCCCACTTCACGATGAAGCTGACTTGAGTCCGTTTCCTCTCTGCTCTCTGTACAACTTTCCAGCGTGGCAGCCTTGAACAACCTCTAGGAGTCTTAGCTATTTCTTATAAAATTTGGTTTTCATGCAGAGTGTTGTGAAAGGAAATGGAATGTTAAGGGTGCGCAGTCAGTACCTGACACAGAAACCAGTAGTATCCTGGCCACAGTATGAAGGAAGTCCAGGTGGACAACTGCACCTAGTTAAGAAAGGGATTTCAGGCTAACTGAAGAACTTTGACCTTAATGAGTTAAGCATACAGGATGATAACCTTGAGTTTATCCCCCTGGTCTTCAGAATCTTATACCTGGAGAAACTCAGGAAAGGTGTGGACCTAGATGAGAGGCATTTCAAATAAAAATTGAAGGAACCTGGGCATTTTTGAGGAGTGAAGACTGAGAGAAGAGACTCACACATGATTGTGAGATTTAAACATAGGTGCCTAGAAGAATGGTTGTGGCACTGATCAGGACAGTGGGAGGCAAAGTATTGAGGGAATGTCATGAATTTGATCTTGAACTTGATACACTTGAAGTGATAGGGAAGCAATCGTTGCACACATAAGGGACAGAGAGGTCAAATTAGGAGACTTATGAGACAGTGTTGTGCAGATCAGTGAGAATTGGATGAGACCTAGTTAGCAATAATGTCATTGTCCATGGTTTAAGAAAGCTGGATGCTGTGATGTGCCTACCACACCATATGTATGAGATTGAGAAGAGCAGAGAAGAAGATCCGTGTTTGGGGAATATCCACAACAGAAGAGGAGGAGGAGGAAAAGAAAGAGGAAGAGACATTTCTAATGTCATGATGTCAGAGGAGAGGGCTCTGACAGTGTCTAGTGCAACAGGAAAGGCCACTGGCCTCATAAGGGACCATAGTAACAGACACAGTAAAAGGACCGTGGCTGACTTTACAGAAAAAAAAAAGTACCTCATAAAGTATTACAAATCAAAACCAGGTTACAGAGGAGGAAGGAAGGACTTCACTGATAGGAGAGAAATATGAGCAGAGTAGAAACATTTGAGAACTGTGGCCATCCAAAACAAAAATAAACAAATGAAAAGATATATGGCCATCTGAGAATAAGTGGCAGGGTTGAAGGGCCAGTTGGGATCGCTTCCATCTCTCCTCCAGTACAAGGGAGGAGGCCCCAGGGCCCTTCTTGAGAGAAGCTACGGGGAAGGCAGGTTGCCCACATGGAGGGGACACTGTCAGCAGCCAGACCTGGTCTGTGGAACTAGAAGACAGACACTGTTAGGTGAATTATCCTAAGAAAACCAGAAGGGGTCCCACTCTGACACAGGTGAAAATTATTTTCATCTGGGGTCTGAGTAAGAGGAAATGTGGTTTGAGGGGGAAAATAGGTGAGTTTTTTAAATGGGAATACCCCAATTATGTGAAATGGATGACATCTTGATCCTTATATAATTAGTTGATTTTACCAATAAATACCAGTTATTGTATTGTGAATAACACTTTACCAAGCATCTGAGAAATCATTAAAAAAAAAAAAAAGTTGGGGGAATGGAAGCACAAGTGTGGTTCAAGTATTAGAGCATCCCGTTGGGTGATTCATGAGCATGAATCCCTGAGTTCAGGCCACGGGACCAAAACAAATAAAAGGTACGTGGTTGGGGTGAGGGGGCGGTGATTATTACCCATAAGAAGCTAATGGTCTATAATAAGAAAAAAAGTCAGATGACATCACAATACAAACATATGTAAGCATGTTATATTGTAGACACAAAGATTTAATGAGAAAGTCATTTTCTCCCATCTTGATTTGAAGTATTTCACAATAGAAATGAATCTTGACTATAATTTTAATAAGGGAGAACTCCATGTCTGTTAGGAGAGTTGAGCATGTGCTTCAGTGGGAAGCGCTGTAAGAAATTCGGAATTGAACTGAATGGATCGCAGACCCTCACTCTCTCCTGGCAATGTTCTGTGCAGATGTAACAGTTTACACTCTGTTCTGCAAAGACTGAACTTAAGGCTGAGTGGCTATCACAGCGGCCAGATGAGGACATTCCACTATGATACTGAAAAATCCTAGCTCTGGTTCTTGAACTTGATCCGTGATTTCTACCACCCAAGATAAGAACTTGTTCACAAGTGAAGCTGTCTAAAGCGCTTTGAACTTCCTGAGTAGAAATAGACAGGCTACTTAGGAGGATGTGTGGTAATATCAAATGGTCTCTGTGTGACTAGGGAAACATTAACAAGGTGCATTAGGAGATTCCAGATTCCTTAGATCTTCAAAGTCTTCAAATAACATGATTTCTTTTCCTGGAAGCTCTGTAAGATCAGGAAACACTAACTTTTTTTTTTGTTTTAGAAAGTACATTTTTAGGACTTCAGAGGGAAATCCTTTAGGAATTTTTTTTTTTTCTCAAATTTTTATTTTCAAACTGACGTACAGAGAGTTTACAGTATCATACGTTGGGCATTGGATACATTTTCCTTTAGGAATTTTTAAAGACTGAAAATAGATGTGAAAGAGAAGAGGAAAAAAAGAAAATGTTCTTATTCTTTAGAAAAAGCACTACTATTGTTTTTTGTATTGGCTATAATACTTTTGCCTTTTTGTTGTCAGATGCCTAGTGAGCCCACATTCAAATGCAATTTCTTCATTGAAAAGTAAAGTATGCACTGGGTTAAAATCCCCAAAGGCTTCCCTTTCTTCACACCAATATCACAAGAGAAAGTGATTATGAAAGTTTTTTTTAAGTATATGCTTAGAATGTGTGGAGGAGGGATTAAAAACCTGCATGTAAGCCATAAAGGAAAAAAAATTACACTGTTACAAATACATTAGTGTCCCCTACAGAAACTGCAGCTCAGATTTGCTTTCAATCTGTGGTATAAACCAGTTCTCCATTATTGTACAACCACTGATAAAAAGGTTTTTAATGGTTTGTATTCATCCTGTGTAGGTCTAAATGAAGAAATCACTTTAAAGGGAACTTTAAGTGGCATTTTAGCTGAGGAATATTTGTTACTTGTGTTGTAGACCTAGCCTTATATTTAAAAAGTAATAACAAAGCAGGAGCTATCCTGGCCTCTATACAGTGGAGAGACCACCCAGGAAAAATACTCCCACCCGGCCATTGTGTCATCGTCAATGGTCCCAAATTTATATCTCCTGTGTGGGTTAACACGGTGGGTCTCAGTCATTTAAGGTATGATTCGAAAAGAAAAAAACAGTCTTTAAATCTGACATGAAAATAGAAAGCAATTTTATTACTTCGATTTGCATTTTATCTTAGCTTGAAGTTAGCATTATTCAGAAAGAAAATTATTAGTCATGTTTGTGTCAGTTTGCATGTCAAAGAAAACTTACTCATCAGAAATAGTGTCAGCACTGTTTACAGACTGAATTACAATAATGAATTATAATGCTGCTTAAGTGTAGGCATTATTAAAAAGACAAAGTTTAAATGAAAGCCACCTTTATTTCACTTTTATAATCTAGTCACAGCTTAGGTGGTCATATCTGTTTAGCAGATTGATCAATCAATGGAAGATAAGTTATCAAAATGTTATCATGGCTAACAGATTTTTGACACAGTTTTTTAAATCACTTAACATGTGATTTAACGTGGTAGAGTCCCAGCATAACAAACAAGATGGAACAAGAATGAAGCTGGGAATTCAAAGCCTAATCCAGAGAGAGACAGACAGGTAGACTGGGGGTGTAACTCAGTGGTAGAGCTTAGCATATGGGAGGCCCTGTGTTCAATCCCTGGAACCACAGTTTTAAGAAAATAATAAGCTTTCTCTTTCCAGCTATCTTCTCTTTCACTCACAATGGGAACATCTACTCCCTTCATCCTTCGTTTTGTGTGCAGAACGTCCTACATGAAAATCCTTCCACAGCTCTCCTACATCCCTGTTGGATGATTAGTGAATCATCTCATTTCTCCAAAGCAAACAGTAAATTCAAACTATGGTGACTTCATTCCATTCAAGTAGAGGGAAGAGCTTTTTGTTCTAGAAGTTTTCAAGCATATACTTAGAGAGAAATGTATACAAAACTCCTACCCCTCACCAGCTCTGCGGTTTTCTGCAGTTGGCTAGGTTGACCCTTAGGGGCCGCATCCTTAATATAATGCTCTACTACTTATTCTTGTTCCTCCTTGGCTGCCAGAGTGAGTGGCTCTTGGGCCCCTCTGCACAGCCCCAGCAGAGGCTCTTCTGCTTTCTTGCTCTATGTGCACAGGCCCAAAGCTTCAACATCCATGTCCTTTCCATCCTGTTGTATATATATATAGAGTAAGCTTTAATCCACACCCTTTGCCTCCATATGGTTCAACCAAGGTCTTCTGAGTAATAGAGCACTCTGACATCCCAGGCTCCCACTTCCCAGAGGGCATTTGGATAAATCCGTGGGACAGAGCAAAGGCAGGGGCCTGCTTACCTGTGCGCCTCAGCAAACGGCAGGCCCAAGAAGGCCTATTGACCTTTTGCCAAGATTTGGAAACACAGAATGGAGCAAAATATTAAATGTCTTAACTCCTTACCTCTCAAGTCCATGGGAACTGGCATAAAACTCTCAAAGACAGAGTCATGACATCCAGTATTCAATGGGTGTTCCTCCAGGGTCACTTTGTCTTGACAGTGTTTCCAGAACAGCTGATTATGGAGAACGTGGCATATACTAATGAGTCTGTTTTCATTTGCAAGTGAATTCTTCCAAATTTCCCATAGCTGAGGTTTTGATGTGGATGGAAAAGAAGAATTTGACATTGTATTTTCTGGTGAGAACCTGGAAAACAAATGCTCTGAACTAGATACTGAAGACAAATTTGTGTGCTTAGCCCCCTGGGAAAGGGGCAACAAAGTTGAAGTTCTCAAATGTTCTGTGGACAGTTTGAGTGAGGCAAGTTCAGAGACTTCTAGAAAGATTTGTGGTTATAGTAAAACACCAAGTCTGAAAGTGTCATCCTCAAATGCTTTGTGTACTTGAAACATGATTGTATTTCTTTTAATCGTTGTAACATAGTATTTCTCTCTTCCCATAGATAAATAAATGTATTATATAACATTTGTTACTTTGTAATCAAATGAACTTTTATTTCATTTATTATTAAAAGCCATATTTCTGTCATCGCTTCTTCCTTATTTAATTCAAAACTATAAGAGGAAACTAGTTTTTAATGAAACTTCACGTAATTCCTTCATGGAATTAATTACAAGTTAGGGAGTGGCTTGCTCTGAATTCTGTTAAAACATTTATGAAAATAAGGTTGACTATTGTACAGAGAAGCCCTCATACTGTCACAGTGCCCCCTCACAGGGTATATTAACCAACAGGTCCTTTTCATCACCCTGAAGGGTCCATTAACATATACCATCTTCTACAGTTTAGTTTGTTCTGATTGTTTTCACACTCAATTATCCTCTTAAGTCTCTTCACTTTACAGAGTGTGGAATACTCTCATTGTTCTTGTAGAACTTATTACGTCATTTTCATCTTCCTTCTGGACTTGTATTGTTCTATACTTAACACCAACAAAAAGCACCCAAAGTCAGTAAGGGCATAGCTCTCTACAGCAAGCTGACTTATATGGTAGTTAAAGGCAGATTTAGTTGGAAGAAAAGGACTGCCTTTTTAGTAATGATACAAGTTAACATAGCAGAGCTCAGATGTTAAATCATTTTACAGACTACATAGATAAAATATTCAATTTGGGGTTTGCTTTGTGTTTTTATCTGGTATTGGACATTCTGTTCTTCAGTTACCTTGCAGATAAACTAGAAGGTGTGTATGTGTGCGTGAGAGAGGGGAGAGAGAAAGAGAGATGAGGAAGACACAACTTCAAATTCTCATCCATACCAAAATCTATTGAGTAGTTGTGGTCATTTTTACCTAGTCTTTATGTTAAATTCTGAGTTGGAACTCTAACAGCATAATAATTTTTAGAATATAAATCCAGGAACACCTGCCAGTACAAACTATCATTTTCCTTTCATGTAATACATTTTCACTTTGTTGAAAGTAGAACATTATTTGGTTACTTTCAAATTTTTCAACTGATTTTCTAAGAGATAATAAAAGTCAATTCTAAACATAACTGCCTCTCTCTGATTAACCTTAAAATGATCATGTTAAACTGTGAGCATGCTTTAAGTACTATGTTTTTGAAGAGCAAATGTAATTTGAATTCTGTCTTGATAGACTTTAGTAGTCTCTCCCTGCATGGAGTCTGGAGAATGGATCAGTTCTGCTCTGCTTGCCCGGTCCTCTTGCACCTGGATTTTCCTCACATCAGCTTTTCTTGCCACCTCCCGCCCTGCCAGATCTTAAGCAGCTTCTTCCTCGCCCTGTCCTCTGCCTAATCTGCAGCGCGGGCATAACCCAAAGGCTCAGCTTACGCACTTTGCCAGGAAGGCACCCTGTCAGCAGCCCTCTGGGGTCACCCTGTACCCTTTCAGACCCGGCTTAGCAGTGCCCGCTACCAGACAGGAACCTCACAGCTCTGGAACACATTCCCTGAGAAGCAGGGAGCACATTTATTCCTCATACTTCTGTGGCTGGAACTTCCAAGGTTACAGCATCAGCAGATCAGGCCTCTGGTTGAGAACCTGATTTCTGATCTGTAGGTGGCTGTATTTCTCTATGTCCTCACATAATAAAAGAGGCAGGAGACCTGCCTCCGGCCTCTTTTCTATGGGTTCTACTCCATTTGTCAGGTTTCTTACCTCCTAACACCATAGCCTTGCAATTTAGAGTTCCACATTTGAATTTGGGGGGATACACACTGACACCATAGCAGTCAATCTTCCTGAGCCTCATCAGCTCCTTAAATCCAGCATGCCAGGAGCCATTCTCCTACCTCTACTTCTGACCCACTCTGTTCTCACTGTCATGTGTCGTCATGTACATAGGCATATTTTGTGTTTCAAAACACATAACACATAACAACCTTTAGTTAAATGTGCCATGATAAGGACAGCCAGAAGCCAGATAACTTGGGTAGCAGAATCCAAATATTAATGAGTTCCTTCCACAGACAGGTACTGAGTTGGCTTAGCTCTGGGCTCTCAGTGAGGGCAAAAGAAACCCTGGGCATCCCTCTCTCACAGATGTGCTCATTGATTGTCTTCAGCACCAAGTGGGTAAGCGCCCAGAGGAATCTAGACAGAGCTCTGGCCTGGGTCAGGGAGACTCTACTACTGATCAGAGTCGGTGGAGCAAGGCCTTCCAGGCAAAGAGAAACAAGGCACAGAGAAAGAGGCGGCATAATGTAGGCCAGACATATTGAACTTATCGTTAGAGAATGTTAAAATTCCAGTCCAGTACTTAACTATACAGAGCTTCTTCTTCTAACAAAGGTGAAAAAATACCTGCTGCAGAGTACTGTGTGAGAGTTAAAAATAAAACCCATACCAGCTCCCATTGTCACCAAGCAGTATGGCCTCCCCACAACTCACTGGTGGCTTCAGCCCTGGTCCTCATGAGTGTGCCATGCACTTTGGGGGGTGCTGGGGACTGTGGAAGCATTTCACTGGGGAATGAACATGGTGATATTTAGACTTAACAAGGTCACTGTGATGGCATTGAGAAGATAGAGTAGAGCAGGGCCAGAAAACTATGCGTATTCCTCCCAATGCAGTAACCATCACTCTCCCCAGCTATGCTACAAAAGGAAGCTGACATTTTTATCAGTAGCTGTCAAGGTAAAGAAATGCTACTAGATCAAGAAACAATCGCATCCATTCTTTTGGCAAGAGACCACAGTGACATGATTTGAGGCAAGTAAAGAATTTGAGAGTCCTAAGTTCATCCTCAAACCTGCTCAAATTATAGATTTACAATCAAATTTAATTCCTAAAACAGTTTAGGTTATTCTCAAATCATCTTACTTTTTAAATTAGAAGTTCTTAGTTTGTGGTGTCTCAATGGATGGGCTTTAGGCAATCTATGAACTCCCTATCAAAGGCAAAGTTATAAACATACTTTTACTTCTCTAGTGAAATGGGGTCCCCTTCCTTAAATCCAAGAACCGCTATCTAGATAGACAGAAATAGTCTTGCATTGAAAGGATTTTTCTTGCTTGAGGCAGTCTCATTATGTAACCCAAGTTGGTCTTGGACTTGAGATCCTTCTGCCTGAGCCTCCTGAGTGCTAGGATTACAGGAAGGCTCCGTGACAACGACACTGAATGAACTGTTAATGGGCACTATCTTACCTATTTTGTCTGAACTCCGAGCTCTTACACCCAGGGTGTTTGTCTGTATGTGTAATAGGCATTTCAAACCTCCATCCCAGGCTGAGCTCCAGTGCTTCTCCCGGAAGGCCTGCCCCTTCCTGCCGTGCCAACTGCATTCATCAAGCTGTTCAAGCTAGGCTCCTCAGAGTCCTCTTTATCTCATTCTCTGCAGCCAGTCCCACAGGACCATCATCTCTATCTTCAGAATATCTCTGGAGTCCCACATCTCCCTCACCAGCTGCTACCACCACCTAGTCTACTTCTCCATCACTCCTTTCCCAATAGATTAAATGGCCTCTCCCCTGCCTCCTTATTTCTTTTTTTTTTTCAAATTTTTATTATCAAACTGATGTACAGAGAGGTTACAGTTTCATACGTTAGGCATTGGATACATTTCTTGTACTATTTGTTATCTTGTCCCTCATACCCTCCCTTCCCTTTCCCTTCCCCCCCACCCGGAGGTGTTCAATTCACTTACACCAAACAGTTTTGCAAGTATTGCTTTTGTAGTTGTTTGTCTTTTTTTACCCTGTGTCTCTCAATTTTGGTATTACCTTTCAATTTCCTACTTCCAATACCAGTATACACGATTTCCAATATACTCAGATAAGATTACAGAGATAGTGTAGGTACAACCACAGGAAGGTGATACAAGAACATCATCAATAATAAAAGCTACAGATACACATGGGACGTTGAAAGTAGTTACAACTGTGATATAACAATTGTTTCCATAACATGGAGTTCTGCCTCCTTATTTCTGCTTTCTCCCACTCCAGTCTGCCACAAATGCAGTGGCTACTTGCAACCCTTCAGGATCTTCCTGTCTACCTCCAAGTCAAACTCCTTTGCTGACCTGTGGCACTTCTTGTGGCCTGGTATGACTTGAGCCGTGATGTGTTTCTGTCCTCATGGCCCTCTCGGTGCCCTCTCCACACTGGCCTCTGTGGCTTTCTTGAGGTCTTAATGCCTGCGTTATTCACTGCACAGAAGGAAAGCTCTTCTGCAGATATGTGTGGTCTTTGTCCCCTCCTGCTGTGGATCTTTGCTGAGCTGGGCTTTCTTGGTTTATATGTTTAAGACTGCAGCACCTTGACAACTCCAGAACATTTCGCCTTGCACACCCCTTGCACTTGCTACTGATAAACGTCCACTGTTTTCTTGTTGCCTCCCCTCACTCTAATAGAAACCTGTGAATGTGGGGAATTTTTGTTTTTCTTTCTCAGCTACGTCTAGAGCATGTATCGTGAGCTCAGCCTAAGGCAGGAACTCTGTATATTGCCTGGGTGAATCTCATTTGAGAACTACTTGCGTCTTTGCTATTATTATCCTGCGCATCCTGCTCACTGTAACTTTCCATGTACTGTTTCTGTCATTACACTGAATTATTTGGCTGGATACTATTTCTAGTTCATTTTTTTTCAATACTAGGGATTGAATTCAGGACTTGAGACTTGTTACATAGGCAATCTATCACTTGAGCCATATCCCCAGCCCTATTTTCCACTGACTGTTTTTAGGAAAGGGTCCTGCTTTGTGCTGAGTCGTGATCTGCCTGCTTGTAGGCTTCTTCTTATCCCCTGGATCACAAGCACGTTAGCACATGGAGATGACATCTCACGGACCTTTTGTCTGAGGTTAGCCTGTAACTGTGATCCTTCCAATGTCATTCTCCCACCTAAGTTGGAATGAGAGACGCATGCTACTGCACCTAGCTATGGGTTGAGAAGAGATTGCCCCAACTTTTCTGCCCAGGCTGTTCTTCAGCCGTGACCCTGTTATTCTTAATCTCTCAAGTAGTTGGGATTACAGTCATGAGACACTGGCACCTGGTAGCTGTACTTTACTTTTTACTTGAAATACTAATTGATTCACTGATAATTATAGACCTTTATGGCTTATTATTTGAGTATTCTGTTCCCAACAGCACATTGTCAACCAAAAATTTATCACTGACCACTTTTAACAGGTTCTTCAAATTCTGTATCATTCTCTCTGAATTATTAAAGTGACTCCTTTAAATTCACTAGAATAATTTTATAATTTTGGAAAGTGCTGTGTTAGTCAGACATTGAGATTTCTATGCATTCCATGCTTTTCAGAGTGGAAATATACCTTGACATACTGGTAGACCTATTTTAGTTAGAAATGCTTTATGCTTTGTTACATGGTTATGGTCTAAACTGGGAATATAAGAGACACTTGCATTAAGCATTCTTAAGGCATAACACATCTTGGCCTAACATACAAAAACTCCTTTTATTTGCCTTAACTCTGGAAAAACAGAAGTGTACAAGAACTCTGGGGTCTTTTTAATGCCACTTCATGTGGTAAGACTTTTTTGTTTTTGCCAGTCCTGGGGCTTGAGTTCTGGTTTGGGCACTGTCCCTAAGCTCCTTTTGCTCAAGGCTAGCACTCTACCACTTGAGCCACGGTGCCACTTCTGACTTTTCCTGTGATTAATTGTAGATAAGAGTCTCACAGGCTTTCCTGCCTGGGCTGATTTTGAGCTGCGATCCTCAGATCTCAGCCTCTTGAGTAGTAGGATTACAGGTGTGAGTCACCAGTGCCCGGCAGTAAGACTCTTTTTAAGAATACTAAGTTTTGATGTTGCTGTGTTTACTTTCCCTGTTTCAGACTTTACAAGATGAACTTGAAAACCGCTCTAGTCAGGTGCGATGTGCAGAGAGAAAACTACAGCACAAAGAACTGGAGTCCCAGGAACAGGTAGGCTCCTCTCCTCTTTGCTTGTTTACTTCTCTAGGTCTGGGAGTTGATGCATTCCAGTGTCAACTAGTATCCTTTCCCTGAAAGTAACAGAATACCCCTCTATAGTTGCCATAAAGAACAAAGGGACATATTACTGCATAGAACAAAATGGCTGGAGATAGCACAGAGTCTGGCTCTAAGTGTTTGGCTTTCTTGTGGCTCTATCTCCGGGCTCTCTTCAATCTAAAAGCCATTCTAAGATGGCTTTAGCAGTGCCATGCATCCTGCCCAGGACAGCAAATCCAGAGCAGAAGGGGAGGGGGTGCAAGTTTCTGAGTTCTGAACAATAGGTTAGTTTTTCTATCCCTAACCTTTCATATCTCATTTTTCATATCTTGGCCAAAGGAGGTTACATATTCAGTCACTTACACAGGAAAGGAAACTGATGGTGCCAAAACTAGCCTATACCAATCAGGAGTCATCTCCTGGTGACAGACAAGAAAGGAAAAAAAAAGGATAAAGAAGAGAGATGAGGGCTGGGGATATAGCCTAGTGGCAAGAGTGCCTGCCTCGGATACACGAGGCCCTAGGTTCGATTCCCCAGAACCACATATACAGAAAACGGCCAGAAGCAGCGCTGTGGCTCAAGTGGCAGAGTGCTAGCCTTGAGCGGGAAGAAGCCAGGGACAGTGCTCAGGCCCTGAGTCCAAGGCCCATTACTGGCAAAAAAAAAAAAAGAAAAAGAGAGATGAATATTAGGTAGGCTGCCAACAAGTGTCTGCTGTGTCAGTGCTTTAAGATTAATGGATAGTATTTTACTTAAAAGCATAAGTCATGTTTTTACCTAAATTTTCTTCTCTTTTCATTGCTAATAAAGTAAATGTAACATAGACCAGATTAATATGGCTATGGCAATAGCTAATGGTCTATATTGTTTTAGAATGCTAATACTGACAATTTTTTAATTTTAGTATATATAAAATATTTTTAATTTTAATGTCAAACGTTGTAATATGTGAAAAAAAACCAGAATATTGACAGAATGCCTGAGTCTAAAAGAAACCTTTCACAAAGGTCACGTTGTCCTCAGCCACTGTGTTTAGCATTGCTCGCCTCCTCAGTGCCCCTGAGCCTGTACATATAAAACCCACCCTAGGGGTTGCCAGACATCTCTACCTTAGCTGTCTCAAAAAACTTGGTACAGGAATAATAGACTAGGCCATTTTTCCTTGGAGGGAAAGGTAAACACTGAAAAGTATGGCCAATAGAGAAGCTTTTGTTTCATCTCTGGAGAGGTTTACAAATAGAGTCTCATGATAAGGAATTACACAAAGTGGCCAAAGTAAGTACTTGATAGCTGATGGGTCTTAATAATTGCTGAATTGTACAGTTTACAAATAATTTCTCTCAATACTGTCCATATATATACACACCTATATATGTGCATATTAGATGTCTATGTTATACATTAATAATAAAGTAACAAAATAGAAAGACTAGAATGAAAAAACTAATAACTACACTTTGTCAAACATCTATAAAGCAGCAGATAATTGTACAAGAAACATTACAGATAAAGAGAACCTCAGTGTAAACAACAACCAAAAAAAGGGAAACATTACACGTTGTTGGTTTTTGTCAGTTGTGGGAGTTGAACTCAGGGCCTGAGCCACAGGTCCACTTCCAAGTTCTAGTGGTTAATTGGAGATAAGAGTCTCATAGACTTTCCTGCCTGGGCTGGCTTCAAACCATGATCCTCAGATCTCAGCTAGGATCACAGGTGTGAGCCACAGTGCCTGGCTTATTTAGTCTCTACAATAATGACAAACTCAGTAATTTTATTCCCACTTTATAGATTAAAACTGAGATTGATTGCATAGCACATCCAGGACCACAGAGCTAATAAGTAGTAGAGGGGCATCAGACCCAAGCTTAGTTGAAGTCTAAACCTTTGCTCCAAGCATGACAGTTTTGAAGTTGCATTTCCAGTCAAAAACATACAAGAAAAAAACTAGTTTGGTGATATGGAATGTAAGCTTACTAAGGATGGCAGGAAAATAATCATACTATTCCAAGTGCCTTGTAGATTAGCAGATTCCATTGATCTTCATAGACCGAGACAAAGTAAGGAACAACAGATTTGGCCACAGATGCCAACACCTACTTAGATAGGCATGCGATGCGGTGTTGTCTCTGAAGGTCAGCTGAGTGCCAGTCCTCTATCTAGGAAGCTTGTACCTAAAAGGAGAAAAAAGACGCTTCTTAGAAGCTGGAAAATGTTCTCTCTGAAAGACTGGGGCCTCTCCAGTTTGTGGTCAAATATGACTGAAGGTAAAACTTTGTTGACATCACATTAATTCGTGGCAAAACTTCACACAGAAAATTCCCTAATATATTGAGAGTTGGGAAATTAAGAAATCCCAAATGAACAATAGGGAAGGATTCAGGAACTACTTTCAGTCTTTTTTTATTGACTTCTTTTTGATCATCAAAGTTACTTTCATCTTTGTAGTGACAATAGGGTTTTTAGAATATTTCTTACACTAATTCCTGATATCTCCTATTAGGCTATAGTTTACCAAAGAAATGTCAGGAAATACCCATAATCTTTGCAACACTGAAATGTTGGGTTCTTTCCATGAGGTCCTGGAGAGTAGCTATTTAAAAAAAATTAAAAGTTAGTTGTTTCAACAAAACTGAGCAGCAAGTAATTGGCACTTAATACATAATATTCAGCATTTTTCACTTAGTTTAATCTCTTATCTAAATTTGACCCACATCCCCTTTCAATTTGTGACACTAGGAGAAATAGTCAAAAATAACTAGAGTATTATCATGAACATTTTTTATGGTCTACTTTCTTAAGTTATCTAAATGTTGACATAGTTATATTATGACCTTCTCTTTGTCATCTGTCAACAAAACTTGAGTTACAGTAGCTCACCCCACATTAGCCAATCAAACAACCAAAATGTGGGCAAAACAGTGACTTAGAAGTTTCTTCCCTTTCTTTTCAACCAAATATTATTCTGATACTGGTTGCATAAAGAATCAAAATGGAAACTGGCAGGATTACAAAGGACAATTTCCTAGGCTGCTTTTTTTTTTTAACTTGCTTGTTTAAAAAAAAAAAGGTTTAAACTGCTTCTGGTTTTCATTTAAGAAAAATTCCTGTGTTTTGATTCTACAAAAACAAAAAATGAATGAGGCATTTTAAAAAGTTATGTTTTTAATTAAAAACAAAAGGCTGCTTCTCATCAGGTCTTGATGGGTGGTATCCTTGCTGCCCACCACTTGCCTTGGTGCCATCAGCAGCTCTGACTCCTCCACTGGCCGATTAGCAGACCCTCCAGAGAGAATGCACCCATCACTGGGCACGAAGGAAGCACTGATGCTAGTGCAGATTCAAGAGAAGTCGACTCAGAAAATACAGTTTGCTAAGATAGTCCTAAAAACACACAATCTTTCCTTTACTCCATAAGTAACAATCATAACCACCACCAAACATACCCAGAGTTCATCTATTTTAATTCTAGATAAGATAGGAGCAAGAACCCCACAGTTTCAGCAAACGATAGAGGATCAGAGCTGTGATCAGACTTCTTCAGTGTGCAAGGAAACAGCCATCTGGAAAGGATGTGATTTCCCTGACACACAGCACAGTCAGTGGCAGGCCCCATGAGGGCTGCGTGCACAGCTCCCTCCCAGGATGCCATTTCTCCATATGCTAAAGATCACGTGAGGTGTTATACATGTCCTGTCACTCAGGGTCAGGTAGAGACTAGGCAGGGAAAACTGACATTCACTTTTGTCACTAAACAGGTTAGATTCTAACCCCATATAATGTGGGTATTAACATACAAATATGTATATTTCATACATGCAGAAGTCCCTCAAACTAGTGATGTACAAGTTTAGCTATGAATGGCTCTCATATTGATTTGCCATACCTAGTGGTCAAAAACAATGTCTTCATAAAATATTTTTTAAGTCTCATGGTCTCAATACATTGTTGATTTTTTTACTTTTTCACATTTGAGTATTTTTATCACTTTAATTTCTCAGAATATTAATTTAAATTAATTAGTGGAGGAGGGGGGAAATCAATAATTCAGAGACCTCGTAATAAATTACAGTATTATACAGTTCACCAGTGAATCAGTCTTCTTTTACTCAATATTTGCTCCATTGTCACTATTGATCATGTATGTTGGTCAAGTTCCTTAACCTCTCTGGATGTCAGGTACAATAAATACCAGAAGAGTGTTAGTAACATCACCTTCCCATGGGGCTTATGGGAACATCAACATGGAATTATGTGTATAAAAATACTTGAAACACTCTGCAATACACAGCTTCAGTGTGTGTGATTAGGTACTCATGGTAGAGGAGGGTCTCTGAGCTGCACATGATCCAAGAGGAAAGACTCTCCAGCCAGGGAACAGAATGAGGGAAAACCTGGTCAGATGTGTTCAGGCAACAGTGACTAATACCTTAGCCAGAGGGTAGTATCAGTGGAAAGGAAGACAGGACCAGAAAATTAATTTTATTCATTTTGTCCATAAAAGAAACGGAAATTGCTTTGTTGTTGAGTATCTGCTGTTTACTAAGCACTGTGGTATGTAAGGGCAGTTGGTGGCCAGTCTTGGATTCAATGCAGAGTTCAGTCATTCTTCAGAAAGTTGTCAGCAGTAGAGATTTCACTCTTTACTGGGCACTGTTAACATGGTTGTGGTTATACTTACAGAGATTAATCAGCAACAAATAAGATGAACAAAAGCTGAAAAGAGACTCAGTGAGAGGTCATTGCACTAAAATTTATATCACAGAGAAATATGGAAGACTTTGAAGCGATCGATGTTAGCAAAAGGCGTAAAAAGAGGGGTAGACGTGAAGACTAACAAGGAAAAATCACAGGGACACAAACATGAAAAAGGACAAAAGAAAAGAACATGTCAAAGTAATGCTAAGTTTTTAACTAATGAACTGGTGTCTGGTGAACATGATACTATTCTTTCCTGCATGCGGCATCTGAGATGCTTTGGAGTGGTATCGTTGAAAATCTGAGTTTAGGAAAGAAAAAAAAAACCCTGCATAAAGAGCCCTGGAAATGGGAATGGCTGAGCAGGGTCTTATGGAGGGAACCCTAGTGTGTAGGTGATGATGACAAGGAAGAGAGGCCAGGAGCAGAGCAATGGGTGGGGCCAGTTCAAGGGATCAGAAAAGTAGGGGTGGGTACAAAGTAGACTTAAAAGGAATGGATAGGAAGGATAGAACAGAGCCAGAAGAATTTGATGCCATGGACCCCAAAAAGAGAGAATTTCTTCATGGCACTGGTTGTTCACCCCTGTAATCCTAGCTCCTCAGGAGGCTGAGATCTAAGGATCACATGATTTGAAGGTAGCCTGGGCAGGGCAGGTATGTCTGGTAATTAACCAGCACAAAGCCAGAAATGGAGCTGTGGCTCAAGTGGTAGAGCACTAGCTTCCAAAATAAGTCAAACATGAAGCCCGAAGCTTAAGCTCTAGGACCAACACACCTATGAGTGCGTGTGCACACACACACAGACACACACACACACACACGAAAGATAATGTCCCACCAGGCTGTTCTCCTCAGGGTAAGGACTATCATTTTCAAGCATCCACCAGCACTTGTACTATAAAGCTTTTGCTGTCATAACCCCGTCTTCCTCAAAGCCCTGCCCATCCCTGTCCCTGGGCTATCTATCCCTGCCCATGTATCATTTTCTGTGGCTCTCTACTGAAGGGTTTCCCATCAAACTTCACAGTAGATGGTGTGCTGTGAACAGGAACTGTGTCATGCTTATACTTGTGTCTTATCATTTAGTCTAGTGCCTGACCCATTGTATGCTCAGTGAATTAATGGGATTAAAAAAAAAAAAGAGAGGAGGAAGAAGGGAGAGGGAGGAAGGAAGAAGAGGAGAGAGGGAATGACATTATGGCGTTGGGAGGGAGGGAAGATTAACAGCAACAGTCACATGTTTCAGAGAAATGGAGGATGAGGAGTTCCAAAAGCCACTGAAGTTGGTTAATGATTACAGAACTTTGGTAAGGCCTCCTAAACATATTCTCATTTTTTTTCTAGACACATTCTTGTCTAAACTTCTGTGGAAATAAATACTACAGATATTCTCTCAAACATTTTCATATGAGGTGACATATTTCATCTGCCTCTTCCTGGCTCTGCTGTGGCCCCCAGCTACTCCCACACATTAATTATATCACCTAAAGGATTTATAGACGGAATGGACGCAAGATGCCAGCACCCTCCACATGCAGCCTGCTTTTCTGCTTGCCTCTAAAATAGGACAGGTTTCCTTCCAAGTCTCTCTTGTAAGATATCCTCAGAAGGTAAGGGTAGAAAGGCTGCCCCCCCCCCCAAACAAAAAGTACTCTGCTTTCTCTGGAGTTAAGCCGAACATTCTTTGCATCTTTGTAGGTTCCTGAGTTTTAAGAAGGAAGTTTGGACCCTACTCTAAGTAGCTTTCAGATAGCAGTAGACATCTTGAGGAGTGCCATCTATAGCTACTACTTCTAGTATTTGTTTTCCCAGGATGTTTGCTTGCCTCCCACTATGCCCAGTGATCTGTCAACACATTCCTGGATGTTAGAATCAATCTTAGAGCTTTCATTGGCTGGCACTGCTCATTTTTAAACCACCTTGATATCATCCAGGGTAACCACTAAACCCAGAGAGTCACAGGCAGCCTAAAAGAAGATGGTGCTGTAGAGACAGAAAATCAATTAAGCAATAGTCGTGACAAATGTTAAAGGGAAGAATTGGTCTTATACAGATTTCCAAGCCTTTAATTTCCATTTTCCATAATGGGTTTTAAAACTTCACAGTCTTGGTTGCTTGTGGGCTAACTCATCTGCAGTAAAATCTATTTAAAAGTACTCACAATTCAAAACTATGTTTTATCCCAGAGCACATTATATGAACAGGAATAATAATTGCAAAAGAAATATAATTCAAAGACTTTTATTGACTTTTCATGTCTAATGGTTATTATTCTGGCTTGTTTCAAGCCATTTTAATAACCACAGTTTATTTACAAAATTCAGACCAATTCTTTTGTTCCCATGCCAACAAAACACATTTGTTCCAGGACAGCTGGTATGATGCATTATACTAAGACTTGAGTTGTTATGACGGATAGAGCCACTTTTAATTTTGGCCACATCTTATTTTCAATGAGAGTTTGACTACTTGCCTCTGCTTTCTGAAACAAACACTCGAGCTACAATGTCAGGGACAATATATTTTTATTACAGTACATATCTCATCATGTTCCTGATAAATCAGTTCTTCTGGTAGACTTTGGTGGCAAAGCGAGTCGAGCACTTGTCCCCAGACTCTTCACTAACAATGATCACACCGTTTTTTTAAGGAAAACTAAAAGCACTCTTCTGGGGTGAATGTGCTCTGTCTTTCATCCTGGCTTTCTTGCCATTCCCTTTGTTTTTAACTTCACGGAGCTCCCAGTGCAGGGGAGGAGGGAGGAGGGAGGGGGCGGGACCCCTGGTGTGCCTGCTGTTTTTAATCCTGTGCTTTGCTGACATATCAGATCCAAGTGGCCACAGAGCACCCACTGCAGCACTGCAGCTGTTTTTCCAGAAAGCATTTTCTGCATTGTTGAAGTGGCTCTCCAGCATGCAGTGAGCAGCGGGGAGGGGGGGGGGGGCGGGGATGATGAAGACCTGGGCAGAGCCCTAGGCCTCTGACCCAGGGCCAGAGGGTTCAAAGCCAGGCTGTGCCTGTCTAGGGATGGGGCTCATTTTATACCCCTGCACTGAAGTTATGTGACAGTAAGCTTTACTTCTTTGGGTTTAATTGTCATTTTAAAGATAGTTTTTGCTTTAAAGTTAGTCTTTTTAAAAATTATTTTAATCCTCAAATTGCTCCAAGCCAGTAAATTATGGAAGCTCTTAAAAACAGACACCTTAAAACCAACTTCTGTTCTATAACACTTTTTAAGTTGATTAGCAAGATGCATCATTCAGCATTAACCTAGGTAGTTGCCTAAAGTCCCCCAGGAAGATTAGAAAAGAATATGCCCTCCATGGCAGCCTACCAAGACTTACTTTTCTGACAGCTACTGGGCACTGAATTGCTAAGATTGAGTGAACAGCTGGAAAGAGGAAGTGAAAAGAGAGATCAAACAGAGATGGTAAATAGGTAGGTGAGTCAGCAAGGTGACAGAAATATTTGATGATGACTTACTATCCTTATCATGTCTAGAAAAGAACATCAAGCTAAGAAACCATTTGTTTGCAGTTCCTCATTGATTATATAGTCCAACCAGCTAAGATCTTTTCCTAGTGAAAAAGATCCATTTGGGGGTCCAAGCAATTGAAATGATTATTGGCAAGCACATGACAGAGCATAAGTATTTTATGAACCCAGACATTAATCAGTTAAACTAGATATAAGGAAAAAGAGATCTGTTTTTAAATATATAAAACAATTTGGAAGTTAAAGGGAACATGTGGATTGATTTTCCATGTAGACAACAAGTTAGGTTTCATAGTTCTAATAGGAAAGGGGATAATTATAAAAGTTTGAGTGTGAAGGATAACTTAATGAAAAAATAGAAATGAGAGATTATAACATACTTTGCACTGCTCACATTTTTTAAGAGGAGAGCTTTTTTTTTTTTTGGCCAGTCCTGGGCCTTGGACTCAGGGCCTGAGCACTGTCCCTGGCTTCTTCCCACTCAAGGCTAGCACTCTGCCACTTGAGCCACAGCGCCGCTTCTGGCCATTTTCTGTATATGTGGTGCTGGGGAATCGAACCTAGGGCCTCGTGTATCCAAGGCAGGCACTCTTGCCACTAGGCTATATCCCCAGCCCCAAGAGGAGAGCTTTTTTCAGCCAGGATCCCAAGGCTTACTCAATTCTCTGCTTATAGAGAGAAAACTTGGTTATCCTCTAGGAGGTTTTACTATTAGGATAAAGGAAAATAGTTTAACACATTTACACTCAGGACTATTCCAAAGGGATGAGAAGACGTGGCGGGGGGGGGGGGGGGGCAGAGGATATTGTTTAGGTCTTGATTATTAAGAAAGAAGAAATCTGTAATTGGTTGACGTTGGCACTGACAAGCTTCTTCGTAGGGCCCTTCTCACCAGAAAAAGGAGCCAGATGTCAGGAGTGGGTACTTGTTCTCGTTCTTGTAGAAGCAATAGGAAGGATCATGCCCAGTGGGATCCAAGCAGAAATTTAATTTTCAGATTTCTTTGTGGGATGGGGGAGTGAGGAATCTCGTGGCTTGAACTCAAGGCCTTGTGCTCTCAGCTCTCTTGTTCACAATTGACACTTTAACCACTTGAGCCATGCCTCTAGACCTGCTTCTTGTTGATTGATTAGAGATGGAGTCTTAGGTGCTTTTTTTCTGCCTGAACTGGTTTCAAATGATAATGCTCCAGGTCTCCATTTCCTGAGTAGCTAAGGTTCCGGGAGTGAGCCACCAATACCTTGCTACCTTCAGATTTTATTCAAATAAATACCCCTGCAGAAAGGATTGGGGGAGGGGGATCAGAAAACTAGGCTGAATAATCCCAAGTGTTAACATTCATCCCATAAGATTTTGAGGTTCTGTGTGATTTGATGAGCAGAGGAAGGTAAATGAGATGGAAAGTTGGAGTGTGCCAAGTAACTGAAGGACAGCCTAGAGTGAACTCTGAAAACATGTGGCCCTTTCAGTATTCGATAGCACCTTCTATGTGTCTTGGATGCACATTGATGAACAACAAAAAAATTCCTTGTCCTTGTGAAGGTTACATTTTAGTAATAGGTTCCTGGCCTTCTATTCATCTTAAACTAGAATGCTTGGGTTTCATTGGAACATTTTTCTTTTTAGGGTTTCTGATAGTTAGCATTTGTTGTGTGTTCACATCATCTTCAATGTAATTACTTAACACATTTTTCATTTCCACTAAGATAAGATCTCTTGAAGGCAGAGAATATAGTAATACATATATATATATATATATATATCCAGACATATACTGGGTGTATGTTTATAATAAACACATTTGCCTCATAGTCAACTTTCACCCTATAGAAGAACAGTGTATCTCCAGTGGGCACAAGAAGAGTGTATCACCTAGACAGACACAGAGAGCCTGGGCATACTCGTGTGCGTGTGATATAGAAACATCCCTCCTTCTGACTTTCCCTTTCAAAGTGACTTCTTGGCCCCCTGTTGCACAGTCACATTTCTTCCTCCATTTCCCCTTTGGAGCTCTGACACTGTAGAGTCAGGGGTCTCTTCTTTGTAGTGCCACTCGCAGGCTGACATTCAGATCCCTACTCACTGACTCCAGTTTTCCCTACTGCTACTTGCTCTTAGTATTTCCCTTTTAGCAGCTTGCCTGCTGTGTGTTTTACCCACCCCTCCTTAGCCAAACAACCCAGAAGATGTCTGAGAAAGCATTGCCTTTTAGAAATAGTCATAGATCTTTCTTTTTTTATATATAGATCTGTTACTTCTTAATCTTTATAACAGTAGGCTATTTCTCTGGAGGAGAGGACTTGAGTTGCTCTCCCTGACATTTATATTGAGTTGAATCTCAGGCTCCCCTTGCTGCCTCCATAGCACACTGGCTGGTCCCACATGGAGTAGGACCCTTCTGCTCCACCAGTGAGCACATGCGGGCTACCTTCCATGAGCGTTTGAACCCTGAGTTGATTGACAATCTGATGTCTGATTCTAAATTTATATATGCTTAGTTGCCACTAAACTTTTAAATGACTGGAATACATGAGTAAAAAAGCCAAGCAAAAGCAGAACACATTGAGGTCAAACCCCAGTGAGGAGGGAGAGGAGGGGAAGGGGGAGGGGGAGAGGGAGGGAAAGGAAATAATGACCCAAATATTGTTCCAAGTAGAAAATCTCCTTAGAATGTCAATTATGGTTTTGAATTACACTTTTACAAAATAAATATTTATACACAGAAAGTAACAACACCCAATAGTGAGTTGAAATACAGCCTGTTAGGAACTCCTACCTATGATATCTATGCAACAATTAAAGTACATTTTGAAAGCAACAGAAAGTGTTAACTTTAGACTTTCTTTTTTTTTTTTTTTTTTTTTTTTTTGCCAGTCCTGGGCCTTGGACTCAGGGCCTGAGCACTGTCCCTGGCTTCTTCCCGCTCAAGGCTAGCACTCTGCCACTTGAGCCACAGCGCCGCTTCTGGCCGTTTTCTGTATATGTGGTGCTGGGGAATCGAACCTAGGGCCTCGTGTATCCGAGGCAGGCACTCTTGCCACTAGGCTATATCCCCAGCCCTACTTTAGACTTTCTTAAGCATCAGTAACCTCATAGAATATGTGCCTCACTGAAGGGAGAAGCTAGTAATTAACAATAGGAGAAGGCACTTATTTATTCAACAAACATTTATTGAGCACCTGCTTTGTGCTGGGCACCAATAGCCCTTAAGAAACATGGAAAAGATTTTTTTTCCTAAAGAAACTCATAGCCTGGTAGAAGAGACTCTCAACAACTCCTCCCCCAACATGTTTCCCCTGCCTCTTCCAAAAACTGAAAAGTTACGGGGATGGAATATCAGGCATCAGGGATCAGAACCAGGGACTTTCTAGTGTGAAATGATAACACATAAGAAATTTTGCCCAAAAGGGAGTTTGCTGGGAGAAAGATGAGAATGTTGGGTCGTGGAGCGGGCTGGAGAAGAAGGCAGGATTCTGCAAGCATGACAAAGAAAAGAGGACCAAGAAAAGTCCTGTGTGGGTTTTTGCAGTGCTGGCTTGGCAGTCAGAGATTGCCTGTGGAAACCTGTCTTTGGACAAAACGGTAGCAGGTTTGTTTTTTGTTTTTTAACCAGTATTGTTGAGCTGAGAGAACAAAAACTTCCCACATTTTATCGGAAATGGAGGGAAAAGGAGATTATTTCACCCCAGGAAAGAAGGGAACGTTTAGCTAACTTGATGTTGTCAGAGAGCACCCTCATCCCTTGTTAGGTAGAGTAATCCCAGGAACATTGCTTCCTAAAAGCCGTCCATAGTCAGGTGTCTTAGCATGTTCTCTGCCTTCCCTGTCCTTGTGGTTGTGAATTGTACAGCCTTTTAGTGTTAAACTACAAACAGAGGATTTTCCAGGTGGGGGATTTGAGTTATGAAAAGAAAAATGCTGAGGTACAAGTCACTGGGGTAATAAGGTCTCTTAGATGTGGGTAGAAAGTTCCTGACTTAGCACCGAAAGCTTAACATGTATATTAAACAGCTCAGCATACCTGGAGAACCCTGGGGGTTAGTCATGAGCAAGGCACAAATGTTTCTAGTGTATGAATTGTTTACAAGTTAAAAACAATCTTTTTTTAAATTGGCCCTTTCATCAACTTTGCTAAAATAGGGGGAGTCCCTCTAAGAATAGCATGCTATTCCTCCATGTACAAACATTATATAGAGAGAGATCTTAATCCTGTTTCCATTTTTATCTTGGTAAATGTGAGAAATTTAAAATATGTTTGCACCTAAAATTAATGACGACCGTAAAAGAATGTTGCTGCTAATATATAGCTTCTCTGAGACTCCTCTCAACTGGCATTTGTATGTTGGTATGTATTTGTGAGAGCAAGAATGTTTTAAAAACTCATATCCTTAATATAGTAAATGTTAGAAGAAGCAAAATATATATATGAAACTTTTTTCTAATATTTATGGAAGGCTCACAATTTACAACCATCTTTTAACAGATACTAGCCTAGAAAATATCATCTTATTCCCCTATCATACTGCCCTAAATTGTGACTCTATAATTCATCAGGTTTCTATCTTTGCTGGACATTTTTCCCAAGCTTGTTCAACCATTAGCCTTCTGGACTTCTGGATTTAAGTACTGTCAGATCAGATTTAAATCATGTGTTAAGGCTTGGTGGGTCCATCATTGTACTCAGTTTAAGAAGCATTATAGAGGTCATGACATTGCTACAAAGAAGGTGGCACTAATCCCTCCCTTTGTAAAAGGGAGCACCATGGTGTACTTTACACCCCAGGAACCAGCCCCACCAGCACCACACCGAAGGGCCAGCAGCGTGCTTATTCCCCCTGACTCCCTGTGTCTTTCCAGGAATGGGTTCTACAAAACCAGATGTACTGTTCAAGTACTCCTCAGACTTAACATTAAATTTCCCTATGCCAGATTCCAGTTTAAATACTATCCTAAAGGATCCAAAGAGAAGGAATTAGCCATCGTGTATCATTCATATAAAATCTGGACTAAAGGGGAAAAATACAAAGAAGCCAGAGTATCGTGGGGTCTGCCTCGCCAAAGCATCTTCCTTTAAAAAGAATGTTGACTGAGTTACGAAAGCTCAAAAGTGAAGTACTCTTCAACCTTAATTGTAAATTGAGCTTATTAGTGCTTTCTAGTAAAAAACAACAACAAAAAAAAGCCAACCAAAAGCTAAATTGTAATTTCTTTCGTAAAGCAGCTTGTTTTTGTTTTTAGGAGATTAGAATAGCTCTGTCCTTTCAACACTCCTTTACTTTATTGATCTGTATCTTGTTCCTTTTCATTATTCTGATGGCTTGCCTCGTTTAAGACACAACAAATAACTAAACCCCTTGTCTTTGTGTAAGGTATTTTCTGTGTTGTTCCCTAGGTATTGCCAAAAGCTTTACCAACCACAGAGGATATTGGGCCCTAAATTATACTAGGGTCAGCCATTAGCAGATCCCTAGCAATAATGGCTTGGCAAATATGCAAGTATCCATAAGACTGACATGACCCCACACTATATTAAATAGATGTCAGAAAAATTTTCAATGGAGAAATTCAATGGCAATGGAGAAGTTCTGCTGAGCATGATTTTGTAATTGGCTGTATCAAAATACTGTGTGTGTTATTGTTTACTTTCTGCAACAGCAAATTTTGATAAGCCTCTGGATGAAGCACCAGGTGGCTTTTTGGGGTTGTCCCAAAAGACCCAATAAATATAAGATTATAGCACGTGAAGTCTAGGTTGAGTCACAAGAGAACTTTCGGGAAACTAGGGAGGCATGGAATGAGCAGAGTTACAATACAAATGAGCAGTTGACTAGGCAAAGCATTGGAAGATGTGGAAGTTGCTTTCAGGATCTGGGCACATGTCATAGACAGCAATTGCGCCAGCCAATAGGGTGTGACAGCATTCAACTGGGTTGTGGCCCTCATTACCTCCTGGGTGCAAAGTGTAGGCCCTTTGGAAATTACTGTTGAAACTCAAATTGGTTTAAACAATAAGCACTTTCAGGTTCATGTATCTGAGAGTTAGTACTGGCCTACAATCTAATCTCCAGTTGTCCTCTCGATTCCTTAGCTTTGTTTCCTCCTGTAAGTTGCCCCTCACTGTTGCCACATAACTCTGTCAGCTCCTGGTCCTATGTTTCCAGGTTTGAGTCAACAGAAAAGAGAAAGATCTACAGAAGTTGTAAGATCATCATTTGCTTACACTGAACTCCAAATCTACTGGGGACTTGGAGCAGTAGGCAGGAGAGACCTGAAGTTCATTCACAGTACCTAGATTAATGAAGCCAGATGGCACGCCGGTTCTAAGGCAGCTAGACACTGGGTCTGCAATGATAAGGACAGCCTGTGGTCTCCAGTGGCAGGACTGAGACTACTGTGGACCTTTCATTTTTACCAAAATCATCTTAGCATGAAAACAATCCCAGTAAAACAGCACAGCAGGTCTGTGTACCACAGAAATAGAAAATATGGAAATCAAAATGGGGCTGTGGGCTGAAAGGACATCATTTAAAAAATTGTACATTTAATTCCACACTTCCAGTGTGGTTGTGTTTAATGATGATTAGATTGGAGGAAGGGAGGCTTTATGAGGAGATAATGCCTTTATAAGATGTGATAGAAGGCCAGGAGTTTGGCCTAGTGGTAAAGTGCTTGCCTAGCGTGCATGAAGCCCTGGATTCAATTCCTTGGTACCACTTACACAGAAAAAGCTGGAAGTGGCACTGTGACTCAAGTGGTAGAGTGCTAGCTTTGAGGGAAAAAAAAGAAACAAAGAAAGAAAAAGAGCACAAGGACAATGCCCAGGACCTGAGTTCAAGCCCCAGGACTGGCAAAAAAACAAGTGATATAAGAGAAATCTTGCTCTCCTTGCTACATAAAGAAGGCAGCTACCTGCACATTAGGAGAGCCCTCCCCCAAATCCACCAGGCTTTCACTTGATCTGGGACTTTCCAGGCTCCCAGAACTGTGAGAAATACTTTTTCATATAATTTACTTTGTCCCGGTTTATGACATTTTGTTATGGTAGCACAAGCCAGTGAAAATAGGTTGGACACAAGAAACTAAAGGCTTAAAGATGGATCAGTGGGGATACTGAGTCCTTGCCAGGGTCAGCAGGTTTGAGAGGAAGCCTCTGCTGGAAACACACAGGCTTGGACTTTATAAGCATTTCATCACCAAGATGTGTTATTTCTCCTTCCAAAATATCACTTTAGTCTGCTCATCTGGTCCGTTTCCCCACTACCATCTTTGAATCCTAATCACCTTGGATTTGGATGAAATGTCTTTCTCTCTCCTCAGTGATCTTCCTAAATAGTACTTATCATGTTATTCCCCTCCCCAGGAGACTGGCTCCCACTCACTCATCCAACTGCCAGACTTTCAAGGTTCCCTTCAGTTTGGATTAACTGGTCATATTATTCCTAAGCATCTCCTGGCATCTATACTCTGGCCTTCAGCTAAGTGGGCTCTCACATTTCCTACTCATTTGTGCCTTGTCTCTCACTGTCTCTTTCACACAGACTTTTTTTTTGCTACCCAACTTGCTACTCATCTTCAAGAGTATAACTCAAGACCCAGCTCTCCCCACAGACCTTCTACACAATGCCCAGCACAAAGAGTATTGTTCTACCAAACTTCCATTCTCTTTGCACTGGTTCCTCATAGCTGAATATATAATATTTGTATGCTAATTTTGTTTCACAATAAAGCTGAATTCCTTAAAGACAGGGTCTTGTTCTCCCTTTGTGTTTTGGACATCCTAGCTCTAATCAACCTAGGCATTCAGCATTGATCAGAGAGTGAAATAGAGGTGTCCAGTTCTGTCAGCTCCTTCCCTGACTACCCATCAATCTCTTCCTTCCCTTTGGTTTTGAATAATTTAAATGAAGGAGCAGAGGGCGCTCCAAAGCCCAGAGGTGTGGTTACAAGCCTCCAGAGACCAGCCACCAGGCCATATGTCACACCTGATCTTTGTCCACTCACAGTGGCCACCTTTGCTTCCCTCCCACACTTCTTACAGCTACCATCTGTGGCCCCCAAACTAAGGCAAGCTATACCATGTGTAGGCACAATTAAAAATCTGATCAAAGTCTTCTGAAAGTTCCCATTTCTTCAAACATGTACTTTGACTTAAGGGACATTTAAAGTACATTTAACCTACGTTCACACTACAACTCATATTTCTGGGATTACTGGACATGACAAAGATCACATAAAGCACTTTTTAGTATGGGGGCTTGGGTTGACCTATCTTGGTTTCTAAATACTTCCTAAGGTCAGAGGGAAGATTAATTTATTTCATCAAATGCAAGGAGGAAAAAAGATCTTCTTAAAGCTGGAGGAAAAGTTAACACAAGATGAAATAGTACCTTGTCCCCCTGATCTTAGGCTTTCTGCTTCCACCTTTGGTTTTAAATACATGGTGCAACATAAAGGAAAGAAATGAAATTGCCAAAGTTGCCAGTGCCAGCACTCCAGCTACACATAAAGGCCCTCGTGATAGCTCCTATCATGGTTGGAATTAAATAAGAACAAACCCGGAGTTCTTCCTGAATAAGAAAAGACATTCTTGTTTTCTCTTAAAAGTGAGCTAGTTAAACTTTTTGCCATAATATACTTTACCATATGGGTCAATAAACATGAAAAATGATCATGTTTAAGGCTTTTTTTCAGCTTTTAAATAGCAAATTTCCTCTGCCATTGAAGTAAAGTAAAAAAGCTGTTCCCATGAGGATCCCTCGGCCCTCAGCCCTAGTGATGGTGGAGAGCTTTTTTCTCTGCCTTTTTACTCTGTAGCATGAATTCTTTTCAGACATCATTAGAATATGTTTCTAGGTTTCAGTACATTTTTAATATTAAAGAAATGCCTTCAACTGAAAGAACAAAATCCGCCTGCTCTTTATTTGACCTTTGTTGGTTTGATGTGTTTTTTAAAAAAGATCTGGGCAATAGTTTTACAAAGAATGCACTGAGACATTCCTAAAAGAGCACACTAGTGAAAAATAGTAATGAAAAAAAGATTAGAACATGAACTAGAAGATGAGGCCTCTTGCTCAATCCACAGAACTATCACCCCTCCCAGTATAGTTAGAAATGCTGCCATGGTTTTGTCTAAGTCAGGAACAACACTTTTTTTTTTTTGCCAGTCCTGTGCCCATTGTCTCAGAATGAAGTATGAACTCTGGGCCTGAGTGCTGTCCCTGAGCTGCTTTTGCTCAAGGCAAGTGCTCTCTACTACTTGAGCCACAGCACTGTGTCCAGCTTTTTTGAGTAGTTTATTGGAGATATGAGAGAATATCATGGAGTTTCCTGCCTGGGCTGCCTTTGAACCATGATCCTCATATCTCAGCCTCCTTAGTAGCTAGGATTGATTACAGGCTTGAGCCACCAGCACCTGGCTTACACTTTCCTTTTTAAAAGATACTTTATTGTAACTCTTTCTAATGGAGATTGTACTTTCACGAGATTCTAATAGATCAAGACAAGTTTGTGTTTATTACATTCATCTAAAAATGTAGACTTCAACCTCTTTTGAAAGAAGTTCCATCTCACCTATAACAAGTGGTTAAAGGAGCCAGATCCACATGGCTGGGTTTGATTTGCCTCCTGCACAGCCCTTATGAGGCAAAAACACTTATACCTTGGCAAAAACAATCCAAATAATACTGTCCAACTTCAAAGAAATAATGATTTAATCTTATTTACTTCTTAAATAGCATCCATCTCCAGTTAAACAGAACTTACCTCCAGGGACCCCACATTCTAATACACAAAAGCAATATGCAAATCAATAATTATAAAATTATATGGTAATGAAGTAAAAGCAGAGGCCTTAGGATAAGGAAGACCTAGATACAGGTTGTATTTAGGCACTAAATAGCTGAGTGACTATGGATAAGACAGTAGCTTCTCCAAGCCTATTTCTTCTGATGTCAATAAGTATAAAAAGTGCCATGGTTGTGGAAGATGCAATGAAACACACACAAAGGAGTGCAATAAGATACCTCAAGAAAATTCAGCAAATGTCAACACTCTTCATCATGCAAAGAGTGACAGTGAATAAAGCACCCGCCGCTTAGTGAAGGGAGTGACTTTCTTGCCTAAAAGCCTGGGAAGGGTGTACTGGAGAGCAACCCCATGAGCAAGCAGGTAATTCTCCAGCTACTTAGGAAGAAGGAAAGACCCAGAAGAGGCACAGAATAATGCAAAGGCTCAAGTCACAAAATGGGATGAGACTTTGGGGGAAATGCCGGGCTGTTAGTGGAGCACAGAGTCCTAGAAAGCAAGGCTAGGATCATTATGAGACATGTCTTAGATGATCTGTGCAAAGGAGGCCAATGTCTCTTTGATTTATGGGTAGAAGAAGCCATTGAAGTGCTTTTTATATGGGAGTATGAGGGAGATGGGAGAACAGGATGATCAGGTCTACACTTCAAAATAAAATAACTGTGTGGAGATGAGTTGAAGAAGAAAAAGGTAGAAGCAGGACAGCTTCTCTTCCTTTAAGGAAATCGGGGCAAATTAGTCACAGTCCTTCCATTGTCTCAGAATATAGTATGAATGGCTTGGCATGACCCACAGACTCTAACTGCATCATTTCCACTCACCCACCCATGACCTCCGCCCACACCCAACCGCATGACCATCCCCAAGCATGCCCTAGTCCTATCCACATTTCACTCTTTCGCTACCAGCAGTTTCTTCTCACACTCCTCCATCTACAAAAATCCCTACTCATTTTTAGAAGACCTCCACTATCCCATTGAGAAGTGTCATGTTCCCTTCATTAGCTTTTTATATGTCAGTTATTTATTAACACAGCTACTTTTTATATCACATGCAAAAAGAATAAGCCTAAGCTGAAGTCTTTTGATAGTGGTTGGCTCCCTAATTTTGGTTCAATAAAAATTCCTTTTCTCTCCACTGTGCAATGGTAAATAACTCATGAATTTAGTCAGTGACTATTTATAATAGTGTTTTGGATTTTTTTTTCTGTTAGGTTGTGAGGTCTCAGTTCCCATCAGTAGGGCGGTAAGGGGATTCACACACAAAATCCTTGTTAGTGTTAATTGGAGCTGCCTAAGTAAATCCTGGGTGTATCAGTGGGACAATGGCCGCCTTTGTCTTCCTGTTTTGCGTTTTGTATAGGATGCCATGTCTGGAAAGACCTGCCTTCTCAAACATAAGTAGATAATTGGTACTTTGAGAGAGAGGTTTAACTCATTTATAATTGTCAAGAGTTTAAATGCGCAGAAAGGAAAGAGCAGTCGGAGCTTGCCTCTTTTGAAAAAAAAAAAATGCCTTCAAACCAAGTCAGAACTCTCTGACTAAATCAAATATTTTGAATGACATTTTAAGTTTTGCTTTTAAGTTTTGTCAAGAAAATAATTCTGTGTTCAATTCCCTTGGTGTGTGATGGAATTGCTCACCAAAGTCTCCTGTGACTAATAAACTCTTGAGGTTGCTCCATTTCCTCTATGGCAATGATGTTCAAGGCAAATGGTAAAGACTGATCTTTTGCTTGTTTCCCTTGGCCTCTCTGCAGCAGGCCTCGCTCACTTGTTTCCTTCCCCCTGTGAGACCCATGACACCCCACTCTCTGGGTTCATCTTCCTCCCTGGCCATTCCTGGACTTTCTACTTTCTACTTTTCCATGCTAAATGTGGAAGTGCCTTTGGGATGAGTGATGGCTTAAGTGAAATTTTCATTTTCTTCTTCCTCCTCCTCACTGCACTTCCGTCACTCTTCTGGCTGGTTTTTAAGTCTCCCTTCTTGGCTTTCCTCCTGAACGCAACTCCTGTGGTTTCTCAGGGATGTCTCCCTGGTGCCCCAAACTAAGTAAATGCAAACCAAAAGTCATATCTTCCCTCCCACCCATACCAGGCCCACTGCTACCCAATACCCTCCCTCTAGTCACATGGCTGCAAGTGTAAATCCTTCTTTCACTCTTCTCACTTCTACTCTGCAAGTCAGTTAATTGTCTTCTTTTATTGCATGACCATCTCATAGGTGACCCTTTACACTAGTAATTCCTCACTCTTCCTAGGTCATTCCAACAGCGGCCAACTGCTGTCCCCTCTACTGCAATGTTGTCACCATATATCCAGATGAATCCACTCCTCTCCTTCACTTCCCAGTCTTAATCCATTCTCTCCTTCCCACTTCCCAGGGCATTAGTAGTGTAAGATTAGATGTCAGGTTTCAATCTTGGTTCTAGAAGTTCCTTATTATAATATTTCTTCCTCCTCTATGAATGAGGTATGATAAAACGTATCTGCTAGATTTTATGTAAGGATTAAACAAAATCTTTACAATATATGTCAAGAACTTAATACAGTACCAGGCTTAAACCAGATGATCATAAATGGGGGTTTTCCTTTTTATACTACACTAAATCTAAACATGTTGGCATGACCTTTACTGTCCTTCATAATTTCAAGGCCCCATTTATCTATTCAACTTTGTTCACCATTTATTCGATGTTTTCTGTGCATTGCTATATGCCAAGTGATCCAACCTGACTTGAAGGCACAGTGGGTAATAATTATCAGAGGGACTCTGAATTTCCCTTCGCCTTTCTGAACACCAGCTTCATCTTTCAATCTGCTTAAGTTCTCTAATAACAAAATCAATTGTTAAAATCTCAAGGTTCTGCTGCCCCATCTCCGATGGGGATGGTCCTGCACTGAGTGAAATGGCCTTTGCATGAAGTGTAGCCCAGCCATAAAGGGCTAGTCACTCTCTTCTTGAGAAGACGATCCAGCATTATAAACAGAAGTATAAACCATCATGTCCCTCCCCCAGTTTTTATTTTCTCGAAACCCTTTTACAAACTAGAGAAGGGACTGCCTTCTAACTCATATAGACTTGGCACTCCAAGTGTCTGTGCTTTGCAGTGTGTGCAGGCTCAGATGTTGCACACTCGGCCTTTCTTGTGTCATGCCTGCCCAACTGCTGTGCCTCCTCTGCTCCTAAAGACCTGTAGCAGCCCTTGTTGGAAGGTGTGTGCGCAATGAAACCTAAGCAATGAAAAACACTAGGAATGCTATTTGAAGGGGGACATTAGAAACGAGCAGTAGGTAAAAAAAGATTTTTTTTTTTTTGGCATTTAGTTTCAGAAGAAAGAAAGGCCTGGGTCATTTGCCATCACAACTCTATAGAAAGTCTGATAGTGAGTAAAGGGGAGGCAATGTGGAAAAGGAGACAGCGGGGATGAAACAAACTCCCCGCCTTCGGGTGAATCTCCAAGATCCCTTTTGATCTCCGCAGAACTGTAGGCCCGGGTGTTTGCCTCCAACTTTCTCAGCTTTGAAGCTGGCCTACTTATTAATAGCCACCATGCTGATTAAGAACTGCAATTCCACGATGACAGAATCTGCTCTTTGTATTCAGGAAAAGCCTTTGTGATTAATTTACTCTAGACTTTCTGAAGACCCTGTCATTTTAAGATAAAGACTGACTTCTCACCAACAGTTGTGGGCTCTGAGGTGTGGATGCAGTTGTTCAGTAGCAAATATTTGTTGAGTTTCCACCATATGCCAACACCCTGTGGGGCTGCAGCAGTCACCCCGACCTGTGACACAAGTCTAAGCAGCCACGTTTCTTTAAAGAACCAAATTACAAATGTTTTAGGACTCACAAACTGTAAGGTCTCTGTTGTGATTACTCAGTTCTGCCATTGTCACTAGAATACAGTCATAGATAAATGTGCAAGTTTGTCAGCCAAGTTTGTCTGAAGTCTGAAGTTTGCTGACTCCTGATCCAATGGACCCAACACCCGTAAGTGCAAGTTAATATTTGCTTACTTTGCATTGTCTTGATTTAGACAGTTGGGTCACAAGTGACAGAAACGAAAAATAAAAAACTCAGGACAGGGATGACATCAGGTGCAATCTCATAGAAAGTCGAGTTTCTCTGTCCAATTCTCAGCTGACTTTCCCTAGATTGGCTCTATTCTTGGTCTGTTTTTCACTCTGTGGTAGTAAGATATCTGTGACAATTCCAGAAAGACATCCACGGGGGAAAAGTTCAATAGAGAAGACAGTCTGTGTGTCTTGTTGCTCAGTGACACTGGTTATATGGACTCAGATCAAATACACCAAAGCAACTGTGGCACAGGGACTATGATGGCTGACTTAGATCCCATCCAGACTGTACTCCTGGCCCTCAAGTGGGATGGAGAGTGGAAGAGAAGTAGACTCCAGCTACCAAAAGAGAGATGAGTGAGTGCTCGAGTCAGTGCTGACTTAACTCTGGTGACGAATAACCCATTATGTGCATCATGTGAAATGTGCCATATAAAGACCACCAAAGTTTGCATTTATTTGTAAGAGTTTGGTAATAGGATTCCAGCTTTTCCATCTCCATCAAGTAGCAAAGTGTATAGATTATGTTGTTCAAAGTTTTTATATTTCCACATTTGTTGCACATAAAAAACCTACAAGTCTTATTAAACATCTAAATCTTTTGGTTCATGAAAAGTCAGGTCATTTTCTGGCCTGTGATTCTCTTCCCCATTCCCCCTTTTCTATGTGTGTTAATCTATAAGTAGCCTCTATAAATAGCTCTACAAAGCTCTATAAGTAGCCTCACCATACCTTTGTTTTCTTTTTGTTATACCTGGATTTACAGCATCTATATCTAATTAAAGTGCTAGATTCAAACCATTCTCTCATTCAGAAGCCATCATTTTGTCCAATGGATCAGAACAATGCTTCTTTCCTTAAAATGCAACTGTCCTCAGAAACTAGTACATGACCCTTTTAAACAACAGAGGTCAGGGCTGGGAACATGGCCTAGTGGCAAGAGTGCTTGACTTGTATACATGAAGCCCTGGGTTCGATTCCCCAGCACCACATATATAGAAAATGGCCAGAAGTGGCGCTGTGGCTCAAGTGGCAGAGTGCTAGCCTTGAGCAAAAAAAAAAAAGATAAGTCAGGGACAGTGCTCAGGCACTGAGTTCAAGGCCCAGGACTGGCATAAAACAAACAACAGAGGTCAGAAGCTGCTTGGCTTCTCAGGTACCCACTTGCGGTGGGGGGGGGGGAGGGAGATGTCCCTAGCTTCCCCCCTCCCATGGTAGAAAGGAGCCCTGCTGAGCAGGAGAGGGGACTCTGTGAGCTGCACCCTGAGGGGCACCAGTGAGAATAAAGAGCTGTAGGAAAAGCCATATTGAAGGAAGAGGGAAAATGAGTATTTTAAAGGTTGTTAAGAAAATTAGAGTTACTTTATATTTTTCCCCTTATGTTTGAGATTCAAATTACATAAGCTATTCTGCAGAGGATCCTTCCTAAAATGGATCTTTCTTGGCAGTTGCTGTGGCAACACAGAATACCTTAACCTCAATAAAGACAACATGTCTTAGAAGGCAGTGCATTTTTCTCAGCTGCATTGCAGATTTTTTTACAATACATTTTACAGATATTTCCTTCATTTTTATTCTTCACACTAGAAAATCAGAGTCATAGCTCTATATACTAACCTCCCTAACATGCCAATGCAAATTTTTGCTATACAAAGACCAATCCCTCAAGACCATTTTCCACATCTCTGTTAATATCTATCTGACTGCCCCAGACACAAACCTTCTTTCTTGTGCCCTGCTCCTGCCCATTCACAATCCACCCTCCCAACCTTCCATAAGTCCAGTGGTCTTTTGATGCTGTCCACTTCAGACCACCTATAGTACCTACTCATGTCCCCTTCAAAGCACAGTATACACTACTAACCAAAGATTCCTCTTATTCTCCCTCCCCTCTAACCCTCCCCCCATGTACTCACCAGTAAAACTCCATTTCCTTTATAGCATTCACTTAATCCAGAAGGGCAGGTTCTGAATAAACTTGTCCACAATGAGTAGAAGTATCTGTGAATTTGCCTTAACCTGTTCATATGTTTCTACCCGGTAGAAATTTGGAAATTGGAAAAAAGTTTTGAGATGACATTCTTTCCTTAAATCAAGATCCTTAGTAAAATGATTTACCTATGTGCCAGAGGATCTGGAAAAATCCATCCATCCATCAATACATACACATGCACATGCATGCGTGCACACGCATGCACACACACACACACACACATAGACACACACTCAATGGACGGAAGCCTCATGTCCACACCCACCTGCATTTATTCTGAATCCCTCCCTAATCCATTTGGGAGGATTGCTTGAGTCTAGCTGAGGTCTTGGACTGAAGTCCCCACAGTTGTACCAGTACCCTTGTAAGAAGGGGAGGAAAGCAGAATGCACTCTGCAAGAACACACAAGGAAACGCCATGTGAGAACATTGCCACCTGAATAAGCACCTGATCATGATGGCACCCAGACTACAGAACTGTGGAACATAGCTTCTTAACCCCTCCCCCACCCCTCGTTATGCTATTTGGCATAGCAACCCAAACTAAGAACATACACCAATCATTGTTGACAGACTGGATAATAAGAGCTGTTGTTTTTCAAATGTATACAGTAGATTGTTTCTAATTATAAAATACAAATTCACTTAAAATTAATTCTTACCAGGCATTGGTAAGAATGTTTATAATCCTAGCTGCAGGAGATAGGATTTGAAGCCAGCCTGGAAGAAAAGCCCTCAAGACTCCATTTCCAAAATAACCACTGACAAAGCTAGGCTGGAGGTGTGGTTCAAGTAGTGAGAGTGCCAGCTAAGCACAGAATCCAAGTGAACACAAGGTCTGGAGTTCAAACCCCAGTACAGAAAAAAAAAAATTCTGAATTTGTAAGTTTTGTCATTATGTACTTAGACACTCAAACACACAAAAAGAGGTGTACATGAATCTACAAGTCAATCATGAATATGTGTGCATGGTATCATATGAGGATTCAAGCATTAGAAATAATGAAAATGATAGAAGATTAACTAAAGAAAATATACATTTATAATACATGTGTTCATATAAATACAGGGGAATATATATATGCATGTATGTGATATATATACATATATAGTCTCCATTAAGTGATATGATAAGAGTTAACTGACTGTATGTAACTTGTAGACAGCAGCTAAGAGGCTGAGACAGGAGGACTTTAAGTTTGAGTTTAGCCTGGGCTGACAAGAAAATGGAAGCACGTAGAAGCTAACCTCCCTGGGGTATATGGTTTGGGGTAACAATGCAACTCCAGCTCCAGGATGTGTGTGCTTCACCCCCACACTTTACTGTATTATTAAGAGGCTTCTGTCTACCATTTGGTACAGGATTGTTCTATTATGTCACATAATAAGACCCTTCTCCTCCCTAAACATTTAATAATGGCTGATAATACAGAACAAAGAGAGAAATAAAAGGATACATTTGGTATCAAAGCAAACTGGATATTTCTATGGGCTGGAACAGTAGAGCCTAGAGTAGAGAGCAAGAGTAAAGCGACTAGTACATGGGCTGGTCCTGACCATGCAGCCCTTAGAGGATAACAGGAACTTAAAAGGCTGCAAGTACTCCCAGCCAGGTATATGGCAGGAGCCCGGGTGGCAGCGAGGAGGACTGGTTGGTATGAGTCCTGTTCTTACTGTTGGAAACTGTTGCTTGCCTGAGGTAGAACCCAGATTTGCAGCCTCCCTACCATAAATTCAGAAAGGGGCCCCCAGTATTCCGAGATGCAGTGAAAAGAGCATCTGTAGGAGAAAAGCACAGTACATTTGAGGAATGAATTGAAAAGAAGCATGTCAGGTGCTCAAGCAACAAGGTGACTCGGGGTGAGAAATGGATGGAGGCCCCAACGTGCACTGCCTTAACCACAGCCAAGATTTTAACTTTGATTATCAAAATGAAGGAAAACCAAACCCAATATATCAATATTGCCATCAACCTTGCAGAATGAAGGCACCATGGTTAAGTAAGGAAGATGAAAAGATAAGCATCAATGAAGCTGGGCACCAGTGGCTCACACCAACAATTACAGCTACTTAGGAGGCTAAGATCTGAAGATCCTGTTCAAAGCCAGCTCCAGCAGGAAAATCTGTGAGATTCTTATCTCCAGTAAACTATCCAAAAAAAAGTCATTAGTTTAACTGTGGCTTAAGTGGCAGAGTGCTATCTTTGAGCAAAAAAGAAACTCAGGGACAGTGCCTAGGCCCTGAGTTCAAGCCCCCGGACCAGCACCAAAAAATACACAAACCGTAAGCATCAGTGGAATTATTAGTTCCCCTCCCTGTTCTGAACTGACTCCCAAAGTGTTTATTGGGTTTCGTCAAGTATCTTGCACAGACATTTTCCCAACTTGCTTTGCCCTTGCCTCAGGACACAATAATAGATGATGACACAGAGACATATAAACAACCTCTACAGTAGGGAGCAGTGGTCTCCTCCTCTCTCTAGAAATATCCATTACCAGGGGCATTGGAGCTTACCGTAAAATAATTTATATTTGTGGCCCTCTTCTTACATTATTTCTCTTTTTGTTTTACTATAAATAAAAGATTTACATATTTAACAAGCTCTGGCATATTTATGTGACCAGTTGATAGAGTAGATTTCAAATAACAAAACAAAGTATGTTTTTGTTTTCCATCTATATTTTAATAAAATAGTGTATTCCCAAAGTCTACATTTTTCATAGCTTTCAATTTTTATCTCTAGGAAGTCTCTGGGTTCAAATCTACACAATCTATACATTTATATTGTCTAGTTTATGCAAATGGTACCTGTCTGATTTACTTGAATGCAACAAGAAACTTAAATTGTTCTCAATCTTCATAGTCCATCCTAAAAATTAAGGAAATATTGTCCATACCATCCCTGACTCCCAGGGGAGGGCAAGCACTATTGCCTTAGAGCAGAACAGAGCTATTTTTGGTCACGTGCTTGCCATGTTATAAATACCTCCCTCAGCTTCCAGAGGGCTAATTACATTACAGAAATGTCATTGCTTGTTATGGTGTCCTGGTTTTCTAATTTGACTTTGCTAAAGAAAATAGATGAAGAGGAATTAGCATGGTAGGGAGAGGGAAGCTGGTATCTGATTTGGTGTGATGTGGTTGAGGTATGTAGAATAACAGATCATTATACACAGTGCTTTTTTGAGGGTGGTAGGAGTGGAGGGTGGGACGGAAATATGAGCCATGATAGTCTTGTCCTTTCCAGACTCTAAGCTAAAACAGCCCTTTTATGGTTTGGTGTTTAACAGATATCACTCATCAGTATAATAGAATACTATATGCTAAGGAAATTTAATATTAAACTTTAGTAATGAAATCAAGTATGTGTAAAAATGTATTTAATCAAAGGAATTATATGTATATCAAACCCATTGCTTAGATTAATTCCATTTCCTCTTGCTTCTCTGTTATAAGGCTAGATGGTTCTGTAGTTGACATGAGGAATGCGGGGGGGGGGGCGCGGGTTGGGAAGAGACAGGAAGGAGAGTAGTATAAGTAGGTTTGAGATTAGTTTATAGGTTATCACCTCCTTATTATCGTCTCTCAAACACATCTCATGTAGTAGAGATCTCATCCATAGCCCATTTGCACAAAGGCAGTAGAATAGGTTACCAAGAGACCAAAGAAAACACCCAGAGGTGGCATGCAAGGTATGTTTATTGAAAATTACTAATAAGAAATCTACCATTGGGAAGGTTTTGAGCAGTGACAGTCTCTACAATAGTGACAGGTAGTGACAGGCTGGACCAAGAGTACCTTTCTCAGTGTGTGACCAATGGTGCTTATTTTCTGTACAACATCACATTGGATGTCAGGTACATAACGCTTTATCCTCTACACATCATGCACTTATCATCTCCCCCTTGCTTCTTCACCACCCCAATTATCACAGGAAGAAATGCTTTAAAGTTTAGACTATTGAAGCAGTGACATAATTAGCATAACTTAGCTTTGTCCTTCTATTACTAGCATTCCAAAGAATACCTGACATTGGGATGCAGGAAACAGGTTCTATTCTAGATAATGCTAGTTACCTCAATGCCCTATACTTGTAAGAGAGAATCTCAGGCTCTCCAGGTAGCCCTTATGAAAATGATCCACTTTCAGTGACCCTTGATTGGGCAAGAGTTTTGGGAATGAAAAAAGGGCATTTCAGGAGTATTGTGGTTGATACTGATGCTGTTTTTCTTAGGGACCATAGAGAGTCACACATCAGCAGTAGGTCAAGATTGAAGAAATGGAAGCTAATACTGTTCTTCTCATTCATCTTTTTGCCATTTGGCAAACTTAAATATTTCCTTTTCACTCTGTTGGGTTTTAAAATGTGTGCTTATTTGGGCTGGGAATATGGCCTAATGGAAGAATGCTTGTCTTCTATACATGAAGCCCTGGGTTCGATTCCTCAGTACCACATATATAGAAAAAAGCCAGAAGTGGCGCTGTGGCTCAAGTGGCAGAGTGCTAGCCTTGAGCAAAAAGAAGCCAGGGACAGTGCTCAGGCCCTGAGTCCAAGCCCCAGGACTGGCAAAAAAAAAAAGTGTGCTTATTTGAGAATCTTGTGTAACACTTATTTTAGGTCAATAGGTACATTGCATTTGTGTAATTTTTTAATTTTAAATTAATTTTTAAATTTTAATTTAAATCCCTAATTAAATTTAAATCCTTACTAAATTAAAATTTTAAAGTCGTGGGAAAGAATATGAACTGCTCTGAAACCAAGTATTGTTGACACAAAGGAAGGGAGAAAGGGAGGGAGGGAGGGAGGGGAGGAGGGAAGGAAGGAGGGAGTAAAAGAAGAGGAGGAGAAAGAAAAAGAAAGGAGGGAAGAAGGGAAAGGGGAGGGAGGGGGAGAAAGGGAGGAAGGGGAAAGGAAGAAAAGAGGAAAGAAGAGGCCACTGACTGACTGGAGTCCTGGAAGGGCAGTAGTTGCACATCTTGTTCCGTCTGGTGCTGTGGGGGAACTTCAGGGGATAGTAGATGAGGCTGTCCTCACCAGTTGTGTCAGTGACTTTCTTTTTCTTTTGAGGGGGAAGAACTTCCCCAGCATTTGGGAGACATGAAAAAGTCGAACATAATGGATAAAAAAATATTAACTTAAAGAACATAGAAGGGCTGGGGATATAGCCTAGTGGCAAGAGTGCCTGCCTCGGATACACGAGGCCCTAGGTTCAATTCCCCAGCACCACATATACAGAAAACGGCCAGAAGCGGCGCTGTGGCTCAAGTGGCAGAGTGCTAGCCTTGAGCGGGAAGAAGCCAGGGACAGTGCTCAGGCCCTGAGTCCAAGGCCCAGGACTGGCCAAAAAAAAAAAAAGAACATAGAAGATGCTATGCTGAACATAGCATTTAAGTAGCCTTATAAATGCAAATGGTGTAAGTTTTCCCATTATTTTACTAAAGTAACAAGAATCTGCTTGATATGATTTTTGGAATCAGGATTTAGACTTAATAATTTAGGTAGTATTAATTTTCCTGATTTTAGTTTCATTCCTAGGTGTCATAATTTCACATTTTTCAGGGGCTCACTTTAAGTTTGCTTAAACTCACTGAAATCACCAAATGGTAAAGTGATCAACAAGAAGGAGAAACATATGGGTCCTCGATGAGCATTGGCAATGTAGCATACTGAATTTAAAAAGTAGGATAGCTGGGGCTGGGAATGTAGCTTAGTGGTAGAGTGCTTGCCTAGCATGCATGAAGCCCTGGGTTCAATTCCTCAGCACCACATAAACAGAAAAGCTGGACATGGAGCTGTGGCTCAAGAGGTAGAATGCTAGCCTTGAGCAAAAAGAAGCCAGGGACAGTGCTCAGACCCTGAGTCCCATGCCCCATGACTAGCAAAACAAAACAAAAAGTAGAATAGTAGTGGTCTCATAGTTACCTACTTTCTACAGCCCAGCCTTCCTAGAAGAGAGAAGCATAAAATCTAGAGTAAGGTGGGAATCAGAATCAAAAGAAACCATGAACATGAGCCAAGGAGCTTTTAAATCTTATCTGTGACCTCCAAAGTCCTTGAAAAATGAGGGAGACTGGCCACCAGAACAAATGAAATTTAGCTAAAGAGTATTAAACTTAACAGAACCAAATCATTCCTTTGGCATAGCACTAGTTTACTCTCCTAACCCAATATTTGCCAAATATCAAATAATTGATAACCAATATTCCATTAAAAAATGATTCCCTTAAAAACTGACTTTTTAAAGGGGTCTAGCATAGCTCTTAGCTTAATTACAAGATAGAGAAGGGGGCTGGGGATATGGCCTAGTGGCAAGAGTGCTTGCCTCGTATACACGAGGCCCTGGGTTCAATTCCCCAGCACCACATATACAGAAAATGGCCAGAAGTGGCACTGTGGCTCAAGTGGCAGAGTGCTAGCCTTGAGCAAAAAGAAGCCAGGGACAGTGCTCAGGCCCTGAGTCCAAGCCCCAGGACTGGCCAAAAAAAAGAAAAAAAAGATAGAGAAGAAAGGAATGTAAGCAAGAAATAAATAAAGAACAGATATCAAGTAGAAAATCACCCAAGAAACAGGGGGCAAGGTTCGAGTTCTTTATAGCAAACATTTCTTCCCAGGTTCAAAGAACCTGCAAAGAGGTGTGTGTGTGTGTGTGTGTGTGTGTAAAGATGATATAAGTCAAGAGAAAAGATTAAAATTTATTTCCACGAGCTTAGGAAAATGGTAGAGAAAAATCAAAAGGTTACTAAGATTGAAATCCCAGTTGGGAAAAAATTTTTTTAAAATCAAGAACGTCTAAGGAAATATGGAGTGAGGCTGTTGTAAAACACAAAAAAATGAGCTTAGAATACAAAATAAGTATAAAATGATAAGAAAGTAAAAGTAAGAATAGGCAAAAGTAAGAATAGGCAAAATTGTGCTATGAGATTTCAAAGTCAACTATAGAAAAATGTATATTATATACAAAATTTTCTTCTACTAGAACACTCCACTTCAGTCATATCTAAAAATGAAAAACATACACAATTTCTCAGGAAAAATTATATAAAGTAATTAATACCAAAACATTTTCCAAGAATGAGTTGGGGGAAAAGAAGAGCAAATGGACAGCCAAGCAAAGGCGCCACATTTAACATCTTAAAAAAAAGGTCAACCTTGCCTCACACTCAATACATAATGCTAAAGAATAAAAAAATTTAAAAATCTCCGAAGTTCTGAGATTAGAAAGTGAGAATGAATCACTTTTATACCCAGCCATGCTGTCTTTCAGATATACAGGCAGTGGACAAATCTTCTTAACAGATAAAAATGCAAAAAATAAAGCGTACATGATTTTTTTTTAAAGGGCAGGAACTCAAAACTCCAAAGCCATTGTCAAGTGGTAGAAAAAATAGTTAAGATACTCTATGGATCCTTAATGAATGGTGCCCTAAAAATGTGATTTATAAAACATGTGTTTTGTTTCGCATTTGCTTTTTTTTTAAAGTTGGCTAGCAGATGTAACTAGTGGAAATAAGTCCAAAAAGAGATGAGAAAAAGCAATAGATATGAGAAATCCACATATTTTATCAGTAAAGCTTTTATATCTGTGGGAGAGGTTATTTTTCTCACTCCCTTTTTCATTTAGATATAAATCACAAGGGGCTTGGAATATGGCCTAGTGGCAAGAGTGCTTGTCTCATATACATGAAGTCCTGGGTTTTATTCCCCAGCACCACATACCTAGAAAACAGCCAGAAGTGGTGCTGTGGCTCAAGTGGCAGAGTGCTAGTCTTGAGCAAAAAGAAGCCAGGGACAGTGCTCAGGCCCTGAGTCCAAGGCCCAGGACTGGCAAAAAAATAAATAAATAAAATAATAATAATAATAATAATAAATAAATCACAAAATTATAGCATATCTTAGAAAAGCACTTTGCTACAAATTGAAAACATATGTATGAATACTGTATGAATTGCATTGAGCATTCTAGGTACCTACCAGTGTGTTAATCAAACCAAACTTGCGCCATGAGTTGTCCTCAAGTCACCATTCAGTATCAATTGAGTCCACATCCTCATCAAGAGAAAGCTGCAAAGTTGGCCTAGCAGTGTACCTAAGGTGTGGAGAAGAGACAATGAGTATCTTACCAGATGCTACATAGTGTAGTAACAAGGATTTTAAAGAAATTAAGTATTATGGGTGTTCATGGCTCATGCCTATAATCCTGGCTACTCAAGAAGCCGAGGTTTGAGGATTGAGGTTGGAAGCCAGTCAAGTACTTGAGATTCTTATCTCCAGTTAACTAAGAGCTGGAACTGGAAACATAATTCAAGTAATACAGTATCCACCATGAGTGAAAAGGCTGCATAAGAGCACAAAGCCCTGAGTTCAAGCCCCAGAACTAGCACAGGAAAGGAGGGAGGGAAAGAGAGAGGGAGAGAGAGAGAAAGAGAGAGAGAGAGAGAGAGAGAGAGAGAGAGAGAGAGAGAGAGAGAAGAAAGTATCCTTACTGCCCTAAAGTCACGAGGTGTAGGATGGTGGCTTTTTCCTTCCTCTTATTTCATCTTTGTTGTCTGGTTTCTGACAATGAAGATAAGCAAACTTATCTTTTTGATGAATATATATTATTTTAGAGTTTTTAAAGTCCAAAATAATCATTTCTGGAATTAAAAAAAAACACCTTTTTTTCCATTTTAGATGACATACATACGACAAGAATATGAAATGAAACTCAAAGGGTTGATGCCAGCATCTCTAAGGCAAGAACTTGAAGACACCATTTCCTCCCTAAAATCACAGGTAATTCCTAGAGCCAAGGCATTTCCCGAGGACATAGGCAATGTACATATTCTGAGACGAGACTTCAATCAAATGTGATTCTGAATTGTTGACAGAAATCAATGGGATGTCCTAGCATAACCCACCACGCAACATGAATTGGTCTTCCTTTCATTTTGTTTTAAATTGTTTTTCTTACAAGCCTCCTTGAAATCAAAACATTCAGTCTCCATTCCAGTGTCACCCTCTATTCTTGATACCAGGTCCAAAATCTCACTACAAACATAGCCATGTGGCAGGTTCCTCCATGTTCTAGGTTCAGGGAAACAAAAGCTACATTAAGTTAGCAGCATTTTTTTCTGGTATAGTTTCTATGGTTGTTTCTTAAGGATAAGATGAATTTTAAGACCAAGGGAAAATGGCATTCAAACAGTTGGTATTCAAACAGTTGGGTTAGATATTAAAATAAATTGTCCTGCCATGCACCAGTGGTTCATGCCTTTCATTTCAGGAGAGTGAGAAAGTCTGTGAGACTCTTACCTCTAATAAACTACTCAGAAGAAGCCAGAAATGGCACTGTGGATCAAATGATAGAGCTAGCCTTGAGCAAAAGAAGCTCCGAGATAATGCCTAGCACCTAGGCCCTGAGTTCAAGCCCCCGGACTGGCAAAAGAAAAAAAAAATACTGTCCTTAGTATAGCTCATAAGATACAATGTGACAGATAAGCACTTGGGAGGCTGAGGAAGGAGGATGGTAAGTTTGAGGCCAGCCTGGATAGAGCAAGACCCTGTCACAAAAATAATGTGAGAGATGGATTTTTAACTTATTTGAATTCCCTGTATAGTTCTTTGTTATTTGGATGCTCTGTGCATTGCTGGTATAATGAGGTGGGTTTTTTCCCCCCAACTATCACATGAGAATGTCCACATGGGCTCATTTTCCAGTACACTGAGAAATTTAAGACATGCCCTTCCTGCAGAGGTTCCCGGAGGGAAAGGCTGTATGTATTCACCATGCCAGGATCTGTGCCTGGCACATAGCAGGTGCTCCGTCCATTTATTTTCAAATAAAATAAACAATATTATTCTCTAATGTTCCCATTCACTCTTTATAATGTGCAAGATGAACTGTGAAGTACATTGTAGCTGTTCGTTTCTACTCCCTGCAGTAAAAATTCTCTTATGTGAAAGCACAGCGTTCATTCTATCAACCCTGCCGTCTGCTGTGGCTTCTAGGGACTTGGTAGCTAGTAGGAAGTTTTGCTCTGCTGGCTCCTGCATGGAAAAAATAAGTGCTGGAATGAGACTCTTGACATGAAGGGTTAAACAATTTTTATTTACATGAAGAGCCCTCCTGCAGGTGTGATTTGCTCATTCATTTTCTAGGAAGGAGGCTCCCATAGGAGCAACCCTGGAAGGGACACCCTCCGAGGAGTTTTTAATTTGGGATGTGGGGAGAAGAAATCCAATACCCACCTGCAGGGCTTCTGTTATCATTCATATCATTTCACTGTAATAAAAGCCACTTCCACCTCCTGAATCTGGGTGTTGACCCAGAAAGAGAGCTCTGCCAGCTGTGTTAGGGCTCCGCACTGGCAGCTGCGTGGAGGAGTCACAGGCCAGGGAGCAGGCAGCAGTTTGAAAGCACAGGTGCCTGTATTTTTTTTTTTTGAAAATTGCTGGAATTCCTATTACAGTGCTAGGTGGGGGAGGAAGTTGAAGCAGCGTAATCCTTGCATCTGTCAAAATTATCAATTGTCCTGTGGGTTATTTGAGCAATTGGATAAAATTAAGTACAGTGTGTTATTACAAATAAGCAACCCACTTTGATATGCGCCCATTTGGGAAGACGGCTTTGCTCTCCTTCAAGCACGTTTTCTCCTTCTGCCAGCTGCACTCTTGCATAACTATGCTTCAGAATCAGCCGTTGCCATGGTTTCCGTTCAGACCAAAGAGGCAAGTGTAAACAATTCTGAAGGGATCAAATGTCACTGACTCTTGGTTACATTAAGCTATCGTATAAGTTAACCCCAAACTGTTTAAATTTGGTTGTGTAAGGTGCTTTTTTTTGTTAATTTATGCCTTATAAATGTCTTTAACCATATAGAAACTCATGCTTCAAAATAATCAAACGCTTTATAAAGGTCCAATTTAAAAGGCTGGGAAACGCAGTTTCTTCTATTTCCCAGCCCCCCAAGAGTGGTAGTGTAAGAGTGGTACCTGCTATGAAGCCTGCACTTGGCAATTTCTATTCTTTTCAATCGCCTCATAACCCTGGGAAGTAGTTATCATTAACCCCACTTCACAGATGAGGCATCAAAGAGCCAAAGCAACTTTCCAAGAGCCTTAGAGGCCAAGCCAGGAATTGAACTCAAGTTGGCCGAACTCCAGGCTAAGTTCAAGCTCTTTCCACTACAAAATACTGTCTCTCCAACCTCAGGGAATACCCAGGATGGATTGAAGTCCAGAAAGCAGTCTTTTCTTTTTACTCATTCATTCATTCATTCATTCAACAGCTAGTGAATAGCAGCTACGTACCCAGCTCTGTAAAAGAAACTGAGGATATAAAGATGAAAATAGTCATTTCTGCCTCAAGAGAGTGCTTAGGTTTGGAGGAGAAATAGGAAAGCATGGAACCATGAGGCCATGAGAAAGAGGCCATTACAGAGGACAGGAACGCAGGAGAGGGACCACTGGCCTGCCCCGGGGCTGCAGGGGCGGGAGCAGCAGTCAGAGGAACAGTGGAGAAGGAAGAGGAGATAACCAGCCAGCCATTCCCCATGCCCAAGGGCACCTGAGTGTAAATAACAGTGTGTAAGGTGGCAGTGGGGGAGGGCATGAGGAGAGAGGAGAGACCCCAAAGACAGGACAGGCCAGATCAAAATGACTCTTTGATACAGAAAGGTATTCTGTAGCCTCTGGTGGGTTTTTTCGGTAGAGATAGGATGTGGCCAGGTGTTGTTTAAGAAACAAATAAACCCACCACAGGTACTGAACAAATACTTTGAGCTTTAGCTAGGGAACTGTCTGAATTTAAATAAAATCCTACCGTTCCATATGTGCAGTATTGACCCTTGAGCCACATTCACCTTTTCTCATACCAGGTGTCTTTTCTAGGTTAACTTTCTGCAGAAGAGAGCGTCCATCCTTCAAGAGGAACTGGCAGCCTACCAAGGGAGAAGGTACGGCCCATGGAGCAGAGGCCTTTCCTATTAGTTTGCATTGTTTGTACCAGGAAGTCCCCTGGACTGACATTGAAGTCTTTAAGAAAGTGCTTGAACACAATGCCAGCTTTGAAAGTAAGACACTTTCTTAGGAACTAGCCTGCCTTTGAGAAGTCACCCACCTCTGTTTATCACAGGCCTTGGTCAGTCCCATCAGATCAAGATGAGAGAATCTGCAGGGAGTGGCGAGAGGAGGCCTCACCTGCGCAGTCAGGCAAGATGTGGTCTTGAAGCCTGGATATACAGGGTGATGGAAACAGCCCTTCCTTTAAGACTGTGAGATGATGCAATTCTTGCTCTAATGGCTCACAGCTTCAAAGTCCTCTGTCCCCTGGGGGTTTGGAGCTGTTCTCCAGACCAGAATAGATCAATGGCTTGATGATGTCAGTGATGTCGAAACACTCACAGAGATCCAGTGCCCCCAGTGTACAGTGCTCAGGAATGCCTGGGACCTTTTTAATCAAAACTTCCCAGTGACACCACTGACATGGATGATATTTACCTGCTCCAGTTCAAACAACCTCCACTTTGGATGCAATGCGAGATTGAACCACTTACTTGGCACCGAATTAAAAGGAAAGAGCTTGTAAATCATTCACTTTTCAAAGGATGCTGTTTGCCTGTTATAGATAAGATACGATCTCTTCAAGGCATAAATGATGAAAATTTAATATCAAATATCCTTTTAAACCCCTAACTCCTTCAGATTGGTACACATGTTATAATTGACTGACCTATTCAATCCAAAAGTTCTAACTGAGGATTTTGGTTTGCAGATAACTGCATGGAAGAGAGTAATGGTTGCAGTTACCCAGACTGAACAGAGGACTTCTACCAACAGGTTTGAAGATTTGGAGATTATAAGGAAAGCTGTGAAATCGGTGGCGTTGAATACGGAAGTGTAATTAAGATCATAAAAACACGTGTCATTCACACACTGTGGGATGGTTTCATTTGTGTCTGCCCAAGTTATTTGTTTAGCATCCCTTTATTTCTGATTTCCATATTTGTGTGCATTGAGTGTGTGTGGAGAATTAGTTGTATTGGGAAGGAAAGTGATTTTTTTTAATAATATGCCTCGTTATTGCTTTGAGTAGTTTTACCAGTTGGGTATGATCAAAATCACGCTTGTAGTATCATATCAGAATTTTTAACCTGTTTGTTTCCATGTTTCTGTTCATATATTATTAAAATATCATTTTGTACTTAGCAGTTTACTGTTTACTTTTTAACACACCTTGTTTGTTCAAATAAGTGTGACATATATATGTGGTATTTTCCCCTTTCAAACTTGGGAGGAAACTGCCTTATGTTACATCAAAGATCAGATCCATAATTAGTGCATGAGATTGGTGCTTACAATGAATTCACTGAATTATCTGATCTGTGTTATGTTGGTCTTCAGTCTGGTCCTGGAATATCAGAGACAGCATAGTGTTGGAGTTTTATGCAGGTAGCTGTGGCTTGATTGTTAATTTCTTCCTCTTTCTCTCTGTGGTACTTTTTATTGGCTTATATTTAGTTGAAAGTATTAAGAGGCTTCATTGTGATACTGTTACTTCCTTACACTTTCTTTTTGTGGTTCTTGTTCTGTTACATGAGTTGACTATCTTTAAGGAAGCCCAACAATGTAGAGTCAATCACAGCATATGCTTCCTACATCGTTTGCTGTACACACCTTCTCGTTGAGAAAGCATGGTGGTGTTCCTACAAGGATGTTTTAAGTCTGAGTCCTTCCTCCCACTGAATGCCAACAAGCTCTATTCTAATGTGCCAACCGTGATTTGCTAAGAAAACTTTAAATTGCCATTGATGGATGCTCCAGATTCTCATGAGTAGTCATGATGCCTGCCATGCACCTCTGAGACAATCTGACTCGAGTTGGGCACCAGTAATCCGAGCTACTCAGGAGACTGAGATCTGAGGATCTGAGTTTGAAGCCAGCTCCAGCAGAAAAGTCTGAGAGACTCTTATCTCCAATAAACTATAAAAAAAAAAAAAATGCCATAGTGGCACCAGAGACCCCAGAGGCCCGGTCCTGGGGGGCTGTGGTCTCCTCCCATAGAGGAAGTTCTGTGACATCACGATGATGGACAGTTCACTAGCCAATCGTTAATACCCAGTTAGTCCCTCCTCTTCCTGCCGCCATTATTGCTATATAAACCCCTCCCTTGAATAAAATTCTTTGGAAGCCGGTAGACCATTGGGCGGCTCCCCTGGGAAGAAAAAAAAAAAAGCCATAGTGGGGCTCAAGTGGCTCAGGCCCCAGGACCGACACCAGAAAAACAAAACAAAACAAAACAAAACAAAAAAAACCTGGCTCTACTTATCTGGTTTACTGTAAAAGGAAAAAAAGGTTTATTTACACATTTTTGAAGTCATTTTCTCTTTTCCACACCTAAACTCATCTTTTGTTTGCAGCCCAAGGATTATCTTTTTTTTTTTTTCTATGACATTGGGAAGTAACAGGTTTTACAGCTACTTCCAAAGCCAGGCCCAGGATCAGCTAAAGGCAGCTGTATAGTGGCCCTCAGTGGGAGGCTGGCATCTTGCACTAAATCATCTCTGTGGGGCCACCCCTGGTGACACTCAGAAACGCCCCCTGACACCTCCTCCAAGAACATTAGTTTCTGTCCTGTGGAAGATCCGGTTTGTCTGGTGTATATGCGATGCATTCTTGCCCTGGATTCAAGAATATTCAGGAAAAAGCAAAGTGATGGCACATGTCCTTGAAACCACCTAACAATGAGGACAGTTGGAGCTGAGGCTGTGACTTAGTACTTGGAAGGGAAAAATTAAAGGAATGATTAAAGTACTTGTGTGCAGACGATGAAAAGCAGGCCATGGCTTGGCAGGTTTCATTACTAAGGTTATTAGCTGCTTGAAGTGAAAATACTTTGTGGATTGTATTGTATTGTATGTTGGAATTGGTGACTCCCACTCGGGAATATTTGTTTTCCATGAGTAAATATCAGTAGGTGTTTTGGAAAGTTGCCTGCTATTCTTTCTTTTCCTTATTTCAAGGGTTATGAAATTACAAACACTGGTGAACCTTTGACATTACTCAGATCCTGTTGTTGCCTTTCTGCAGTGCGTCGTGTCTGTCTGAGAATAAAGCAAATGAAACTTTGAGTCAGGTTGATTGGATGTGATAGGAATGTATGGTTCACGCTTGTGTTTTTGTGAATGTTCTCTGATAAAGGAAGAGAGAGAAAAATGGCATCTGGCATGTTTGAAATTCCTTCCTGAGTTGAGCACTGAGTATATAAATGGCTACTGGGAGAGAAAGCGAATGCTCGGGAAATAAATTATGAACACTGTGCCTTATTATAAAATCATCTAAGATTTCATCCTTTCTTTTATCTGGTGGAAGATCAATTGTTCATCACAAGTATCTAGTTTAGTTACATCTCCAGGTATTGTTGGCTGATGTACCTGCGTATCCATCCGTGCTTTCAGTATTTCAGTACACAATTATCAACAGGTTGCAGCTGATAAAGCCCTGGGACCATGTGGAGTAGAAGGAAGGCTCTGGGATCACAGAGTGGTTGCTGGGTGTCAGTGTCTGCTGTCTCTCCCAGGGTCAGGTCAGGTCAGGGGAAGCACCCAAAGGGAAGAAGCTCTTCAGTCAACTGCTCAACTGCAAGAGCTCTAGTACTGCTTCCACCCACCATTTCTGCATCGATGCCCCCAGCGGGAGGAGGGTCTGACCTCTGATTCTGCAGCCTCCACACCCAACACTGAATCCTACACTGGGCAGCCATCTAGGAGACAAAGGATGTCTTGGGTGCAGGAGACAGAATATGAACAGGCCTACATTATAGACGGCACATAAGAACCAACTGTGTGGCTCGAGGGAAATAGCTCAGATGCAAACATGATCCTGTACTGTCTCTCATGAACAGTGATTTCTTCAGAAATGGGCATACGCTTATACTGGGCATACGCTTATACTCATTAAAGAAGCTGGAGAGGAAAGTGCAGAAAGGAGTATCTATGAGTTTGAATTAACAATTAATAGCTCCCTCATTGAAGTGCATCACCAGCCAGAGAAGGCAGTGGCGTGTGAGATTTCTGTCTACCAGTAAAAAAGGAAAGGTAAAACATCAAAAATGGTGGGGAAAAAAGTTTCAGAACACAAGGTCATTTTAATTCATAGTTTCCTGAAAAGAACCATCTCTTCTGAGCTTTCATATTTTGTTCAGAAAGGTCGTCTCTTTTAAGCCTTGTCATTAAAGACAGTTTGCTCTTTAAAGTGAATTATCAAAGGGTATAGAAATTGCAAGTTACTGAAACTAAAATGCATGATCAATTTTAAGTCTGCTAACTAAAGCCTACTTAAATTTGGATGTGCTTTTGTCCTGGCAGCCCCTTTGATAAAACCAGGGAAAGCTACATGGTTGGCCAATTCAAAGTAGGGAAAGAAGATAATTAGATAAAACTTTTTCAACTGCCGAAGTGGGTCTTAGCTTTGGAACCTTGATTAGGAAGCTGTGGCAGGTGTAATGCTATTTGAAGAGTAAAAAATTGAATACCCCAAATTTTCACATGGTTAGTATTAAAATTCCTCACTATGTTATTTTAAAAACAGAATGAATCTTCAGATCATATTACTTAGCCTCTCATACAAAAGAAGAGAAATGAAATTTGTAACTATACTAAAGAAACCTTAACATCTGGATCCCTCCCAAATATCTTAATTCAGTTGGATATTTGTTCATCCAGATATTTCAGTTTTAAGCAAAGGTTTCCATCTGACAAGTGTTTTGGAATTAAAGACCCTAGATGATGTTCTAGATTCTTCCACTTTGAGAACCACACCTTAGTCTAAACTTGAGATTAGTAAAAAGTCCGCATCCACTTAAGAAAAAGCTTACGGAAAATAGCTACTTGAACAAAAGACTATCATAGAACAGAAAGAGGACTACCTGTGATACATTTAATTAGCTAAAAATGTGGTCTGTGAACAAAGCCATTCTGTCCGTACCCCTTCTCTTGAGCTAGGAAAGGAAATGAGTTCATAGGTGTAGTCCACTACTGGTAAGTTTTGTTTGCTTCATGATTCTCTTCACCGGTTTGGACCTTTCTTTTCTCATCTGTGGACTGGCATTCCCCAGACTATACCACATCAAGCCTTTCTTTGTGGCTCAACTCAGTGTTGAGATGTCACATTTAGGAAACGTGACATGCTGTATACCCATACTAAAGAGTCACACTTATGTCGCCACTCAATCATTCAATTGATTTATTGACACCACATTAACCACACAAAAACTTAATAGATTAAATAATATTCATTATAAAGTAATGTGCCAGGTACAGGTAGATGTAATCCTAGCTACTCAGGAGGCCAAGATCTGAGGATTGGGGTTTGAAGCAAGCCTGGGCAGGCAAGTTTGTGAGTCTCTTATCTCCAATAGACTACTCCCCTGAAAGAAGCCTGGAGTGGCGATGTGGCTCAAGTAGTAGAGCACTAGCCTTGAGCAAAATGAAGCTCAAGAACAGCACCCAAGCCTTGAGTTCAAGCACCAGAAAAGCAATGATTGACTAGGCTAAGCTAGACTATTCTCACTTAGATTCCAAGGGGAGCCCCACACGGCTGAAGTGGCAGCCACGGGAGACAAAGGCCTAGCCCGCGATGCTCCTGTTGATAGGAGTGTATCAACCGTGAGGAGCCCTCGGAACAACCCCAGCAAGAGACCAGGCTCAGAAGCCAGCAGCCCCAAAACGCCTGGGCCTACTAATGCCTATATTCTGTTAAAGACGGAGCCCTCTAGAGTCAAGGGTAAAGGCCATAACCCAGCAAAGCCAAGTAACTGGCCAGATTGAATCTGCCACTCCTTTTGTTTAAAAAAAAAAAGCCTATTTCCTAAAATGATGGAATAATTTCTTAGCTTTTTCAGGGACCTGTGTATTTTATTACAGGGTTCTGTGAAATAATTGATTTAGAAAAGCCACTTCAACCTAATTAATTAATTACTAAAAAGCTCCATCCTATTCAAAAATTCTGTTGATTTGTGTTGCATTTCTATAATCATTGATTGACAACCAAATTGGGAATTTAGAAATACCTCTTAGGAAGCCCTGAATTAGGAATATTCAATAAGTCTGTGTCTTTGTGATACTTTCAAAAGACGATAACAACCTAGTTTAATGTTTGTTTTCCACCTTTTCTCTGTCCAGGGCTTGGTATTCAGCATTGTCTGTTGTAATTATCTTAGTGACTGTGTTAATATAAATATCTACCAAAACGCATACCCTGTGCTGAGGATGGCTTTTCCTTCTTTCGTGGAACTGTCTGGCACGTGGAAGGAGGTAGACTTGATGAGCCTGAGAGGAAGTGTCCTGAACCACAGAACACTTAAAAACTACTCAACTAAGTAGGGCATAATCATCTAGATAAACAAATGACTCAGTCTCCTAATTGCCCGTTAGCTTTCTCAGCACTGCAGTGGAGTTATCTCTCTTTCTGCCTCAGCCCATCTCCTGTATCTCTCCTCTCAGCCTGAGACTGGGTGGGGAATGTAAATAGGTTAACTGAGCCAAGTGCCAAGTGCCAGGAGCAGGGCTGCCTCTCTGCTCTCCTTGGACTCCCCCCACCACCCCCACTACTAAATGCCCGTGATCCCTGGACAAATTGATGGTTGCCCCAACCTTAGTGATCAACCTGTCTTGCAAACATCAGACATTGACTAGCATTCATCTCCATTCCACGGGCAGAGCCCCAGAGTTTGAGGGTGAAAGAACAATAGGAAAAACAGCATTTGCTCAGAAAAAGGAAGGCTGCCCTGGGACCCTTGCACTTTGCGAAGACGTGCGTTGACATAGACTGAGACTTCTCAGAACCGAGTTGTGCTTTGGTGACTTTGGCGGGGTGTAAGGTATCTGAGGCTGTCGTTTGCCTGCCATCCACCCTGATGCTGCTGCTTAAGTTCTGTGTACATTCTGGTCCTGGTCCAGTTTCCCTTGAACACTCCGGTGTTTCCCAGCGAGTGGGGTGTCACAATCCTGTGGGAAATCCTCTTCAGAACTGATGATTTGGCCCCTCGCATATCATTGTGTCTGTAATGAAAATATTTATCCAAGCTGGCCACCGCGGTGCCTGTGGAGCTGGCGCTCTGTCTTGTCATGTCTCCACCTGCTCCTTCACAGTTAAGGATCTGGTGGCAGTTTGCTGCCTAGAGTGGCATTTCCTACAGGGTCCGGGAACCTGCCTCCTGCTGAGTTCCCACTGTGTTATCTGATCTTCTTCAGTATTTTTATTTATGCATTAAACATCAGTGGCACATGAATTTGGAAGCTGCTGATCAACTGGGTTGTATAGTAAAGTTTCCTTTAAAATGCCTTCTTCTATAATCTTGTTGGGGGAGAAAGAGAGGAAGACACAATGGTACACACACACACGCACACACACACTCAAAAGCAAATTTTCTTTATAGTGCCCACAAATCTTCTTAAAATAGACTAATTGAGATGGAAAACTACTGCTGGCCCTTGCTGTAAACCAGGTAATATTCACTCAGTGTGCCTTTTTACTGATAGAGAAGAAAGATTAATTTTCTCCATCTCCTCCCGACATTCTAATTACTGATCTCCCTGTGATAATACTCCTGATATACAAGAAACAAACTGTAGATTTAGCAGACTTTAGCCAAATACATAGTCTGTCTAGAGCACTAAGTCCCAGCCTAGGAGATATTCAAGGATGAACAAGACCTTGCTTAAACTGTCCCCTCCCCCCAGAAGAGCTGTGATTTGAGATAAAACATGTACAGAAAAGAAAATCAAACCAAATTCAAATGTGAGTATTTTCTTTAAGAGAAATGCCAAGTGTCTTGAGAATTACAAGGAAGAAGTGACATCTGAAATGAACTCTTAGAGGACGAGCTGACACCCAAGCTGGAGTTTGAGCAGGATTTCAACGTGTGGAAGTGTGGGAACGGCCCTGCAGATGCAGCCACCACCTGCGGTGTGATTCCCATCAGGAAGCTTCGTTCAGATGGTATAGGTTACACTTGCGGGGAGAAAAGCTGTATGGCATAGATGATTTAAAAGGCATGTTGGAGTCAGATTACAGAAGACAGAGAGCTGCCTTCACTAAGGACTATGGGCCTAGGCAAGACACAGGTCGCTTAAGGGCTTCGGAGTCAGATGAACGTAGAACTGGGCAGGTTACTTTGCTTCCTGAGTCTGAATTTCCTCATGTTAGAAAATGAAGGAATTCATAGTATGGTAATAAAGATTAAATAAGCCAAGCCTGATGGTGCATATTATATCCCAGTCTGAGGCAGGAGAATCCCAAGTTCCAGGCCAGTCTGGACTGCATAACAAGACCTTATGCTACGTAAGACCTTATGCTACTGTCTCTAAAAAAAGAAAAAAAGCTTAAATGGGATGATACATTTTTGAACCTCGAACATATAATAAACTTTCAGTCAATGAAGGCTATACTTTATGACGATCCTCAATTGCATAAGAAAATTACTTAAACTTAGGTAGCCCAAGAGAAGTTTGAAAATTTGCCCAAGGCCACATAGCTAATATCTGGTGAAAGTGGAAAATAGAATGCCTATAAACTTAAACCACTGATATTTATTCTTTCTGTTACAATGCATTGCCTCTGTGGTTGGGAGGAGTTTAGGACTTTATCAACAATAGAGTTTTGTGCATGGGATGACACCATCAGAACTGCTTGGAGAAAAGCATGATGTTATGTGCCTTCTGAGCATGCGTCTTGGATCAGCAAGAGGCAGGCAAGAGTGGGGGCAAGAGAAATGTGTGCCGTATTCCCATGAATTGGTCCAGATCCCTAGTGAGAGAAGTGTTTCTCTGTGAACAGGAAGTAGGTCAGTGACTCAGTAGCCATTGTGGCACCTGAATAGATGAGGAGATTGTGAAAGAGAAGGAAACACGTGGGTCAAGGTTTCCCGCCTAAAAGCTGTGTGTTGCCGATGTGAACAGGGAAAGAACGATGATGCGTTTGGGGGTAGACCTCATGAGCTTCATCGGTAACTGACATGGTGGGAAGAGCTCGCAGAGCTGTGTGAGCAGGAGCATATGGGTTCCAGTGGATGTTTGGGAGCAGCCCACTTGCCACAGAATGGAGGAGAAGAAAGGAGGGTGAGGAGGAGGCCATTCAGAAAACCAATGGGAGAAGATAGCTTTTAAGATAGAAGTGGTAGTGTAGATGAGTCAGACGCAAGATGCTTCAAAAAAGATAAAGTCCTTTGGATTTCCCCTGGAGGAAGAAGGCGAGCTATGTGTGGATTACAGGATAGATGCCATCTAAATTCCCGGAGGGTTCGGATGGAGGATGTGGTGGCTCCCAGACATGCACAGATTCGTGGAGACTAGCAGAGAAGGGAATGGACCTTGTGAGGCAGGTCCCTTCCTTGGATTCTAGATCACAGTTAGCAGGGGGACACTGAACCCACACCACACACCCATTAGCGCTGTGCAGGCCCAACCATGGCTATTGGTGGTATCCTGGGATGCTTGTGAAAGTTTAGGGAAATGTTTTTCAGCAGTTCATCCGTTCTGCACTCCTGTAGTATTTGTAGAGTCGGTCTGTGACGCTGGCCACTTGGCCACTTAGCCTTCCAGAAACATCATGATAATAAAATTGACCCTCTGGGAGTGAAGTTCCTCTACAAGCACTCTTTTTGCTTCTGAATCCCTGTTGACAGGAAATTTTGGAATTACCATTGGTTTCCAGGCACTTCTTCTTACCGAGGATAGCATAACAACTTTAAGTGATATTTGGTAGAACTTAACCTTCAGTTGGTACACGTCATCACAAAATTATACTCTTTCACCACCCCCCTCTAGACACAAAAGAGCAGACGGTAGTTAATCTAGGCAAATGACCATGAATACATGTGGCGGTTTAAGAAGACTGCATTAAAAATACAGCCATGTGAGGACTAGTATTAGGATTTCAGTTATTGAACACCAAAAGAGTAAACAATTTTTAAAAAGTAAAATTTGGCTAAGGGTATAGCTCAGTGGTAGAATGCTTGCCTAGCGTGTGCAAGTCCTAGGTTTGGTATTCAGCACCACTGGAAAAAAAAAAAGCAAGGGAGATGGGGAGGGAGAGTGAAGAGGGAGGAAAGAGAAGAAAAGAGTGGGAGATGAGGGAAGGGGAAAGGGGAGAAGGAGAAAGATAAAAGGAAAACAACTCCAGAAATACAGATGAGACTGACTAGATAAAAGCATTTTGATTCCCTAAATTTATGTAATGAGTTTTGTGTGTTTGAGGGTTTGTTTGTTGTTAATCATGGGGCTCGAATCCTGGGCTTGGGTTTTTTTTGCACTCTACCACTGTGAGCCACAGCACCACATCCACTTTTTTGGTGGCTGACTGGAGATGAGTCTCACAGAGTTTCCTGCCTGGGCTGGCTTTGAACCATGATCCTCAGATTTCAGCCTCCTGATTAACCCATGGCATGAGCCATGGGTACCCCACTTTAATGAGTTTTATAAATGCTTACCACAATATCTAGAAGCTATAAATGTCTTCTTTAATTTTAATAGTTTGGCATCAAAATTCCCTTGATGTCAACACTAAAAGTTACTAACAGTGACTGAGGAAGAAAATAAGTCAAGACATTGTGATCCCATCAAATACATTATACAGTCATTTTAGAGAAGGGACAATGGGCCTTTTTTTCTGCCCAAGAAAACCAAACATTAATAGGACATTTAAGCATTTCCTATTCGGGGGGGTGGGGTGAGAAACCAAGAAGCCAACTTTTCCTAGTGCCTTTGAACTGCAGGAAGGATCCAGTCAACTCCAGATGCCAGAGCCTGACTCCCAACATTATACCAAGGGAAGAATTCCCCTGTGGGCTCATCCACCAAGATGGTAATGACGACTGTGTGTGCCAAGATCTGAGGGAATGGGCCTTCACCAGCCCAGCTCTGAGTTTCTTTTTCACCTCCCAACTGCAAAATGACAAGGTGGGACCCGGATGCAAGTTGAACGCATGTCAGAATTTAGCAGTCCTTGGCCATGATTAGACAGTGAAAGAGAGGTAGGCAGGAATGCTTTCTTTCTGCAGCTGGAGGCTTAGAGACCACTTTTCTGCTACATGTCATCAACGAAAGGCACACTGAGAAATGCCTTGCTGGTCAGGAGCTTGACGTTAGAGTACTTACTTGAGGAACAAGTGGAGAGGATACCAATGCACAAGTGGTTGTGGCACTGTGGGAAAGTCTTGAGCTTTATTCCTAGAAATGTCTGTAAAGCTGGAAGTAGCATTTATCTTCTGAAGCAATGTTTGAGCAAAACTAAGTGGACTCTTATTTCACATTAGCCTTACTGTAATACGACTTAATTTCATTTTATATGTTTAGGCAATACTATAATTCCTATGTGATCATAATGGATTTTATCTATATTAATGAAGTGATTCCATCCCTAAGGGGAGTGAAATTTTACTTCATGACTTCTAATCACAGAAAAGAAGACGTATTCTATTGTGTCTTGAAGCAAGTTATTAAATCTTTTGTTGTGAAAGTATAACTCGTAAGACGTGTTTTAAAGCAAGTGCTGTGTTGGTACCAGATTCTGTTGCTATTTGGTTAATTTTGCCTTTATGCTAGCCACATAAACTCTGCTTTAGGTTCATCAGACAAACATAGTGACTATAACATTTTCAAGCTAGTGATGTGACTAAGATGCAGAAATACAATATAGAAATCAGTCAGACCATCTTGAAAGAGAAATGTCATCTGCTGCTGATACTGAGTATAAAATTACCCTTTCACAGTCCATAATGAACCTTTCTTCCTATCCCTTTTTAAAAGTCTTACCCTGAGTAAAATCCCAGCCAACCACCAAGATATGTATTTACTATAGCCTATATCTGTCTACCCAGTCAAAGTTAAGTTGGTAGTACTTGAGTCATCTGATTCTTAGAAAAAAATAGATTTTTTTCAATTACTTATTTCCTAATATTCAATTATTAAAATGTTTCCATGCCTCACTATAAAACAGGTACTTGTGGGCTGGGGATACGGCCTAGTGGCAAGAGTGCTCGCCTCATATACATGAGGCTCTGGGTTCGATTCCCCAGCACCACATATACAGAAAATGGCCAGAAGTGGCGCTGTGGCTCAAGTGGCAGAGTATTAGCCTTGAGCAAGAAGAAGCCAGGGACAGTGCTCAGGCCCTGAGTCCAAGGCCCAGGACTGGCAAAAAACAAACAAACAAAAAAAAAAAAAAAACAGGTACTTGTGCAGATTCTCAAATCAATGAAAAAAATCAAGAGAAGCACCATAATTTTGGAAATCATTTAGTCAAAGGAAAGATGTCTTATTTTATTGTGAGCCTAATTTTGAAGGACACACACAAAAAAAAACATTTAAAGCTAGTGAAAAGTCAGTTCTGTGGTTCTGAGAATGCGATATGTCATTTATGAAGTAGAAAAATAGATAGCATAGTGGAAACAGCATGTGCTTCTGAATCAAGTAATTATTGGAGCAAAAGAACCAATTCCCTGTTAAACACATAGAAACATGAAGGCACTTTAATACCACCAAAGTAGATTTTTTATCATTTCCCAAAATGAACTCGTGGTTTTGAGACCAAGGGACAAGAGGATGCTTTCAGAACCTATTAGGAAGCAGCAAAGAGTTCTGCAGAAAAGTCAATGAAAGGAAGCAAGGAATCTTCTCTCCCAGCAATTGCTACTTAGTGTATTTCTGAAGATTCTATACACATTCAAGGTACAGTAACTCAGAGAGCCATTGCTCATGCATGTAATCCTAAACTACTCAGATGGCTGAGATCTGGAGGATCATAGTTTGAGACCAGCCTGGGCAGAAAACTTTGCTAGACTCCATCTCCAAAATAGCAGAAAGTATGGCTCAAATGATAGATTATCAGCCTAGCAAGCAGGAGGCCTTGAGTATGAAAAAACATCCACAATAACTGATTTCTGGAAATAACTAATCTGAACACCATCCCAAGGCCCTTGGGGCAGTGAGAAAATGGTGATACAAACATGCTATTTCCTTTCTGATATCACTGGACTAGTATTTTTAGAAAATTCAATCCACTTCTGCCCTAAAGATAAACCTTCAAAAAAGTAGCATTATTGACCTAGTTTTTAATTGCTGCTCTCGCATATTTCTTTTCCCTTTTAATATATTTTAGAGGTTACTTTTGGCATTTTAATGATATAGACCAGATTCTTACAAATGAAATCTCCAGGTAAAAGAAGATAGATGCCTATGAGAAAAACAATGACCTGTTAATTGCTTAGTAACCAATTTGTTTGTCAAAAATCCCCTTATCCAATGAATTTTGGACCAAGACTGGCTCTTGCAACTTTTTATAAAGATCCACATATAGATCACTTAATCCTAGTCATCTGCGGTGAAGGTTTACAGGAAAGGTAGAACAGTTACTGGACAGGCAGAGCAAATGGCTGTTGCTGAATCAAAGACTAAGAACATCTCTGGAAGATTTCTTTGCTAAGATTCACTTAGCAAAAGACCCAGGTGTCTGCCCCTGGGCTTTCCAAGAATAAAGACTGGTCGATGTCTTTTTAGGAGACTGGTTTGAGTATTATTCAAATCTACCTAAAATATCTCGAAGCAAGAGTGACCATGAAGAGTCCAGAATGACCAGGACAATCAATAGTTAAGGGCTTTACAAGAAGTCACTCCACGGTACCCCACAGCCAAGATCAGGGAGGAACCAGACGCCGCCGGTGACTGGTCCACAGGGCCTCTCCAGGAGAGAGCTGGCCCAAGGAGCTGAGTGACGACTTGACTGTGCACCCAGCGGAGGGCACCGCTGCCTTCCCAGCCAAGGGAGCAGAGCCGTCCACACAACATGGCACACCTTACCAGGTGCCCAAACTGCCGCCGGTTCCCCGCTCCTTCACCAACTCGGGGGACAAGTTTCACCCTGTTCATCTTCCTATCCTTCATTCATTTCCTTTGTACCAATACCTTTATCCAAGACCCATCCTGCACTCACAAGAATGCAGAACCTGTGCCTAGTGTTGCCAGATTGGGTAGTCATCGATTCCTGATGATTCCTTATACAACTCGTCTTGAATCAGCTAATAACTTCCCATGGAAGAGAAAGTTTTTAGAAACCAAGACAATCCATTTCGTTGTGGGAAGTTCTTCTGTGTTTGAAGCTAGTTTTGAAATTGACTTGTTTTTCCTGTAACTTCTGCCATCCAGTCTAATTCAGCTCTGTAACACACTACATTCATGCTTCTTTCTTATGTTAGATATTTGGGGATTTGAAGAAAGCTATTGGATACCCTCCTAGCCATCATCTTTGATTTACAAACAACAACAACAAAAAACAACCCTTAGGTTTTTAGCTGGGCGTGGTGCTGCATGTCTTAGGAAGTCCTTAGGAAGTTGGGACACCATGATCTTGAGCTCAAGGCTAATCATCAGCTAATACAGTTTGTCTCAAAATCATCATCATCACCATCACTATCCCCAGTTCTTCATTTTCTGGTGGGTTTGAACCTAAGTCCTCATACTTACTAAGAAAGTACTCCAGCTCTTTTCTTTTCACTCTGGTTGCTTTTGAAATCGGGTCTCACCAAGAAGCATTATACTGATAATCTGACTTAGGGAATTGTGACCCCTTTGTACACCTACTTAATAATTAATAATAGTAAAGAAATAGGGTCTCACTTTTTTGCCCAGGCTAGCCTAGACCTCCCTTCTCCTCTTTATATTCTCTGCAGTAGTTGTAATGAGTAGCACCTGCTACGAGACTCAGCTAATATCTATTGAGATGGAGTCTCACAAACTGTTTTACCCAGACTGTCCTAGAATTTGATTCCCTCTCAGCCTCCTCTGTGGCTGGGATGACAGGCATTCTATCCGTGATTCTTGAGTGGATGTGGTTTCCAGGCCATCCATCCGTCAGCCTAGGGGGAACTCCTTCAGTTTATCATCTTCCAAAACATCGTGCCCACTTAATACCATCTTCCAAGCGGGGTCACAGTTGCTTTCCTGGCCTTCAACCACACTTTCACAGTCGCTTTTCCTCACTTGTCTCTAACATTTCAACCCAGTACAGACCAGTCCCAATGCCAGTGTCCAGAGATTGCACTTATCCATGTTACATGATTGTCACATGCCAAGGACGTCTCCAGGTTCTTCTCACTTGCCTTTCTTACTCTTCTGTCTTCCAGAATTTGCTCCCACCTCTATACCTCAGCCATTTCCAGTTCCTGTTGTGGAGTTTTCTTTTTCCCTAAAAGTTAGTTTCTCCAGACTTCATTCCCCTAAGATCCTTTCCACACCCAGGGCTTCTGTGGTTGCCCATCTCAGATCTGTCTTTGAACTCAGACCCAAATAACTACTGGATGTCTCCATTTTCATTTCTAACAGAAATTCTAAATGTCTAGGATTCACCTTTTCTACCATATTTGCATTAGAAGCTCAGTCAAACCCCTGGATTCTGTCTCTTCCTCCATCCTGACTTCTGTAAACACTGCTGTCTCAATAGCTTTCTGACTCCTCCCCTCTTTGCCATCTTCACTGCCTATCCCACAGCTCAAACCTCCCTTATTTCTATCACAATGGCTTCTTAACTAGCTGCATCCATTTTCCGCAGTACACCAGCCTTGTCTTGTAGAAATCCCATTCCATGTACAGGGCCTTGTGCCCGCGTTGCTCTGACCCTGCTACTCTCCTGCTGACAGCCCCAGCTTCCATCTTGGAAATGGAGACTACTCTCCTTTCAGTGCTCCAAGACTGCCCATGTGAGCCCAGGGAGGACGGGCAGCTTTTCTCACACAGTTCTGTACTGGCGGTGCTGCCTTCTGTTAGACTGTGAACCCCCTTTGTGCAGGAATTGAATTGTTTGTGTTGACAGAACACAAACCTTAGCAGGTGCTGCCTTCAGTATTTCCTAGGGAGGAGTTGGGTGCTGTCTCATTTCCACACTTCCCTGACCTGTGTCCCCGCTGGGCTCCAGGGCCCTGTATCTCCTTGCCATTCCTTCTGTGCAGAGCTCCCTTTTCCAGCTGCCAGCTAGCCAGTGCCCGTCGAGTCCTGTGACCCACTGTGTGAACCTCCTTTCCTAAGGACATCATGCCTCGACTCATTCCCCCTGCATGCTATGTCCAAAGCTCTCATAATTCTAAAGGTACCGTGTGATAAGAGTCAGTTTATTGTCTTGCCTGGACTTTGAGCTCATTAAAAGCAAAGAGATAAAAGTTGAAGGAGCACAGCGGAGACTTCTGATAAATACATTCTAGAAGGATGGATGAAAGGATTCCGTGTCTCCTGATGGAGTCGTATACCTGGTGATGTATACTTACCTACTTGCTGTATTCCATCAGATCTGCAAACGCCTGCCCCGCTCACAGCCCTGCCATGGCCCCAGCTCCAGACACCGCCACCCACCCCAGCTCCTCCCCATTGCCAGCAGCCTGCAGCCTGACGGCCCCTAGCAGGTTCCGTGAGCCAGGCTGGAGCAGGGATGGGGCTGTGTGCAGAACGTGCGGCCCGCCCCACGGGAGTTTCTGTTCCTCTCAACCCCTCACCCCCGCCCGGTGACTTGCGCTCAGCCTGAGTCTTTCCCACTTTCCCTTCCTTTTACCCTTTTTTTTTTCCTTTATCTTTAACCTTTAATTAGATCAATAAAGAAAAAGTTGTAACAACACATACATCTTCATATTTTTTGTAAACATACACATCTATGACTTTAAAAATTACAGAATTAGGATCCTTCAGAATTTAAAAATATAATCCATCAGATAATGTACCTGAATAATAAGCTGTTATAAGGTGTAAACATTTAAAATATGGAATGATTTTAAACATACCTGATAATTTGACTGCAGAAAACTAATGCATTTAAATACCTTATTACTAAAGTAAAAAAATAGATCTATTAAAAAAAAAACCCCTTACTGTGTATGGTAGTTCATACTTGTAATCCCAGCTACTTGGAAGGCTGAGCAGAAGGATCACTTAAATCTAGGAGTCTTGGGCCAGGCCAATCAACAGATTCAAAAACAAAACCACCCATGGTCCTTTTACCCTTTTAAAAGAAAGTCTTACCTGGCTACTTTGACCAAAGGCCTTTACTTTCTTCCAGAATTAATCCTCCTTGTTAGGAGGATATTGTATAGTTATTAAGAATTAAGACACAGGGCTGGGAATATGGCCTAGTGGCAAGAGCGCTTGCCTCCTACACATGAAGCTCTCGGTTCAATTCCCCAGCACCACATATATAGAAAACGGCCAGAAGTGGTGCTGTGGCTCAAGTGGCAGAGTGCTAGCCTTGAGCAGGAAGAAGCCAGAGACAGTGCTCAAGCCCTGAGTCCAAGGCCCAGGACTGGCAAAAAAAAAAAAAAAAAGAATTAAGACACAAAACCTGGAAGCATGATGGACGCGGTAGAGCACAAGCCTGGCAAGCATAAAGCCCCAAGAATCCTAGCACCACAAAAATAAACAAGGCACGGCAACTCCCCTTTTATTTGACGCTATGTAGATAAAAATGTGTCCCATCTACTAACTCAGGTTTTGCAAAAGGCATGTAAGTGGAGAATCTTTAAGATATTGGTTTTTCTGAGGTCAAAGACCACTGCCAGGCCTAAAACTCATCTTCCCATCCCCTGCCCACTGTGATCCACGAGGAGTTTCCCACGAAGAGGGACGCCTTTCTCCTGGTTTTGCCTTCCTTTTTATTTTTTTTTAAATAATGGTTATTCTTGGTCCAATTGACTTTCTCTAATATTTTATGTGCCCTATGATATAAAAGAAGAAAAGTCTGAAAGGCTTCACCCTGGAAACTGTGTGTGTTTGGAAATGTGCTATATGGCAACGATGCTTCATTTCATAAACCATCTGATAAGACATTTTATAGAAGAACAGCACTTGGCCAAAGTCCCGCAGAGTGGTATGTGCAAGAGTGTGCTCTTGGGCAAGAGTCTGAGAAATGGGGTGGGAAGTGGAAGAGGGGAGTCCTGACATCACTGCCAAATAGCTTTTGTCTCTCTCTGGTCACAGGCAATGCCCGGCCATGCCTGAACCCTTAGCCTCCCCCTCCTCCTCTCCCAGATGAAGTGGCTGCCTCCCTGCCAGCCAGTGCTAGAGCCACAGGAGGAAATCCTCCCTCTCTGCAATTTCACCTTTTTGCTAGGATTTGACATTCTTCGCGGAGCCGTTGGAACAGGGCCTTCCCTCCCCATGGAGACGGCAGTCCCGCGTCCGTGCCCGTCCACACGTCCGCAGCCGTGGTGGAGGCACCGGGGAGATGAGAGCAGGCATTGTGCAAGCCTCTGATCTCTATCTCTGAAGTCTTTCTAACTCCAAGATTCTCTGACAAAATCTTAGGAAGCTGATAAGTGGCTGATCTTGGGCAATGGGTGGGGAAAGTGTGAAGCAACCAACAGACCCTTGATGTCCGGCCAAGGACACTCAGTGTCCTGCACAGGGACGCTAGAGAAACTGGAGGCCTTCTCAATGCGACAGCCACACCGGACCTGCCTTTCGCATTGCTGATGTCGCTGATTTTCCATCTGGAGAGGATGGAAAAACAACGGCGAAGAGATGGGAATGGAATGTTGCTGGTTCCTGGGGCCCTCGGAGCTGTAATTCGAGAGGGAAAGTAGAACTCCCTGTTTTCCAGATTGCTGGAGAGAGATTCAACGTGTTGCGTTGCTTCTTGTGCTTGAAATAAAATGCTCCAAGATAGCATCATGGGCCAACCGTATCTCAGAGCAGATGCCCCCTCGAAGGTCATCAGGATGTGGACTTACTTCAGAATGACCTCCCCTTCTGCCATTTACATAGGCCCAAAAAGGGGGTGAAAACAATCCATGAGTGAGCTCTATCTTTGTCACTGGGCCATGTTTACCTGGACTTGGTTCATGTTTGAAGTCATTCTGGTGATAATCCATTGCCAAGGAATAAGCCCCTTTGACACACATGGCTCCCAAACCCTTATCCTGACCACTCTGAGAAGTGGGAGCCATGCTTGCTTCCGAGTGGATGAAGAATGAGCCTGGGCGCTTAATCCTGGCTGTCTACTGACTCAGCAGGCAGGCTCCCCAGTACCCCTAGATACGTGGAGGCCTGTAGCCACCCCAACTCAACTGTGATCAGGGCCCTGGGCTGAGCCTGTGGCTACAGAGGTCTGTAAAACCTCTACAGGTTTCTAAGGTCTCTCTAGATGAAAACCATTTATAGGACCTTCTAGTCCCAAACTGACAGAGCTTTACAAGAACTCCCAGGAAAAGGTAGAGAAGCAAATGCCGGGAGAGGAGGAAATGCCTGTATGTGCCCCGCCGGCCACCGTGAAGGCTGGCTTGGCATGTGGAAGCCCGTTCTAGTGGGTGAGGTGGATGCTGTGTAGCCTGGACTGGAGTCCCCTGTATGCTGTGGTCAGGGTGCATCTCTCAGAGGCTGACCCTGGAAATACCTGTGAAGGTCGGAGGGCCTCGCTGCGCGGTGCACCATGGGTTGCCTAACAGGATTGAGTGTGGGAGTCTGCACTGCTTGGAAACCTAAGTTCCACCCCATTGTGAGCTTGGGGCTGCCAACTGTGTCACCTCTTCTGCAGATGCACCCCCCCCCTTTGCCTTCAAAATGAATTAAACATCTCCTTACACTCGCCCCTCCCAGCCTGGGCTTCAGCTTCCTCAAATACTCCCCTCTCCCAGCTGTGCACTGGCAAAGACAGCAGGCGCGGCTCCCGCTCCTTCCCTGGAAGTCTTCCTTGCCTCTCATGGCTGCCGGAGGGCTGAATGCAGGGATGCGTGGCCTCCAGGAATGCAGAGCCGGACCCCAGCATTGGCCAAGCCTGCTCTCAGTGGTGACTGGAGTGACTGGCACCAAGGAGCTGGAAGAAGCCATTTCCCTTCCTCCTCTGCTTCTCTGCCTCGTGCCCCACCCCTCCTGCCAACCTCAGTCTTCATGCCACCATCATAGTAATACATGGGCAAGTATGGCGCCCAGGGCTCCTCCCAGTGAGCCCCTACCATCCACTTCCTCTCCAGAGGACACCCTTTCTCCAAGTATGAAGTACTTTGGGATCATCGGTTGCTCCCAGATCCCAGGGAGCCCTGTATTTATTATGAAATAAGAATCCCACTGTAGCGGGCCAGTGTATTGTGTCTTCACAATGACCACAGGGATACAAGAGGTGCGGATGAAATTTTTCTAATTGAACATCAATGGGACTTTTCAAATTTCATTTTTAAAATTTTGTTTTGAGAAGTAGCAAATGTTGCATTAAATCTACAACATATGTAGCCAATTCGAGTTCCTCCCCTTCAGTGGCAATATCTGTCATGGGAGACCTAAGAATTATGGTTGCCCGTGGTAAGTGGCCCTTGTCCTTACGGGGCTGGCTGGAGCTGGCACCAGAGTCAGCAGCCTTCACGCTGTGAGATTTAACCCCGTCCTCTGGTCCTTTGGCAGGGAAGACACAAAGTCCCTCACTCTGACAAAGGCCAAGAAGACAGGGTTTCATCCTAAGGAACCACAAAATGCTCAGCATCGCCAGCAGGGAGGAGAAGGAGGACACCCTCACAAACAGAGGCAAAGCAGAGCTGGTGGCATCTCAGGACATCCTTCAGCTTAAGCCAGTAGGGATAGACTGAGTAAGGCAGCCATTGTGAACTTTAGGAAGGTAATTTGCCCAAATTCACAGAACCCAGAACATTGCAGAGCTGAGCTTGCATGACCTGGAGCAATTCATGTGGACAGTTGAATTAGTGGACAAGTAGAATGCCTTTTGAAAAGCAAATGAATACACCCCTATTGTTAGGGGGCTCTGACGTGGGCACTTGTAAGCACAGTGCAGGCATAGACTCCAGAGACCAAACCAGCTGGGATGAGAGCTCTTGATGGGTTAAATGTGTGCTGGGGACGTCAAGACCAGCTCGAGGGGTTTCCCTGAGTCACCAAGAGCAGGTAGTTAACCCTTCAATGGGATGCAAAGATTCCGGTGGGGCAGGGCGAGGGTGCTCAGGATCTCGGAACCCATGAATCTGAGACCCCTGCTCAGCATTTCCTGGCCTGCATGCCCCGCTGAGGAGGCAGAGAGCATAAAATCACTCCCGATCCTCTTCCTACCACGGATGCTTCTCTACCTCCTTAAATCCTTCGGGGTTTAGGATTTAGGGAAGGTCAGCTTCCTCCAACCCCCTCATCTTCATCAGGATTGGCCATTTCTTCTCGATTATGCATCCAAGAAGTCAGTGGACTCTCTCTCCAAGGGAGTCAGGCCCAGGCTGAGCTGCAGCTGACCACCTTGAATTTATGTCGGGACTCCTGTGGGAAGGAAATCCAACTCAGACCAGAGTCAGTCTATAGCTTTGAAACGTAATTCTGGCACCCAGGCAAAAGTGTCACAAGAACCCTTTTACTCTCTATGAACCACAAACATATCCATGTGTGTCATCGTGATTGATGGAGCTTGTGACCACAACAAAGGATCTTACTCATAGACCCAGGCTCTTGACCATTTGAAGATGAGGGAAAATGAGATCAAATTACAGGAAAGACTTACCCAATACCACATAGCCAGCAGGATGGATTAAGATTACATGCAGCTTTTGTTTTAGTTTGTTGTGATGCTGGGGATTGAGCCCAGGCTTTTCTTATGCTAAGCATACACTCTACCACTGAGTTACTTCCCCATCCCTCGATGTACCTTTTAATATCCAACCTACTCTACCACACAAGTGTTTTCAATTGAGGATGAATCATTTGTCACTGGTGCTAGTGTTTCTGAATAAAATTTGGTGGCCCTGGTTTTATAAGTATGTTGGCTTATGAGCTCTTTGTGAGCAGGGATGTGAACTAGAATTCAAGTCAAGTCAACATTTGTCAAGTCATTTTGTAAAAGAAGATGGTCTCTTGACCTTGGTGTCCCATTGATAGTGAAAGATCCTAATACTGAGCCCTAGGTCCTGCTCTGACTGATGCTTGGGTAAATTTTTTCTTTTTTCTTTTTCTTTGCCAGGCCTGGGCCTTGAACTCAGGGCCTGAGCACTGTCCCTGGCTTCTTTTTGCTCAAGGCTAGCACTCTGCCACTTGAGCCACAGCGCCACTTCTGGCCATTTTCTATATATGTGGTGCTGGGGAATCGAACCCAGGGCTTCATGTATACAAGTCAAGCACTCTTGCCACTAGGCCATGTTCCCAGTCCTATCCTCAGTAATTTCAAATAGTATGCCCTGCCATTTCCTTGGATGTTACTGTCCTTGTCACCACCACCTCCAGATATGAACATAACCCAGTGATGTAAGGATCACCTTCACAACACAATTTTTCTTACTATTTTAGGCAAGAAAAATCCCATTGAATAAAGACCATAAATACTAGGACAAGGTCCAATCAATGTGGCTTATGTTGAACTATCCAGCAATGGTAAAAATGACAAAAAAAAAAAAACATAAAACAAAAATTTTAGACTATTGGAGGTAGGAAAGTGGCTAAATTGGAGAGACTCCAACCTTTGAAAGAAGAAAACTGTATGTAGAAAAACGTATTTTTGTTGTTGTTGTTTTTTTTTTGCTAGTCCTGGGGCTTGGACTCAGGACCTGAGCACTGTCCCTGGCTTCTTTTTTTTTTCCCCCTCAAGGCTAGCACACTACCACTTGAGCCACAGCGCCACTTCTGGCCTTTTCTGTGTATGTGGTGCTGAGGAATCAAACCCAGGGCTTCATGCATGCAAGGCTAGCACTCCACTGCTAAGCCACATTCCCAGCCCCTTATATTGTATTTCTTCTGAGGGAAATCTCCAGTCTGCGTGCCATGGGCAAATAAAGCTACAGATAGCAATTGCTGGGAGGCAGAAAGGGCAGAGTAGGTATTTCCAGCTGCTATGACCACAAAAGAAACAGTCTAGAGTTTAAGTCTCAAGTAACTGCCTGCTTAGGGAAAATATAAATCACAAGGCCCTGGGTTTGATCTCTAGCATCAAAACAAAACAAAAACTAATGGTAGTGAGCAATTAAAAAAAAATGCTGGCTTGGCACTGTGGTGCACGCTGGTAATCCTAGCACTCAGGAAGCTGAAGCAGGAGAAAGGCAGCAGAGGGTCACATTAAGAGCATATATATCTATATCTATATCTATATATATATACATATATATCTATACATACATATGCATATATACATATATGTATAGATATATATATATATGCATGAGAAGAAATGGAAAACATACTGTAAGTCAAAAGAAACTAATCCCACTATGCTTCAGATGCTAGCATGAGCAGAGACTTCAAGGCAACATTTATAAATATGTTAAAGGACCTAAAGGAAAAGATAGTCCTGATGAACTTAAAAGTTGGGAATCTGAGAAAAGCAATTGCATTTTTTTTCTTTTTTCAGTCCTGGGCCTTAGACTCAGGGCCTGAGCACTGTTCCTGGCTTCTTTTTGCTCAAGGCTAGCACTCTGCCACTTGAGCCACAGCGCCACTTCTGGCCATTTTCTATGTATGTGGAGCTGGGGAATTGAACCCAGGGCCTCATGTATAGGAGTCAAACACTCTTGCCACTAGTCCATATTCCCAGCCAGCAATTGCGTTTTTAAAAAGATTCCCTCTAGATCTGTAAAGCTTATCTGAAATGAAAATTTTATACGTGTGCTGTAAAATCTAGAATGATAAAAGTTTTTTTTTATTTTTATCTGGTAATTATTGCATAGGTATAGACATATGTTAAAACATACTAAGCTGTACACCTAAAATCGGTGGTCATTGGTGTATGTAAAGACAAAAGATTATGAATACTAAAGATCAATAAACTTGAAAAAGAGATTAATGGAAAACACCCAGTTTGAAGAAATGAGTAAATATATTGCAAGAAATGAATACAGCTTCCTTAATTTTTGAAGCAATGATATGGGTTGAACATAGTGTGATTAGAATCCAAGGACAGGAGAGATGATGAGAATAAAAACAATATTTAAAGAAATAGTGGCTAAAATTTTACTAAATGTGGTTAAAAACTATCAACTTTCAGATTAATGAAGTTCAGTAAATCCCAAGCAGAATTATAAATTCTACCAAGAAAATCACACCAAGAGACCTCAGAGACTGTGGAAAACCAGACACAAGGAGAAAAATCTTGAATGCCACCAGAGCAAAAATGTCATAAGCAAGGAAACAATGCTAAGAATGAATGCAGACTTCTAATAGGGAAGCTGGGGGCCAGGAGACTTTGAATCATCTATGAGGTGATGGAAAGAGCAAGTGTCAGAATCCTCTACACAGGGTGTGTGTGTGTGTGTGTGTGTGTGTGTGTGTGTGTGTGTGTGTGTGTATTTGTGTAGTTCATGCAATTGTATCACATATGTGTCTTGTTTTGGTTTTTGTCTTTTACTAATAGATATTTATTAGTATAAGACCTAATTTTTTTTTGTATGTGCCAGTTTTATGTATGTGCCTGCGGCTTGAACTCAGGACCTGGGTGCTGTCCCTGAGCTTTTTTGCTCAAGGCTAGCACTCTACCACTCGAACCACAGCGCCACTTCTGTCTTTTTTGCCAGTTAGACATAAGGATCTCATGGACTTTCCTATCCAGACTGGCTTTGAACACGATCCTCAGATCTCAGCCTCTTAAGTAGCTAGGACTATAGTATAGGTGTGAGCCACAAGCTCCTAGCTAAGACCTAATTTTGTACTGCAGAATTTTAAGAAAACCAAGGTAACATGTAAATTAGAATATATATTTGGAGATTGTTGTATTTGTTCAATTTTAAGAAATAATTTACATACAGTAAAGACCACAGATTTTACGTGTACAGGTTTTATATATGTCTATACCTGTATAATAATTAAAGATGACATTTCCTCATCATTTCTCTAGAAAGTTCTCTCGTGCTCCTTCTCTGTCAGTGCCCACCATGAGTCACTAGTGTGACTTTTACCAGCAAAGTTAATTTTACCTGTTTTACATAACCATTCAGTAGACCCTCTTGTACGTGATTTTTGGTGTTTAACATAACATCTGTGAATTTTAGCTACATTATTTATATTAGTAGGTCACTTGTTTTTATCGTTGCATGGCATTCCACAGTATAAATATCCTCAGTGTACTCATGATGGGTACTTGGGTAGTTTCCGACTGTATAATATTACTTATACTCTTTAGTGAACAAGAATGAACTTTTCCCCTAGCTATGCACCAGAAGTAGAATTGCTAGAACTTAGACCTACATATGTTTAGCATTAGGAGATATTGCTAAACAATTTTCCAAAGTGGTTGGACCACTTTACACTCGTATCAACAGTGTATTGTGAGTCCCTATTGCTTCACATCCTTGCCGACATCTGGTATTGTCAGTGTTTGGAAATTAAGCCATTCTGCTAGGGCTAGCGCCCCGTGGTGTTAGTGATGAGGAATGAGGTGGGATGTGTTGTATCTTCCGGCACTCGGCGTGGACTGGGGTTTGTGGTGGGTACTTAGTGTCTGTGGAGTTAGATTGTCAGCTCACCTCTTCATCAACCTCCACCTTTCTCAGTCTTACAAGGAATAGGAGACATTTCTGAGATCAGAAGGCAAGAGTAGGAGGAAATATAATTCTCCCTCTACCCTGGAGCTCTGCCTTTGAAATAGGGATATGATGTCTGCATCTTTAATCCAAGACACAGCAAGTTGGGCATTGCCCTACAATTCTTCACAACTTTCCCATCCATTGAGCTCATTCATCAGAAGTTCTGTGGGTTAGCTCCAAAAAGGAAGCTGGCTAGCCAAAAGTCATTAAACCATCATGATAGCACAGCTAAGGAGAGAACTTGGGTCACCTGGCTGGCTCTGATGCCATGGCTGATGTCCAGTGATGCAGACTCCAGTCCCCGCCCCCACCCCGCCCACCCCCTAGCTCTGGCTCCATTGTGTTTCAAGACAGTGGAGCCTGTTGCCAGGTGGCAGATTTGTGGGAAGTCTTTGCCTGGGGCCGCAGATTGGAAGCACTGCTTTTCATCCCCACCTTCATATTATTAATCACTTTGCAAACTGCCAGCCTGTTGTCAGCTGCATTCCTGGACTGCCAGTGTTTTAATCAGGCCTGCGCACTCCTGGGCAGGCTGGAATACAATGTGTGGATTCACCAGACAGGATTACAGAAGGGGCTTTTCTTCCCTCCGCTGGGCTGCGAGGCTGTGTGCATTGCTGCTGGGACACAGCATCTCCAAGGAGGTTTTTCACTCTCTAAGAAGGATGCTACCCACTGAGCTATTCAGAGTGGGTAAATGAGAAAATGGGCTAATAAAATACATGCTAGAGAAAAAGAAAATAAGATTAAGGGGCTGATGTTTGGGCTCAGGGCTCTTTGCTGGGCCTCAGGAAAAATAGAACAAGATGAATTTTTTTTTCTTTTTTGCCCCAAAGGATGTCATGCCCAGAACACCACTAATCCAATTTTACTGTTCTAGCAAGTATTTTATCAACACCTTTTAAAAAGTTCAATTCTTAAACAGACTAGCCATTACTTGTACTTTACAGATTTCCAATTTCTTCGGCAGAATCTGACTGCCCAATGCTGCCTTGTTCTGACACCGGGGTGGTGTGCTTTTGTTCGACTAGTTCTACCATAACCACAATTTTAGGGTTTCTCACTGTTAACGGTCCCAGAACCTTTGAGTTCTTACTTTAATAGATGCACTGATGGTGTCTGTGTAATGCTAGCAGCTGGAAAACTGAGGCAAAAGGATTATGAGTTCTAAGCTAGCCTGGGCAACGTAGCAAGACCCTGTCTTAAATAAAAAAAATAAACTGTCTTGATAGGAATCATTGATGTGTGAAACTAAAGCTAGCAGCCAGAACCAAATGCCTAACCCTCTCCCAGTCTAGCTAGAGTTAACCTTGCTTAGTGAAGAGGCAATTATAAGTTTCCTCCTTAACCCAAAGAAGGCAGGAAAGATACAGGGAAGCTAAGAACTGAAGGTTCCATCCGTTAAGACTTTTTGCTAAAACTTTCAAGCTAAAAAGGTTTTGAAGAGTTTCAAGCATGTATTTTTTTTTTTGCAAGACGTTAAAAAAGAAGAAGAAAGGTTAAATATAAAAATTGAAGTTTGGCAGGCAGTATTCCCTGAACTCAATGCATTGCTTGTGGTATTTTGAAAAAAGGAAGAAAAAGAATTTTACTTTGAAAATGTCATACTGTTAAAGAAGTTTCTGGAAGTTATTTCTAGGGGAGTTCACTTCTATTTAGTTGAATGGATGATTTGACTGTTTCTTTAAAGATATTTCAAACTGTTCCAAACAGTCTCTCTTTTTCTGAACAACAGAAGACCTGCCCTACATGACATTCCAGTAAAACAGGGGAGGAGGGCGGACATTTCCATTTCAATGGAGAAGCCAAATAATAATTATAAAAATGTCAAGATAGTAAGGCTCACGCCCCATCATCTTCTCCAGAGATGCAGGAACCTCACAGAGGCCATTCAGCAGCTTCCAGAAAAGCCCTCAGATGTTAGGCAAGCCTTCGAGTGACATCGAGTGACTGCCAAAAGCCCCCCGAAGACAAGAAGCTTCGGGGAAAAGTTACCACTGTGCCACCGAGGCAGCTGTGCTAGAGAAAGCGCGCTGCCGCCCTTTCTTCTCTCACCTCAAATGGCCCAGCTTCCTCCTTCCCTCCTCAAGGTGCTCAGAGATGAGTGGCTAGGCTGTCACCTCTCTGACTTGTTCCTCTTCTTGATGAGGGACAGGCCTGGCATCAAGGCCTTCATGCGCTGGCAGTTCTAATAAGGAGCCCGGCAGCAAGGGATGGCACCCACAGTGGTAGAGTCGCTCGGAAGGGGGAGAAGGACTTTGATAGGGAAGGCGCACGGGGGCGAAGGGAGCCCGTGTAGCAGAATGTGATTATGACAGTGAGGCAATTCGTTGCCAGTCTTTATGCAGAGCCATGGCAATTACTGATTCTTTCCCGCCTGGATCAGAACCTCGAGAATACTTTGATCGCAAGGCTTTGGGGATGATCTAGTCCACCTCTCTCCCTTTAAAGAAGAAACTACTCGACAAGAGAATTTAAATGGCCTGCCCAAGGCCAGTTGGCTAACCAGTGATGATGAGTTGCTGAAGTGTTCAGGGGGCCCTGGCACAAAGGGAGATCGCCATGAAGGAAAGACCAGGGTCTCAGTGGGGCCCCTGGTGGGGGAGGGGACATCTCTGATTGCTTCAGTCTATTAGAGTGCACCTCCAAACCAAGGCTTTGAACCCTTCTTGGCATGTCCATTTCCCACGGAACCCCATTAAGAGATCACACCCTCGTCTGTCATTTCACACGTCTGTGATGGGTCCTGGAGCTCAGACCAGACATCTGGGGCCAATGAGACAGACTCATCTCAATGCTGGGACAAACAGAGCCACACCTTAGGATCAGATTCCTATGGAAAGGAAGATCTCCCTTGGATGTGCCTAGTCGTGGTCTGCTGTCAGTCAGCTAAGAACTTGTTGACGCTTCCTAATTGGCAATGTTTCTTTCACCTTCATTTCTTGTCAGTAAGGTCAGGGATCCTTGGATGTAGACTTCCTTCTCTAATCTGAGCTCCCTTAGGGTAATTGACTGCATTGTCTAAAAGACTTGGGTTGTTTTCATGCTCAACCGATAGATGTCCCCGTTCAACACATCATGAGCTTCAACTTGTAGCTGGGTTGGTGCCTCTGTTCAATAAAAGTGCTCAGTGTGTAGTTTGCACAATCCTATAGGATAAGGCTTTCCTAAAGTAGAAGCTACTGTAATTCTCTTTCCCCCACCTTCTTGTGGCCAACAGCAATTCTTTAATGATCCATAGCTGAAACCACAACCATGCCCTCATGATCTGGGCAACATGCCACAGATGAGGACACAAACTCAGATGTAGTTCCTGCTTTCAATGAGTTCACAATCTTGGGTGCCACATGAAATCCATCCTGTTTTGATCCCACAGAAGAATTATTGGAGAAATCCTGAGTCGACTGAGTGCCATGTGCCTAAGATGGTCCATTACCTCTAATAACCACAATCCTAAGACAGAAATTGTCCCCATCTGACAGACTTAGGAAATTGATCCAGTCATTTGTTCCAGGAGAGTTATCTTAGGACAATATGTGGCAGAGTGAAGTGTAGTCTCAGGCTATGCTTGGTAGACGGAATGCGGTGAAGCCCAGGTTACTGGGTGGATGGGTGTGGTTAGGTCTGTGAATCTGAAATCCATTCTTCTCTTGTGCACAAGTGAAAGGCACTCCCCTTCCCTGGCGTGTCCCCCGGGCCCTCGGCTAGAGGGTCCCATTCAAATCTGGGTCCACCCCACCCAGCCCCCTTTCCAGTGTGAGGCTTAGCAGCCAAGGAAGGCAAGCCACCCATTCTGTGAGAGCCGACCTGGGCCTGTTGTGCTTTGAGGCCGGGGATGGGAGGAGGGGGGATGACAGCAGTGTCCCTGGCCTCGGGTGACTGCATGCCTCCAGCAAAGCCACCTTCCATAGGAGCCAGTGCCCGACGCCATCTCTCATCTCACAGGGAGCCTTTCCCTCTCCAGCAACACGAAAGCCAAGTCTTATGCTTCATTCTCAAAGTTAAACTTCTCTCTGGCATTTTCTGGAGAGGTCTCTTGGTAAGTTCAGGTTTACCTTCACTTGGTAATTAGATCCATTTTCCCCAAAAGTGAAGATGTTTGTCCCAGAAGCAAACTAACAAGCAAATCCCCTGCAAGATGCAAAGGGAAAAATATTGGCATACTCAAAAGGGAAATAGGAACAAATGATGCTCAGAAATGGAGCCAGTCTCTAACACCAGGACTCAAAGTGTTCAAGGTCCTTCTACTGAGTCCCTGCCTCTGCCGGCCCAAGGCGTGGCCCCCCTCCACCCCCCCACCCCCCCACCCCCGCAAGCTTACAGCCTAGTGTAAGGATCAAAAGCCAGAACTGGTGGGGGGCGGGGTGCCTTGTGCAATTCTAGCTACTTGGGCGGAGGAGATGAAGGGGGTCAGGGTTTGAGGCCAGCAGGAGCTTTCAGGCTCCAGCTCAACCAGAGGCCGGGTGTAGTCGTGTGCACCCCTCATCCCCAGCCACACAGGGGTACACGAGTTAAGTGTCAGGGGTGGACCTTATAGTAAGACTATGCCAGCCCAGGCATAAAGAGAGGCCCTACTGGGGAAATAACCAATACAAAAAGACCCAGGAGGGGTGCCTGGTAGAGTACCTGCCTTGCAAATGCCAGGCCTTGAGTTCAGCCCCCAGAAAACCAAAATGAGACTTTCTTGAACCAATAATTAAACATATACTTTGTATCATAACTTTATGCTAGGGGAAGAGAATACTAAAAGGTTTTCTAAGTTAGTTTAGCATAAACTAGGGCATTTGAGAACTCTAAAAATCCAGCTCCTTCATCATGGCTTCCCAAGCATCTTACTACCCAGTGTACAAAGATCAGAAAACCACTATCGAATAGAAAAGCCCCCAGTGAGGAGAGATTATGATTATTCGGAATGTGGGCTGATTCGGGCTTACAGTGCTTTGCAAATCTTCCGTTTTATTCACGGTAGAATGTTCGAGAAGTTGTACTTGTGGCAGGAAAGCAAATGAAACCCTCTGGTCCAAGCAGAAGTGCCCAAGTGGTCCATGCCTCCAGGGCATGCACCGATCATATTATAAAGCAGCTTTCATGTATCTACAATAATTATGCTTGATTCGAAGAAGTTTGTGTTTTCTTCAGCTGACTTCAGTGTTGACTTTAATTGGGAGCATGCGCGTTGGGTCACCCTCCACTGCTGGGCACCTTTTGCTCAGGTGCAGGTAGCTATACATCTCTGTGTGTGTCATAGTAAATCCTCACAGCCCAGGGCCTCCACCCCCAACCCCCACAGCTGCCCTGTGTTTCTGTGGCTTCTGATTGGCTGGACAGGAGTTCGTGCCCCTCTCAGCTGGGAAGCTCCACCCTCTCAGGCTCTAATCCTCCTTCCAAAAAGTGGGTGGAGCGAGCCTCGCGGCTCCTTTTGAGTGACAGGCCTATATCTGTGACCCTTCTGCCTCCTTTAAATCCAAGAAATGGAAGAGTGACCTAAAAGAAATGAGGGCTGAAGCTTTAAAGGATTATTCTCTTAGAGAAAAAGTTCAGTCCCTGGGAGAAAAGAGCCCTAGGCCTTTGGAGAAAGTATGAGAAACATTTTGATCTTTTCACATAAACTACTTTACTTTTCAAAACCTGCTGCCTTCCTCTCCTCCCTCCCCCACCACTCCTCCCCCCACACCCCGCTTTCCAGAGAATAGAAATAAAAACCCAAGACTGAACGCTCGGAAATCAAAACCCAACAGACTCATTTCCAGTGGAATCCTCAGCATCAAACTTGGGGTTTAAAGCAGGTTACCCCCACCCCCACCCCACCCACAACCCCAGCAGGAGGGACCCTTTATTCCCAGAACAGAGCAGTGCAGAGTCCTGGTATCTCCCTACAGCATTTAAGGGCTCCCTTAAACTCCCAGCCTCTGGCCAAGGGCTCTGGGCTCATCCATCATGTAGGACGGACCTGTGTGTCTGACCCCCTCCTAGGCCTCCTTGGCCCAAAGTCCCCCCCCCCCCCCCGCTTGCCCCCAGCTCCCTTGACTCTGCAGGAGAAGACCTTGGCTTTGGGGTGAAATGCCCATCAGGGGCTGAGCAGATGGAGAGGGGAGCTTTCCAGATGTTGCACACAATAAAAGTTTTTGTTTTATCATTTCTTTCTTTCTTTAATGAGGAGTGGGAGAGCTGTGAGGAGGGCACCGTGTGACCTTTCGGATCCCGCGCGTGTGTGTCAGGTGGAGAGGCACAGGTTCTGGGGTAGAGGGCAGGCCGGGCTCCTGGGCCTCGGAGGCCGGGCCGGCCGGGCTGAGCCTGCTACTCAAGCCCTTCCTGCAGGCCGCTATCCTGGCCTTTTCATCTTCGCTGTGTCGACAGGCATTCCAAATGGGATTAAATGAAAAAGGAGAAATGAAGCACACATTTCCAATATCAGGGCATGTGTGTGTGCACGCACATACACACACACACGCATTTTATCTTCCTAGTTTCCTCTCTCTTTTTAAAAAGAGAGAGAGGAAGAGAGTCAAAGAACCACTCGCTGCCTCCAGGAGCCCAGGCTGCTCTGAAGGGGAAAGAGTTGTAATGCTTTTTCCTCTTGACATTTCTTTCTAGAAGGAGAGGCCGGCATGAAAGTTTCCCCCTCTCTCCAGCAGCCTCTTTTGGGGACAGATCTTTTTAACAAGCCACTTCCTGGTGCATGAGCATTTAGCCCCTTCCAAGTGTCAGGCACCATGTCAGACATCAAAGCCCTAATTAAACCCATTCTTTAATTGTGTCTTTTTTGCTTCATTACTCTCTCTTCCCCTTTGATGAGGACTGTACCTCTCTGATCAGGAGGTCGCTTTCTCTTTTCTTTTCCAGGGGATCTGAAAATTGCTTGCTGGGTGGTTGCTGTTATGGGGTGCCGCCCCTCCTAACTTTTTCTTCCCCAAGTTGGGGGTGCAGTCCCTTTTCTGCCCCACCCCCACCCCCCCATCTGCCCTGAGTGGGCCAACAGTTAAAGGGATATTCACACCTATTCCCCTCCTGGCTCTTCTATTCTTATGAAGTTTCTATTGATTATTGTCCTGAAATTCCTCAGTCCAGTCATAGATAAAAGGATAATAACTTCAAAGGGAAGAGTTAAGAGTTTAACCCCAAGCTAAGAGAGTGGACAACTAAGTAATTGAGGGTAATAACCCATCACAGACTTGCTTTCAAAGGATCGCCAGGCTGAACTCTCAGGTGGCTTTAATTTTATTAACATTTGTAGCCGCTGACTTGAGAAGCTAGTCTGGAGTCATTATGAGCTTCAAAGCTGCAGGTAACACTCCGGCCGGCAGCTGGGAACCTGACAGCAATCTGAGCCTGAGCGCTTCCCCCTTGCGTATGGCAGCAGCGATGGCTGCTGACCCCAAACCTTGGCCAAACCACAGATCCTGGGGACCTCCAGGAAGGCCAGAAAAATCAAAGGTCCCCCTGGGCCCTGCCCCTTCGTGATGGCCATCAACAATTCAAATCAAAGGAAGACACTTGCAAAGTGCAGAGGTTGCTTTATTTGGGCGGTGGGAGGGGGTACGGGGGGGGGCAGACCTGGGCCTTCCTTCATACATGCTGCCAGGGTGGGCTTCAGAGCAAAGGCTGGGGAGCCTTCCACTGATCTGGGGTTTGAAATGGGGGTGGTCAGAGATGGGGAGGGGACGACTTGAGCCTTGGAGGCAGAAAGGACCAGGTCAGCCTCTACAGGAATGGAAAAGTGGCATTTCAGAAAGGTGAGGGGACTTGCCCTGAAATCAGCAAATTGGTAGTTGCGGGATCAGGGCCCCAGGCAGAGCAGCGGTGGCGACAGAGTGCCGACCTCCAGGAGCAAACAAGATCTGGAGCTGGGGGGAGAGGAGGAACAGGGAACGAAACTAGAAAAAAAAACGAAAACAAAACAAACATTCCAGGGAGCCCCCACTCTTGTATGCAGATGGCAACGTCCCTGGGGAGCATCTTGCTCAGGCCTCTGCTCTGCACACCTGCACGTGGCCCTCAGTAAATCCCAGGGGGGAGGGGCGGGGGAGGGGCAGGCTCCAGTTGGCCAAGATGGCCCCTGAACCCAGCCCTGATTTATTACACTGATTGTCCCCGCTCCAGTCTCCGGTCTCCAGGCTACTTGATAGCTGGCCTTCCAGGTCACAGGAATTGCCAGGCTTTCCCAGTGGCTTTGGTCAGTCCGTTTGGTCCTTAGAAGTTTAACAAAAGTCCTTTGAAATGGATCAACACTCAGAACAGCTGCCCACAGCTCTAGCCTGGCTCTGCAGACTTGAGGGGCTTGGCTCCGGCTGCATTCCTGCCCTAGCCAGTTGCTTGATGCATCTGGAGGCTGGGGGCTGGGAGGGGTTCCTAGAGTTCCTCACCTTTGCCAGCACAGCTCTGCCCTTCCATCCTTTCTCCTCCCGGGTTTCTACGGGGTCTTAAGGACCAGGAAAAACCCCAAACTGCAGTCCAAATTCATGGCCAGAGAATGGGAGAGAAGGCGGGAGCCAGAGGCCGCTGAGCCCGCCAAAGCCTCGCTTCACCTCTTCTGCCTGCAGCAAGCAGCCCTTTGCAGAACCACTGTCCTGAAAAGTCACAGCCTGGGTTGAGCACCTGTAGCACCTATGATCTAGTCAGTTTGTCCAGCTTCACATCCGTTCTTTTTCCCTTGTTTGTTCATTTCTTCATGTGTGCCAGTACTGGCACTTGAACTTGGGGTTTCCCACTCTCCTTGGCTTTTTCACTCAAGGGTGATGGTCCATCATTTGACCCACACCTCCACTTTCAGCTTTTTGCTGATTAGAGATAAGAGTCACAGACCTTTCCGCCTGGGCTAGCTTCGAACTTCGATCCTCAGATCTCAGCTTCCTGAGTTGCTAGAAATATAGGCGTAAGCCACCAATGCCCAGCTCTTGCGGTTTTTAAGTTCAGGAAAGAACATTTGAGCAACTGTGTCCGCATTATCAGAGCTCTCAGTGTCCCCTGAAGGGCTGGTACTGTTTGGTGGCCACAAGACTGCCTGGGAGCTGCTTGCACTGTGTGTGCACTGGCCAAGACAGACTGGCCCTGGTCACCCATGTGGTTTGACTTGGGAAATTGAGAGGGAACACTGTATCATTTATTCTACAATCAAATCCAAATTCTGATATTTTACATATTACATCCTGCAACCAACATACCGTGAGAGAAGAGAGAATTTAGAGGTCACCGGAAATGTGGAGGGAGGGGCTTGTACGTGAACCTTCCATCCTCTCTTACCCAGATCCCCTTGTCAACAAAGATATAGCTGAGGTCAAGGTCACAAGTCCTTGGCACTGAGACAGAATGAGATTCCCTGTGTGAAACTGGACCCTGAGGAGTATTGCCAACCTTTTTGTTTTTATGATGCTATAACCCAGATGTCTGAGTTCAGAGAGATGTGCCGTGTACCAGGAACTCAGGCTTTGAAGTGAGACAAGCAGCCATTCAAGTCCAGACTCTGCCATGCACTGACCAGCTCAGGTCTTCTCAGTTGCTAAAGACGTGTGTGGAATACAGCCATTCATGAATCTGGCTCTGGGGACACATGCCCTGTGGGGTTCCGGCCTCGGGTGACATTCTGGGAACACGGAGACGAGTGACTCTCGCTCTGGGAGACTGTGGCCTAACGCTGTGAACAGAGGCTCTCTGGCACAGTGGACTGAGAACGTCTCTGTGGACACAGGCCCAGAGAGAGCCTGGCCAGGGCTCCCCACCAGCTCCCCGGCTCCCCACCCAGCTCTCCACGGGGCAGGCGGGGCCCACAGGTGACACAGGTGCCTTAGACCGTTCAGGGCTTCCAGTCAGTTTTGGTGTTTGTTTTATTTTGTTCCTTGCAAAGGATCTAAGACAAATAAGCCTTGCCGATGGGGCTGGGGCACAGCCTGGAGCATTTGGAAGAGAGGTGTTATGCTGTGGGGTCAACCAGGGAGAAGATACTATGGAGACAGGAGGGGAGTCCCCTAAGCCACCCCAATCCACCCTGCTGATCTAAGACCATGGCCCCACCACCACCATGGCGCCAGGGTAGCTTTGGGGCTGCATGGCTCAGGCTGGCCCTGGGGGGAGGGAGGGGCAAGACTTAGGGTAGACGTGCTGAGGGCAACAGGAGAACGAGGGTCCAGAGAACTGATCCTGGGTCTTTACCTGTCAAAGTCTCTGCGAATCCCCCAGTGACTCCAGTGCTCAGCATTGGGCCATCAGGGTCAACATTCTAGCCTGTGCCCCTTCTCCTCTTGTGTTTAAAGGCCCCATAAATGTCACCTTCCCCTCAACTTGCCCTTGCTTGTCATTACTTACCACTTCGGAAGTGGGGTACCCTGCAGGCATGGAGAACTTGTCCAGGCTGGACACTCACTTTTATTCTAGAACAGTCACTGAGATGAGTGGAACAGGCCGTGCCATCCTGGCTGTGCAAACAGTGAGTACTGAGTCACTCATGAGTGGGGACCGGGCCGTGCCCTGGGTTCACTGAGCTAGGCAGGGGCAGCCGTTGACTCCTGCTGTAGCCATTGATGTGGTTTATGGGGAGCTCGTGGAGTCGGTATGGGGCTGGCAACCCCCGCGTTGCCTGCGCCCCTGCCCAGCTGGGAGGAATCACCACAGCAGCCCTGCTCAGGAGGTTCCTTGACATTCTAGATTCGCAACCCTGAGCTCTTCCCCGCCACCACTTTCTGGCCAGAGCTGGCGGAGATGAACCCTGGCAGAACGCACGCCAAGGCCGTGGCCAGTCTCCTAGCCATGGCGGATGCCCTCTGGCCTCTTTCCTGACCTCTTCTTCTGCCCTGAACCCCAGCTTCATGCTTCACGCATAACTCTCCCTCCTGACAGAAGCCGCTCAAGTCGGTTTTACTTGCAGCTTAAAGACCACCAAGTGCCTGTATCCATCACTCCACCTGGCCTGTCCCTAGTGCCAGGACAATGGAGAACAGCCTGTGCTAGCACAGATTGACCCACGGGCTGAGCCAAAGATGGCACCATGGCCTCGCTTGGCCTTCTGCCCTTCCAATTCCCCTGCCTTCCTCCTTCCTTCCTCCTGAGACTATTTCCTGAGAGTTCGCACGGATGTTTACTGGGTAGCAATGACTCCCACCTGTAGTCCTAGCTAATTGGAGGCTGAGAGCAGAAGGATCAAAGTTTGAGGCTAGGTGGGGCAGAAATGGTCACAAGAACTAGCTCAAAAATACCTGGCAGAAAAGCAGGGCTAGAGGTGTGGCCTCAAGTGATCGAGGGCCAGCCAAGCAAGAGACCAAGGATGAGGCCCTGAGTTCAAACCCAAGCACTACAACTAATTTTTAAAAATGAATGAATCACACGAATTCTCATCCTAGGTTCACCTCTCTGGAGTCTGCTGAACTATGGACATGTCTAACCAAGTCTTAGATTCTTTGCAGGCAGTGGACTCTTGCGGTGGAAGAGAGAATCTCTACCTCTCAACTCTTCACTCCCAACACAGGGAACTTTCTAGATCATAGTTATCTAAGGAACTCACCATATTCCTAGCACCACACTGTGTTTCATCTCCACCTAGCAGATGCCAGCTGCCACCCTTTGCCTTGCATTTTGTTAGCACCTGAGTTGTGGCTGTGTGGATAAAGTCCCTGCCCCATGGCTATTTCTAACTCCAGCTCCTCTGGGCTGGTTCTGCCCCTTGGTCATCTCAGTTGTGCTGGCCTCCAGGCACCCTTCCACGCCCCCAGCACCCTGCGAGCCCTTCCTCTACTGCTGTCATGCTGTCTGTGTCCTCTGTGATCTCTGTGACAGCGAGGGCTCCCAGCAGTCCTGGCTGACAATGAGCGTAGGCAAGGCCCAATGCTCTGCGCATGTCAGACACCTGCAGATGTAGAGCCGTTCTACCCGGTGACGTTCCTTGAGCTGATGACACCTGCGCATGGACTAAGCTGTGCTCTGTGGCCTCCTAGAGTCCTGGGTTGAAGCCCTACCCGCAATATTGGGAGAGGTAATTGGACTTAGATGAGGGTGGGACTAACTCCATAACCAGGTGATAGGAGGATACGTCAGAGGGCTGAGGGTGTTGCTCTCTCTGTCTCTCTCTGTCTGAAGGCCAGGAAGAGAGCCCTCACTAGGAGCCAAATTGGCCAGCAATCTGATCTTAGACTTCCAGCCAGCCACTAGAACTCCGAGAAATAATTTCCTATTCTTTAGCCCAGCCAGTCCATGCTATTTTACTGTGGCTTCTCAAGCCGACTCATGCACATGGCTATAATAAGTCCAAATTCATACACTTTTTGTGCCAGTGTTGTGGTTTGAACACAGGGCCTCAACATCTTGATCTACTTGCTTGCTCACAGCTGGTACTCTACCACTTGAGCCAGGCCTCCTGTTGGTCATTTGTCTAGTAAATCGGAGTTGGAATCTTTCAGGCTTTTCTTTCCAGCCTGGCTTTGAACTAAGATCCTCCAATATCAACTTCCTGAGTGGCCAGGATGATAGGTGTGAGCCACTCACCCGTGGTTCTAAATATGTACACTTATGTGACTATTAAGGCTCCTTTACTAGAATCTAGATCTGCCCGAAGGTGGTTCCACTGTTGTTTGGTTAGCGTGAGAAAAGGAATTGAAATGTTATGTCCATGTGTTTTCAGTGCTGGGGATTGACCCTAAGGCTTCGTACATGCTAGGCAAGCGTATACTGGAGTCTACCACTGATCTAATATCCCAGACCTATTTTGAGGTCTCACTGTGCAGCCCAGGCTGGCTTTGAACTTGAGATCATCCTGTCTCAGCCTCCCAAGTTGTTGGGCTTACAGGTATGCCCCGCCATGGCCAGATCTCTCCATTCATTTTGTCTGTGATACCATCCACATATTTTAGGATACCATGATCCAGGTTAGTCTAAAAACCAGTGTGCTAAATGGCTGACCTCCTGAGATTCTAGAGCAGAACTGTGGAACCTGGATTTGTTAAGAACCCCACCCTCACCCCACCGCACCCCCACTTCTCCTAAGGTCTCCAGGGCAGATAACAAGTGTAAACTACAGCATTGGACCCCAAAACTGGAAGGCCAGACCCAAACCTGGACTCAGGAATGCTTTTGCTCATGATCCCACTTGGTCTGTCATCCCTGTTTATGTTTACCTTGTATATCTTGTTTGCACGTGGTATATGGGCTCAGCGAGGCAGGGCTCCCCAACACTGAACGGTATATTTATCACAGATGAGAGCAACAAGACTGGCCGGAAGGACCCCTGTGACCACTCTCTAGGCAGGAAGACACTAACTTGCTTAGAGCCCAAGAAAACCATTCTTCCTGGGGTTCCCTGAGGTTGGCCCAAGGGGCAGGTGCACGCTGTCTTTATTCTGCCTTGCATGGGGGGATTGGATGAACCACGAGCCGATAGCCCCGGGGCGGCTCCATCTGCAGCCCTGGCCCAGAGCGGCTACCCGGGGCTCGCAGACTCCCTGGTGGCGCCAGCACATTGGCCTGGGCTTTGCTGCCCCTGCCAGCAGCCAGCGCTTGTCCCTGCCAGGAACTCTTAAACGTGGCCCCGCAGCCAGGGCTGTGTAGCCTCTTCAGGGAGAGAGACATTCTGTAGTTTCCTCTTCAGAGGACTCAGAGCCCCAGGGCCGCCCATCTTTCCGAGACTGTTGTCCCTTAAGAAGCACAGCCAGGCCTCCGAGGAGGCCCACAGAGGGCCCTAGAGGAGGTGGAGAGGGACAGAGGTCCCGTCCTGCAGGAATATCCCTCTGGTTGCTATGCAGAAGATCTTGGGGACCAGGCAGGAGAAGAGTTAAGTTCTGGGCTGAGGCTTCAGTGTTCAATTTCTTTATTTCCTGTTGATGACATTATTGCCTTCCTACAACCATTGACACATGGTGCTTTCATCTGTTTCATTTCAAGACATGAGTACACTCGCTGGAAACTATGCTTAATAGCTAAACTCAAAACATTTGGATTTTCTTTCCTTCTATGACTCTTTGCTGGTATGCTACATTCCCTAGTGAGGTTTTTTTTAGGGGGGAGGGAGGGGGAGGGGGGGCGGATGGAGGTGGTGTGTAGTTTGTTGTTTTATTTTTTTCCGCCACCATTTTTAACCCAGCAGAGAGAGAAGTCCCGGGCTCCCTGGCCAGCTGCCTCAGGCCCATCTGTAACACGCGGGGCTAAGGGGTCAGCCCAGGTTGTGGATTGGGGGAGCAGCTCCCATCCTTTCCCGCAGCCCCTCCTTCTGGGAAGGTGGGGTGTTGCTTGGAGTCCCTGAGCCCACACCTACAGGTCCCCAGCGGCGCCAGGCCCCGTGAGTCACAGCTGGACCTTCCAAATGGAACCTCCGCTATTGAGAGGTGCGCTTGTTGGTGTGAGCCCAAGGATTCTAGGGAACAGACAGGCCCAGCTGCCATGCAGGGGAACTGGGCAAGGCTCTCCTGGCCGGAGCGTGGACGGAAAATGGCTGCTGGAAGCCTGCCAGCCTCATCTGGTTGGAATTGGTTCTGACACGTGTTTCCAGACCTGGTTGTGGAGCCCTGACCATCCCTGTTCACCCTTCCCCCAACCACTACAGCACCACCTGTGGACGCGGCCTTCGGGACAAGGGCCATGGGGTCCTCCCCGCCCCCCCAGGAGCCCAGGAGAAGGCCACCCTTCTAGCCCAGCCCCCATCAGGCTCCATAGATGACCATGGGTGTTTCCCCACACAGAGCCCTGTTCCCCAAGAGGAAGGGAGGTGAGCCTTCTCACTGCACGCATGTGCCTTCATGGCCATGCTCTCCTTTCATGCATCCCATCACAGGATGGTTGAGTCCTAGTATACAGGGGGGAACACTGAAGAACAAAAGGAGTGAAATAATCTGCTTACGCTCACACAGTGTGTGTGTGTGTGTGCGCGTGTGCGTGTGTGTGTGACAGTACTGGGGCTTGAACTCAGAGCCTTTTCTCTCAAGGCTGGCCAGCCACTTGAGCTACAGCTCTACTTCAGGCTTTCTGTGGTGATTAATTGGAGATAATAGTCTCGTGGATTTTCCTACCCAGGCTGGCTTTGACCCTCCACCCTCCGATCTCAGCCTCCTGAGTAGCTAGGATTACAGGCGTGAGCCGTGTGCACAGAGCCACAACAGCTGTTAAGTGGCAGAACTGGAATATAAGCTTAGGCTTGAGGTCTTCAATGCTAGTTTTTCTCTGGCTACAGAACAGACACACACACACACACACACACACACACACACACACACACACACACACATCTGTCCTCTTCTCAAAAGAGGCCAGAAGAGGGGGTGAGGGTCTGGGGAGAAGAAGTAGGGTACTGTGTGCCTAGAGTCCAGACTCCATTTGTTCCTCCCTCGCTCACCTTGGGCCTCTTGGGCTCAGCAGTGTGCGGGCTGGGAAGGAGAGATTTCACAAAAGCTAATAGATAGGCGAGTGTGGTTTCCTATGTTTCATTCACAAGGAAGATGGTTCAAGGCCATTCCACCTCCTTCAAATGTGAAGATCTAGCCAGGGTCTGAGATAGCAGGAAGTGTACAGTACAGAGACTTCAAGGGACGAAGCCTTCCTGGGGAATGGAAAAGCTGGAGGATTATAGGGTGGGGAGATTCTTATCTGCTCTGGCTTGGTAACAAAAGTGCCCTTGCTGAGGAAAAGGGACTTCACATTCTCTAAGGCTCATTATATAGTTTCTTCCATTTTTTTTCTCCTCGAGTGTTTCTAGGCTGCTTGTGTCCTAGTTTGTCGGCTGTGTGTGTGTGTGTGTGTGTGTGTGTGTGTGTGTGTGTGTGTGGCAGTGTGGACACCAGCATGTAGGTACAAGCTACTTACCGTGCTCCAACAGTGCGGTCAGCTTGATGGCACAGTAGCCCTCCGTAAGGACATTGGAGAGGGGTGAGGTCCGACTGGCCTGCCCAGTGATTTGGGCTAGGCCTGACTGGGTGGCCCCCAATGCCAAATAGCTATGATATTCAGTAGATTCTATGAGACATTTAAGCTGTTCATACAAAATAGGCTTCGTGCTAGTTGATTTTGCCAAAGTAAAGGCTAAGTGCTCTGAGCACACTTAAGGTAGACTAGGCTAAGCTATGATGTGTAGCAGGTCAGATGGATTAGAAACATTTTTGGATTTCAGGCCCTGAGTTCAAGCTCCAATACTGGTGTGCACGCGCACGCACACACACACACATGCGCACACACACACATACACACACAATCGTAAAGTTCTAGAGATTTTGGAAAGTTGCAGTAACCAGACTCATGCAACTGACTTCAAGGCAAAATAGGGGTGTTCCAGGAATGAAGTACCTTTGGTGGGAGGTAAGGCCTCAATGGTCCTTTGGAATGCATACTTTCCCTTTCACTTCTCAATCCAAATTATTAGCTCAAGAGAAAAGCTAAACAACTCAGCTGCCTTTCTAGGCCCAAGTTACATAATGTTAACCAGTTCATGATTGGCTAATCTTGAATGATAAGGGCCAAGGGCCATCCAATCAGCTGTGGCTGGGTCACAGAGATAGTTGGAGGCTAATCTAGAATTTCACAGAACAACTAGAAAGGGATCCTTTGGCCCACCCCGAATAGCCCTCCTGTCTGTGCGCCTAGCCCACTGAGAAACGTAGCCAATGTCCCTTTTGTGTCATGGCCCTAGTCCTCAGAAATAGCAGCTCCAAGTAGCTAGAGAGCTTTTCATCCATGGGTACTGATTCCTGTCACTCAAAGAGTGACATGACTACCCCAAGTGTTGAGACTCTCCCATCCATGAAAGAGCATGGACGGGCAGATGAGCCCTGGATCTGGATGCTGAGCCACCTGTCCCTCCTGAAGGGACAGTCACACAGGAGCTTCTTTCAGCCCAGAACACCTCTCAGCCCCAGAATTGGCATCATTGGACTGTGTGTGTGGGGGGTGTGTGTGTGTGTGTGTGTGTGTGTGTGTGTGTGTGTGTGTGTGTGTGTGTACTGAGGCTTGAACTTAGGAGCTCATGCTCCCCCTTAGCTTCTTCACTAATATTCTACCACTTGAGCCACACCTCTACTTCTGGTTTTTGTTTGGGTTCATTGGCATCTCATAGACTTTTCTGCCTGTGATCCTCAGATCTCAGCTTCCTGAGTAGCTAGGATTACAGGGGTGATCCACCAGCTTTTAGCTCACTGGTCCTTCTGAATTATCTGCCTTACAGGACAATACAACTGTCAGGGTGCTGGCTAACCTTGAGCAACTGGCTAACCTTCCCTGAGCCTGTGGCTGAGAGGCTGTCAAAAGACTGAGGGGAATGGAACGACTCACCCAGAGTTCCCAGGAGTCCTGCTTATTTATCATGTGACCTGCATTAAAGATCTCCACCTCTTTAGATAAACCTGGCTTCGTGGTGTATGATCTGTGCGGTCACTCAAGACTTCATTGTGCTCAGAGAACTTACTGTCAGATTTAAAGCTCTGCTGCCGCTATCTTGGAATTCCAAATAAATGCCCAGCAAGGCCACCCTCCTCTACATGTAGTTCTGTAATGTGCAAATCATGCCTCAGGTCCGGCCTCCAGGCCAGAGTTCCTTGAAAAATAGGTTGATAATAGTAATAGCCATCTAATGAAAGGATCTAGAAATGGGTCCACAGGAAAGACCTCTTCACCTCCCATCCATTTATGGCTCTTATCCAAACCCTCAGCAGCCTGCCTCTTGCCCTTGGTCAATGCAGTCTCCTGTTCTTTCCTGTTCCCCTGGTTCTCCTTGATCTTCTTCCCTCTGTGAACTCTGAACCAAGGATTCAAATAGGTGCAGGCAAGGGCCAGCCACTGGGAGCCATTAAAGCTCTTATCAGAAGGGAGTTGCTAACAGCTCTGGTTTTTATGGTGGCGCTTCCCAGTTCCTTTATGGCCCTTTTACTGCTCCCTTGGCCCAGAGGGTTCAAACAGTCCCTTTGGGAGAGAGAAAGTGGCTCAGGACTGCAGAGCTACCTTCCCTCTGAGCAGCAGGTCTTGATCCCCGGTGGATGGGGAGGGGCTAACCACAGGCTCTGGCCACAGGGACTCAGCCCAGAGGCCACACTTGCAGGTCTGCCCAGAGCGCCAGCCTTCCAGATCTCATCTACCTCGGAAGAAGATAGCACTGGGCAAGTTGCTAGTCACTGTGCTCTTGGGGTTAGCCCCAGGGAACACCACAGTCTCTGTTATCTTCTAACCCATAACACCCTGTCCTGCCTCTTTCCTGTCCAGAACAGGTACTTAGGAAACATTTTTTAAAAATGACTTAACGATTACTTTTGAGCTTGAGATCTGAAGATTGTAGTCCAAAGCCAGCCCAAACAGACAAATCTAAGGGACTCTTACCTCCAATTGACCAGCAAAAAAAGCCAGAAATGGAGGTGAGGATCTAGTGGTAGAATGTCAACCTTAAACTGAAAAAGCTAAGGGGGAATTCAAGGCCCTGAATTTAAAGCCTCAGCACCAGTGTGCTCACACATGCGCACACACACACACACACACACACACACACACACACATTATTATTTCACCCATAGACAACCCTTACAAGATAGTTGTCTTTAGTTCCATTTCATGGAGAGATAACCATGGAGAGATGAAGGCTTAAAAGATGTAAATTATTTAAGGCCACAAGGATTGGGATCTGAAACATGTCTTGTCTTGAACTCAGGCTCTTCTTGTTTAAGGCTGGTACTCAACCACCTGAACCACACCTGCAGCCCGGGATTTGTCTTTTTGGTTCTAAAGTCTAAAAGATAGTGTTGCTTTGCCTTCCTCAACACAAGGCCTGGCGCGGGCAGTTTCCCCAGGTCTGGTCTGGGCAGTTTCATGGCTCCTTGCTGGCCAGGTTGTCTAGACAAAGTGTCCCTGGGGAGCTCTGGTCCCTTTCCATGCCCGCAGCCCCGCATAGGCGGCACGCAGCACTGGACTGCGCTGGTGACTCACAGCTGTGATCCTAGCTACTCACAAGGTTGAGGTCAGGAGGATCATGGTTCAAAGCCAGTCTAGGCAGAAAGATCCATGAGACTGCCTCTAAAAGTAACCAGCCAAAAGCTGGGCTTAGGGAATGGCTCATGACCCAGAGTTCAAACCCCAATACTGCCCCCCCCCAAAAAAAAATAGAAAAGGAAGCAAAGTCTTAGTGAATGCAGATTCCAATAATTCTGCGTGTTCCTTTGTTTCCTTGAGACACACCCTTCAGGGAACCCTTCGTAAAGAAGGCTCAGATCCAAACATAAATTGGTAGAGCCAGGCACCGGTGGCTCATACGTAATCCTAGCTGCTCAGGAGACTGACATTTGAGGATTGAGGTTTGAAGTCAGCTGGGGCAGAAAAATCTGAGACTCTTCATTCTGATTAATCAGGAAAAAGCTAGAAATGGAGGTGTGGTTCAAAGGGTAGAGTGCCAGCCTTTTTACAAAAAAAGCCAAGTGAGAACATGAGACCCCTGACACACACACACACACACACACACACACACACACACACACACACACACCACCCAATGTATAGAGGAAATAAATTGAGGTGTTGAGGTTTTAGCGGCGCTGAGAATCCCATCTCTGTTAAACTCAGAGCAAGTTGCGAGCAGGCATCGATGTCAGTGGCCCCTCAAAGATCTGGGTCCTGAGGACCCCGGGCCACCAGTCCCAGACTCGGGGACCTACTGTGTTTCACCAACATGCCTCACACCTGGGGATGGTCTGATGCCATCTCACCATGACTCTACAGTGAGCCACACCTTCCAGACACCCCCAAGGCCCTCCCCCCCCCACCCCCCCCCCCCCCCCCCGATCATCAGAAACACATTCTGGAGCCTTGCACAACCCTAGGGCTTTGGGAACTGAGGCTCAGAGGCAGGCAGAGGAAGGCTGGGTGCCTGAGGGTACTATGTGAACAAGCCCTTTCCCATGGAGGATTTTTTTTTTCTGGTCCTAAAACTTGAACTTCAGGTTTGGGTGCTCTACCACTTGAGTCACTGCTCCATTTCTAGCTTTTTGGGGGTACTTAATTGGCGATAAGAGTCTCCTAGACTTTTCTTCCCTGGACTAACTTTGAACCTCAGTCCTGTGGCCTCGGCCTCCAGAGTAGCTAGGATGACAGGCGTGAGCCACCAGCATCAGGCCGAGGCAGAATTTGCATGAGGCCCCATGCAGAATACAGAAAGGAGGTGATAAAATACAGAATCTTACGAGATTTGCAGAGAGCAACAGGTGTGGGAGAAGGCCTGGTGGTCCCGGCTGTCATACCTGATCATCACAAAATTGCTGGATCAAAAGTGACAGTGCCAGGTGTTTCTGTGGCGGGTTTTGGCTAAGGGCAGGAGCCTGACTCGGTGGGGTCTATTGTAGATCTGGGTGGGAGTAAAGAGAATTAGTCAGTGCTGCTCAGACATTGGCACCTGGGGAAAGGTGGGGGAGGGGGGGTGGAGGTGGGAGGAGCCGACTAAGCTGGGGGGAGGGGAGGTTGCTGTTACTGTATAAGGTGTGGAAGTCCTAAGGTCAGAGTTCACCACTTAAAAGCAACAGTCTCCACTGCGTGTCAATGGGGAGTGGGTTCCAAAAATCCAAGAACGTTCAAGCTCTTTGTGTGAATCGTGTAAAGGCGGGCTTCTAGCTCAGTGGTAGAGCACTTGCTGTTAGCTGGGGCTCTGGGATCCGTCCTCAGCACGGCAAAATAAGCAGACAAACGAATAATGTCTTGACAATAAATAAACAAAAATTAGATGGTGTCATATTTGCATGCAACCTATCCCCATCCTCTCAGATACTTTCAAATCATCTCTAGAGTGCTAATAATACCTGCTGTAATGTAAATGCTATGTAAATAGTTGCTGTTCTGTATTGTTTAGGGAATAATGACAGCAAGGAAAGTCTGTAGGTGCTCCTTGCAGATGCAATTGTTTCTCCTGAATATTTCTGATCTAAAGTTGATTGAATCCACAGATGGGGGAGGGGGGTGTTGGGAAAATGGAGGAGAACAGAAAAGGAATAGGCCAGGCTCGATCGTCAACAGGCAAGGACTGTTTATTGAGTAACAGCGAGGGGCACAGACCTTCTCGCCGGTTTGGAGGTTATGTGAGGGGGTGAGTTCGGGACCAGGCTTGTATGGGGTCTGAGCAAGGAGGCAGAGGTTATTGAAAGCACCACTAGGTCTAGCAAGTTGGGGCTTTTCCGTTTGGCCCACAAAGGATTGTTTACAGCGGGGCCTAGGTGAGACGTCCTGCCTGCATAGCAAAGCAGGTTCGCATATTGAGGTTCCGCCTGGTGTCTGTATGGGCCTGAGGCAATACCGTGTGTTGGGAGGGGGGGTGTCAATCCTTCCTAGTCCATCTTTGGATACATAGAAAGAATGGGTCTACAGAGGAGAGGCAAGTCCAAGTCCTTCAGGTGGGGATCCAGGGATGTGGGGGAGGGGGAGGGGGCAAGCCTATGACTAAAAGAGCCAGCTCTCCAGAGGCTGGGGGCGGGGGGGGGGGGGGGGAGGAACGTGAGCAGCAGGTGCATTCTCAGGAAGGTGCACTTTGAGAACAGGCAATCGAAGCCCCTCCCACCTCATCTTTGCTGACCTTGGTAGATGGTTGGACTGCTAAGTTGAGTATTTATAGAATCTTACTGAATTACTAAATTACTAATTATCAATTGCTCATATTGCTAAATTCACTGGCTGCAAAGTTTGCCTTCGACTCTCAGCTTACAGATGCACACATCCATTCCCACTTTCTACTCAGGGAAGTCCATCATAAGGAGCTCAGTGGACACCGGGACTTCGCCGTGAGCCCAGGCCAGGCCAGCAGGCTGTCCTGAGAGCTTTCCTAAGAGGTCCAACCCTTTACGGAGTGCTCTTTGGGGAGCAGAGGGTGCCCCAGGCATGGTACATCTCATTTAACCCTCTACACAACCCTCCAGATTCGTTTTATACCTGGGAAACCAAGGCACTGACAAATGCTATAGGCCTGGCCCCCTCTTTAACCCTAGAGCCTCTATGTTTAGCCTGAGCTCATAGTGCTACTTTAGAATAAAGAAATCAGCTTTTCCAGACATGATGGGGACATGCCTATAAATCTCAGCGCTGGAGAGGCTAAGGTAGACTGTGGATTCTAGGCCAGCCTGGACTACAGGGGGCCACTCTGAAGAGAGAGAAAAGAAAAAAAAAGAGAGGGGGGGGAGGAGGGGAGGAGGAGGATACCTCCTCCTTAAGTCCCACCTCCCAGCAGGGTTCTACGAAAGCTTCCTAGGCCAGCTGGTCTCACCTTGCCTCTCCCAGGGTCTCTGTTTCTATGGGTTTCTGGATAAAACTAGCCCCCTCTAGTCTGGGGACTTTGTAAGCCATCTTCACAGCTGCCCATGGTCCTTGTTTATGTCCTCCTAGTCCACCCTACCTCTTCTGCTCAGCACCTGGTGCACGCACACACACACACACACACACACACACACACACACACACACACATCAAAATGACCACTGGTTCCTGCTGCCTTCCCCCTCCTCGCCCTTACAAAAATGGCTGGGCACGGCCCTGTCCCTTCCACTTTGGGTGAGGCCGGCTTTTCCGCCAGCCCTCACCCTGGGCTCCTTAGGAAGAGGCCAGGCCCTTCTGCAAAGCTGCAGTGCCAGGCCACGGCAGGACCCTCCCTGGTCTTCAGGCTGACACCTTTTCACAGGAGCATTCCAAGCGGGGGATGGCTGGAGAGGGGCCGGAAGCCCAGCCTTTGTTGGGATAGAAAAGGTCAAAGCTCAGAGAGTGGGGGTGGGGAGGGTCAGGTCAGTTAAAGATGAGCCAAGTTTGGGTGAAACAGCTGCACGACCTACACCACGTGGGTGGTCTCCAGAGAAAGCGGAAATGGGCAGAGGCCTCCCCACAGCCCAGCCTTCTGGTCCTGGGCACTCCCTTTCAGGGGTGGGCGCTCCGCTCCCCCTTGCCTTACTTGGTCTTAATCTATGGAAGCTGTCCAACAGGTGGAGGTGTCCCCAGAGAGCCCTCTGAGCATTCCCTGGAGGACCCCGGCCTGTCCCTCCCCCCACTTCAAGGCTTTGTCTGCCACCTGCACCTCCCATCTCTCCCTCCTCCGAGCCACTTAGGGTTCTACCCAGCCCACGAATAGACGGGAACCCAGAGAACTCCTTGCCCCGCCCCCCCCAGCCCCACTTGCTCTGTCGCTAGGTGATGATTTTCTGGCCCTTGGGTCTTGATCATTTGTGAATGAAATGAAGCCATGTCATAACTTTAATACAAAGAAGCAAATTGAACACCGTGAACAAATGCTCTTGAGAAAAGAATGCAAGGATTTATATAATATGAATTCCGGGGAAGGGGGAGACAGTGTGAGTTTGCATGCAGATTGGCTCTCTTGTGTCATCTGTTTATGAAATTGGTTTGTGGTTAGCCTAGAAAGCTGAGCCAGGTCAGTAATTGTTGATCCTATTTAATATATAATTTTTTCTAATTTTCCTTTAAGTGTGTGTGCGTGTGTATCAACTGAGGTTATCAAGCTGAGGTTCAATCATTAGTACGTCCTTTCCTATGCCCCAACTTTTCTATGTATGTACCAGTGCAAGTGTTTCCTCGGGACAGTACCTGTTCCAGAGCTAACAGGCTCAATTCACACCTTTGCCTTTGTGATGCTAATATTTTTGCCAAAGAAAATCTTTAAGTTCAAGTATTCTCAATCTAGGGACAATTTCTTCTGGTCTGTGCAAAGAATATATTCCTAGGGAACCTGGCTGCTTAAAACATTGCCAAATAACAAAGACTTCTTCAAAGTTTTTCTAGGCCTTCCCTTTCAGACATCCTGCCACTCCATCTAAGTCAGACTAGCACTGGGGGATTTGCTTCACAACCATCATTATTCCCAGCATTAACCAAACTGGCTGTTTTCGGCATTGCTTTTCAATCACAAAAGCTCTTACCAGATTCACTCCCACTCCAAAGAGAAGATCAGTTTCCGTCTTGGAAATCTCAGACATTGCTAACAATAGAACAGTATAGTTTGAACTCAGAGCCTCAAGTTGCCCTCGTTTGGCTTTTCTCTTAAGGTTGGTGTTCTACCACTTGGGCCACACCTCCACTTCTGGCTCTTTTTTATTTATTTTTGCTGGTTAATTGGAGATAAGTCTCATAGACTTTCCTGGGCAGCTGGCTTCAAACTTCATCTGCAGATCTCAGCCCTCGGAGTAGCTAGAATTACAGGTGTGAGCCCCTAGCACCTGACTAGACCAATACGTTGTCTCTTCATTCAGAGAGATAAAAAGAGCAATTTAGGAAAAGGTGGAAGCAAAGCACTTGCTGGTTTTATGTGTAACCAAAAGTTGTTGTCTTGTAACTCAGTAAAACCTCAAAATGATTTGGTTTTGCTTTCATAATCCATTTGGAGAAATGTGACGTATTTTATAACACCCCCCCCCTCCCAACTCCCACTCCCAGCTCTGACACAGCTTCTAGGGGGTTGCTAGGTGATGCTTGTGGCTAGTTCTCCCCTCTCCAGCCTCCATGTGCTGTTAGCTAATCAAGTACAGAAAGGGTCCTTGCCACTCCATGTCATTCAACTTGGGTCTTAGCATTAGCTGACCACAAAGTTCTCATCCACAGATCTGTCTTTGCCACTCTCCTGCCCAAAGGACTCAAGGCCTGGCTGGACAGAGACTGGCTTCCAGATGGCTTACTTCACTGGTATGAGGGCTACGTCACCATCTCAGGGAAAAGTTAAGATAGAAGCCACAGCCGCCCCCCCCCCGGCTCTCTGTCTCTGTCTCTGTCTCTCTCTGTCTCTCTGTCTCTGTCTCTGTCTCTCTCTCTCTCCCCTTCTCTTGTTTTGTTTTTGTGCCAGAGCCTGGGTGCTGTCCCTGAATTTTATGTACATAGGCTAGGGCTTCATCTCTTGAGCCACAGCTCTAGTTCCAGCTTTTGGGTGGTTAATTGGAGATAAGAGTCTCATATACTTTGGTGCCCAGGCTAACTTCAAATTAGAATCCTCAGATCTCAGCTTCTAGAGTAGCTAGGGTTATAGGCATGAGCCACCGGCGCCTGGCCAGATGTTACAGTCTCTTTATAACCTAATCCTGGAAGGTAATATTGTCTATCATAGCCTATCTCAAAAAGTCATTAAGCCCCTCCTGTGCCCAAGAGGAGGGAACTACACCAGAAAGTGGGTCTTGGGGCTAAACAAGGAGCTGTCAACCTCCATTTCCAGGGTGTAACCACTAAAAGTTGCCTCTGATAGAACCCCAAGACCCTGCTTCAGCACTAGGCTGGCCTGAGTCCCGATTCCCTGGTGCCCACATTCCTCCAGCTTGTTAAATATTTTCCACGTCACAGTTAGGCACCAGTCTTTAATCCTAGCTATTTGGAAGGCTGAGGGAGGGAGGACTGTGGTTCAAGGCCAGCCAGAGGAGGAAAAGGATCAAGACATTATCTCAAAAAATAACCAACAAAACAAACAGGACTGGAGGTCTGGCTCAAGTGGTAGAGTGCCAGCCTAGTAAATAAAACACAAGACTCTGGGGCTGGGAATATGGCCTAGTGGTAGAGTGCTCACCTTGTATACATGAAGCCCTGGGTTCGATTCCTCAGCACCACATATATAGAAAAGGCCAGAAGTGGCGCTGTGGCTCAAGTGGCAGAGTGCTAGCCTTGAGCAAAAAAGAAGCCAGGGACAGTGCTCAGGCCCTGAGTTCAAGCCCCAGCACTGGCAAACAAAACAAAATAAAACACAAGACCCTTAGCTCAAACCCTAGTACTTGGAAAAATATCTAGGTATGTCTCCCATGTCACTCTTGTCCACAATCTAGGCCAACCGTTTGTGAAGTCCCTGCCTTGCAGAGAGCTAACAGGTACAAATATCGTAAAACATGGTCTCCAGGCGTCACGCGGAGGGCTGAGCTTCCCTTGCTTATGCTCAGCCACGGGAGGATTGGGAGCCAGGGCATGGCATGGGGACCCTCTGGTTGTAGAAGTCCCATGGCTGTGTCCCTGGTACTCCAGAAAGAGGAGGACAAGATGGAACACCTGCCTCTAGGTAGAGGTGACACCTGTTGATGGCTCCCACCATCTCCCCCAGTGTGTGGACTAGAAGAGAGTTACCCCCACCCCCCAGGAAGAAGGCCCAAGCAGAGAGACAGCTGGGGCCTGGACCCCAAGAGCCCACAGGCCAAATGAGCGAGCTGGGGAAGGCCTGCCGACTCGGCAGGATCACGGGCTGGATGAGGAACCGTCCACTCTCACTATGTGACGGTGGCTGGTCTCCAGGTCGCCACCATCTTCCAGACGTGGAGCTGTGGCTCAAGTGATGAGCGGAAAAGCTAAGAGACAGCACCCAGGCCCCCAGTGCAAACTCCACTACTGGCCGCAGAAGCAGCAGAAGCAGAAAGGAAATAAGAGTCTCATGGACTTTTCTGCTCAGGCTGGCGTTGAACTATGATCCTCAGAGTTCGGACTGAGTAGCTAGGATGATGGCCATAAGCCTCATCTCTTAATGAGAGCATGCTTCCCTGAGATGGAAAATTCTGGTTCTTTTGGAATACTGGCTAGGACAGTTATTGAAAGATGGTAGAAAACCTTTGACTCTTCTTTGGGCAAGACCTCCTGCAGGCAGCTTCACTACGGGCTCCTAAGGGGAGGACATCTAGGCCCGGAGCGGGGGGTGGGGGGGGGTGGGGGGGAGCAATCTTTCCACAACTGGTAACAGGCTTTGGAGGGAACTGGATGGCCATGCTGAAATTACCATTGTGTTTGGAATACCTATGACATGCTGAGCGTGTGCATTTGTCTTGTTCTCACACTCACAGATGTGAGTGGTACAAGGGGACCTTGCCCTATTCACTGGTTCCCACTAACAAGTGGCCCCCAAAGCGGTTAGGTAGCTGACAGCCTCAGGAAGGTTACCTAGCTGGTCCTTCCCTGTAAACAAAGCTACATTGTCAACGCAGTGCATTCCCCAGGAAAGAAAAGCCAGAGTTCTTGAATCTCAAAGCAGTGTCCCAGGTCCAAATGCAACTCTGCATTTGCAGCCCGTGTGACATCCCTCCACAGTGGTTTTTGTGGGACTGATTTAAGGTCAAAGAGTTGGCCACATGCTTTCCAAGGAGCCCTTAGTTGGTTTCTGGGGTTCTAGGATTTCCGGCTAGTACATCATTCCAAACAACAATCACTCTCTGCTTTGGTGAACTTGTCTACACTCTGGCAGAGTAGGCTGTTTCCCCCAGGAAGGGTTTTCTTTTAAGAGGTGTATGGGGGTGTGAGTGAGCATGTGCAGAAAACCATCACCTAGCTTTCCTGTTTCCAGGCAACCGCGCAGCTTTACAACAAGTCACATGGTAGTGCTGCTGCCAGGGAGAAGGGGAAAATGGAAAACTGTGCTGTCTTGAGAAAGAGGCTGGGAATAAGCAGAAGACTTGAACCTCTCCTCTCAAAATATTATCAACAACTCCTCAAAGACCCCAGGGCTAGAAAGGGCTTCTGGCTTCTCCATACTTGGACCAACATCCTACTGGATAAAAAAAAAAAGTCCAACTAGATAGGAAGTGGTGGGGAAGAAGAGACAGGGCAGGGGGAGTTGGCAGGGGTGGGGGGGAGGGGCTCTTGGCCTAAGGTGACATTGGCACCTGTGCTGGAAACCCTGCATCCAGAGGAGTTACCACTGAGGAGGTAGAAACCACACCCACTCCTGCAGGCCCAGCTCTGCTGCAGAAGCCCTAGGATAATGAGAGCGTTCTGGTTGTAGCTAGGCCTTTGGGTGGGTAGCAGCCAAGGGTCGGTGGGGACACCTGGGAGGGGAGGAAAGCCACCCAGAAGACCCCATTGCTACCTCCTTTTTGAAAGTCTCTTCTTTCTGAACCAGTTTTGATCTAGGATGTTCTGATTTTTATCTCCCTATTCCCCACATTGTGTGTGTGTGTGTGTGTGTGTGTGTGTGTGTACTGCAGCTTGCATTGTAGTTGCACCACCATAGAAATTCATCCACCTACATGTTTTCATTTTGTGTTGTTTTGTGTCCCCCCCTGCCCCCCGCCTCCACATACCAGTAATAACATCATCAACAGCCAAAGGACCCCCAGGAATCAAGGCAGCAGCACTGCTCTTGGCCCTCCTGGGTCACTGAAGGGGGTGGGTTGTGCTGCCCCTGATCCAGGGTTCCAAGTATGAGCCCAAAGCTGGAGATGCAGAGTGGTCCCGCCCATTCACCCTGCAGGAGTCTGGGAGGTTGGGCTCACAGAGCCACCTAGCACTAGGCTCAAAGCAAAGAGGCATCATGGGAACCCACTCTTGGGTCTTCCCTATAGCTTAGACTGCCGGCACCGTGTAGCCTGGCTCCCGGGAGTGAGAGCCGGATCATGGACACAGTGGGCACCCTGCCATGGAGCGCAGAAGTTTGAGACTTTGGCAGCTTGGGCTGTTAGAGCTCTCTAGCCCCTGATCATAAACCCTTAGGCAGAGAGGGTGGAGTGGGAGAAAGGCCCAGGCCCTTTCCAGTCGTGAATGGCATTTGCTCCTTCTCTTTTCCAATGGGAACCTAGACAGTTGTATTTCTTGCCTGCTTTAAAGTTCTGAAGGCCTAATGATAGGTGTTCTCTGCATTTATTAAGGGCTTGCCATTCATTAAGTCCAACCAGGAGGTTAATAGAGAAAAAGTGACCAGAGTTGTAGAGGCAAACTTCTGCCTAGCACTGGGGAGAGAGAGGTTAAGGAGTCTGCCTTTTCAAACTTGGATCTCTTTGGTTCTTTTTATTTTTGTTTTTAAATTAAAGGAAGGAAAGCAGAGAGATCATTGGGTAGCAGGAGATGTATAACGTCCTGGGGGTTTGTGGCATGTTTTCTTACTTTAATGGAGAAGAAAAGGTTGTGCCTTATGAGCATTTTGGGTGGAAGGTGGGGAGGAACTCAAAGGTGACAACGGGGTGCAACTGTATACATTAAAACCGCGTGTGGAGGGGAAAATGGCATTCCGTGACTGGTTAATATGTAGCACATGGGAGAATGGCGGCTTTCTGGGAGACAGCAGTGGATGTGCGGTCATCGCTGCCGTGGAGATGGTCCGTGGGTGCTCCAGAGGGCGCCCAGGGCCAGGCGAGGTTGGGAAGTTGGGGGTGCAGTCTTTGGGGGAACCGAGGCTTGCGACTTCATGCGGTGCCAGGCAGCTTCTGCAGCACGCAGGCGGGCCTGGCCGGCCGGCTCACGCCCCCATCTTCGCGCAGCCACCGGCGCACACCGTCCACAAACGCCGGGCCGGTGTTTACCCAGGCTCAGCTCACGCGTGCGCGCACACACGCCTCCTGCGCCCAGGCTTGCGGGCGGCTCGGTGCCACTTGGCCAGTGGATCCTAGGGCTTCCTTTAAGAAAGTCCTCCAAGAACCAAATACCTAGGCAAACTAGAATAAAGGTAGAAAAGTGTGTGAGGATAGGAGAAAAAAAACAACAACACAACACCACCAAAAACCAATTCTGCTCGCTTGCAGTTCTTGGGATGGCCAGAATGCTACCAGAAACTGTTGCATTCCAGAGCTGGAGAGGGTGAGAGCCGGGGGGGGGGGGGTGGTGGTGGTGGTGGTGGTGGTGGTGGTGGTGGGAGTGTGAAGCCTGAGCGGAGAGGCCGAGGAACTTCAAAGATGAAGTCTGAACTCGGACGCCGACCGTCCGGGGGCCGCGGGGGGCGGGCGCGGAGGGCCAGGGAAGGGTTAACGCCGGAGCGGAGCGTGCGGCCGGGGCGGGCCGGGGCGGGGCGGGCTCGGGCACTGTCCCTTTAAGGCGGGCGGCGCGGGCCGGCCGAGCGCCGCGGTGATTGGCGCGGCGGGATCACTGGCTCCCCGAGCCCGGCCCGGGGGAGTCGGCTGGAGCCGGCTGCGCTTTGATAAGGTCCTGGCAACTCAGTAACAGCCCGAGAGCCGGGAAATAAAAATAACCCCTCATCGCGATGGACGTCGGGGCCGTCCCGCGGCCGAGGCGCCCGCCTCCCCCGCCGAGAGCCCGGCTGTAAAAGGTGGGGGTGGAGGCCCGGCCCCCGGGGAGCCGCTTCAAAGGAAGCCCCCCTCGGGCCCGGGCCGGGGGCGCGCCGGGCGGCGTGGCGGGCGCGGGCCTCGGGAGGGGGCGCCGGCCGGCCCGTCTGGACGCGCCGCCGCCGCGGTGTGCGGCCCGGCCCGGCCCGCGGAGGGGCGGCGGGGGGCTCGGGGCGGGGGGGGGGGGCCGCCGGGGCGCGGCGGGCGCCTACCTCCCTTTCAGGACCGTGCGCTCGGCTCGCGCCTTTGAAGTGCACAGTTAAATCCGCAGCGCAGTTTTTGTTGGAAGCGCCCGGAGGACATTTGGTGCGCCCGGGGACTGCTGGAAACAGGACCCGGGTGGAAAGCCGGTCGGGCGGGGGCCGGAGGGGCCGGGGGGGCGGCCGCGGCGGGGGCGGAGGCCCGCTCGGTCGGATCTTTTGCATAAAAGGGGCGGCGGGGCACGCGCACCCCTCCCCGGCCCCCGGAGCTCGCTTTAAAGCCCGGGATCGTTGTCAGCCCCCCCCCCTCCCCGCCACCCCCGCACCCCGCTGCGGGACTCCCCATGTTCCCCGACGCCCGGGCCGGCCCGGGGGGCCCGGGGGCTGCCGCTGCGAGCCCATCCTGGGGCCGGGGCCGGGGCCCGGCCCGGGGTGCCCGCGAGGTCTCGGCGCGGAGCGCGCGCGCGGATCGCTGGTGAGTGCCCAGGCCGCGGCGGCGGGGCGGCCCGCGTGCTTTGATGTCCCGGCGGCCCTTTGAAGTTGGCAGGCCGGCTATTTTCGGGGCGCGCTGGGGAGCTGCGGGCCCGGCGCCCAGCGCTCCGGGGGGCTTGGCCGGGCAGCCCCGCGCGCCCAGCTTGGGACCCACCCCCCCCTCCCCGGCGGGCGCGGAGGGCGGTGTGCCGGGGGGCCCGGGCCGGGAGACTTCTCCAAGTGGCGACGGGGGCGGAGAGGGGGCTCATCCCTCCCTCCCCCCGGGGGCCACGTCGTCGTCGCCGCCGCCGTGGCTGTGGGCCGGGGGTGTGAGCGGCCGAGTGCCTCTGGAAGGTGGGATGAAAGGGCGGCGGCGCCCCCCGCTTGCCCTCCCCTCCGCCCCCTTCCCCGCGTCTCCCCCGCCCCGCGCTCCCTCCCACTTCTCTTCCTCCTCCCCTTCCCCCTCCCAGCCGCGGGTCTCGGCTAAGGGGCCCCGAGCGCGGCGGAGGCTCAGTCTGCCTGCAGGACCGGCCCGAGCCCGGGGTGCCCGCGTCCCCCCGCGTCCCCGGCGGCCCTTCTTTCGGAGACTCCGCGCGTCGCCATTTCTAGACCAGGCGGCTGCGTTCCGAGCCGCTGCTGCGGCGCCGGGGGCCGGTCCCCGGCCGGGCTCCGGGGCTGCTCGTGCGTTTCGGGCTCCGGCCCGGTGCTCAGAGCTCCACTCTCCGGGGCTCTGGAGGCGTTCGGTTGGATTTGGGCCGGGGAGCCGGGCCGGAGGGGCTCAGAGATGAGAGCCCGGCCTTGGCGGCCTTCGTCTTCCAGGTAACGGGGCCGCCCCACCTCCCCTCCGCCCGGATGAGCGGTGCCACCTTCGGCCCCGTCCCTTCTCGGGTAGCGTTGCTCAGCTCGACGGCCCGGAGTCCCGGGCAGGGGCGCCTAGCACCCCACCTCGGGCCCTGGGTCCCCCGCTCCCCGCCCGGCACTGCCCGCGCCCCCTCCCCCGCGGGTCCTGGCCCTCCTTAGTTTGGTCCCTCCGGTGTTGGGGAACAGATGCTTGTTTATTGGCTCGATGAGACGTTTCCCTCCTCCCCCCACCCCCGTTTTGGAGAAAGACAAGCTTGAGATCAGTGGAGTTTGGGGTTCTTGGCGCCGGCCGTCGGCAGCGTGAGTGAGACTGCTTTTGATCCGGTGTTGCTCGGCGCGCGGCTCCGAGGGGTGGGCGGCGAGGACGGGGGGCGTGGGGTTCCCCCCCCCCCGGTTCCGCTGCTGTCTCGCAAAGTTTCCATATCAGAGTCTCCTTACCGGGGGACTGCGTTTCGGGTTTGGGGGTGCCGGGACAGGGGTGTATCCTGAGCTGGATTTTTGGTGGGGAAGGGGGCATGGGCAACGATTACGTGTGGCACGAGGAAGGGGGGTGCACCTGGAATGGGGGTGGGGGTGCACCTGGAATCGGGGTGTGTGGGGGGGTGGTCCGGGCAGCCCGTCCTGCCCGCCGCTGAGCAGGCTGCTTGCGGGGGAGGAACTTGTAGATGTTTAAGGAGTGGGTTAGGGGGAGCGCAGAGGGAGGGGCGCGTCGGGGGAGCAATGGGAACCAGATGCCGGAGAAGGGCACGTTTATTGCTGGAGTTATCTGTGCAGAGCCGAGCGGGGAAATTTACCAAAATTGGTTTCACCTGCACGCAGCCGGGCGGCTGGCCGGCGTGCCTGTCTTTGGAGTGGATGCCATCCGTCGGGGGAGGGGCGTGTGGAGGGGTGGGGAGCGGGGCCGCCCGGCGTGCCCGGCCGGATTTTGGAAGGTCGAGTCTCACACCTCCCAGGTCCCTCCGCCGCCGCCATCCCCTCCTTTGCTTCCAGCTCCTTCCCCCCCCCTCCCTTCCCCCCATCCCTCCACCCCTTAAAAGTGAGTGGGGAGCTCAGATTTCACCTTTGAAAAAGCTGTGTCGGATACTTGAGATGAGCACCTCTCGGATAGCCGAGTCGCTTGATTTGAATTTGAGGAGTTGAAAAGCCTCTTTACTTTCTTGCTTTGATGTTGGGTAGATCTGGTTTTGATTAGATCAATACTCTTTTTTTTTCTCTCTCTCTCTCTCCCTCCTCCCCCCTCCTTCCTTTTCTTTCCAGAGAGGAGGCTCAGATGAGCCCCTGCTGACTTGAGAGAGAGAGAGAGAGTGAGAGAGAGAGAGAGAGACCAAGCCCATTGCTGAGAGGAACTGGAAGAAGAAGGGGGGAAAAAAAATCCCCAACTCCGTGAGCAGTGCTCGCTCCTCACCATGAGCAGCGCTGTGTTGGTGACTCGCCTCCCGGACCCTGGCAGCAGCTTCCATGAAGATGCCCCTCGGCCCCCTGTTCCGGGGGAAGAAGGGGAGACCCCAACGTGCCAGCCAGGAGTGGGCAAGGGCCAGGCCACCAAACCCATGCCTGTCCCCTCCAATGCCAGGAGGAATGAAGATGGTTTAGGGGAGCCTGAGGGGCGGGCCTCCCCCGACTCCCCTCTGACCAGATGGACCAAGTCCTTACACTCCTTGTTGGGTGACCAGGACGGGGCCTACCTCTTCCGGACTTTCCTGGAGAGGGAGAAATGTGTGGATACCCTGGACTTCTGGTTCGCCTGCAATGGGTTCAGGCAGATGAACCTGAAGGATACCAAAACTTTGCGAGTAGCCAAAGCCATCTACAAGAGGTACATTGAGAACAACAGCATTGTCTCCAAGCAGCTGAAACCTGCCACCAAGACCTACATAAGAGATAACATCAAGAAGCAGCAGATCGACTCCATCATGTTTGACCAGGCGCAGACTGAGATCCAGGCGGTGATGGAGGAAAATGCCTACCAGATGTTTTTGACTTCTGATATATACCTCGAATACGTGAGGAGTGGGGGAGAAAACACAGCTTACATGAATAGCGGGGGACTGGGAAGCCTGAAGGTCCTGTGTGGCTACCTTCCCACCTTGAATGAAGAAGAGGAATGGACTTGTGCCGACTTCAAGTGCAAACTTTCACCAACGGTGGTTGGCTTATCCAGCAAAACTCTGAGGGCCACAGCAAGTGTGAGGTCGACCGAAACCATTGAAAACGGATACAGGTAAGCCTTTGGCTGGAGCTGGTGGGGGTGGGGGTGGGGCTTGGAGGATGAGTTGGACTTTACAGATGTTTTGAATTAGGTTGGATGGATGGATGGATGTGCTGTGGAGGCTGACAAAGGTCTGTTGAGAGCTAGAACCGCTGGCCAGGAACTCTTTGATCTTGCTTCTTGTTTTTATAAAGCGGGGGAGGGGGGAGGAGGGAGTGTGATGCACACAGCTGAATACCTACTCTCTTCCAGTGCTGACTTCAAACAGTGGCAAGCTGTATTCATTACTGTGGGTTACTTATTATCCTGGGCTAGTAGTATCTCAGAAGGGGTGGGGGGTGGGGGGGAGACCCACCCCTTCTGAGACCAGAGAGAGAGAGAGAGAGAGAGAGAGAGAGAGAGAGAGAGAAAGAGAATGAATGAGGGGAAGTGTGTGTGGTGGGGTGGGGGGGGGGGGGGGGAGAGAAGCAGTTCAAGCTGCTTCTGAGTCACCAGACCCACTAAGCACCAGTTTGGAAAGGGGTCATTTCACCACTCATCAGCAAAGTGGAATTAATGTGGCTGGGGAGGCAGCTGGGTTGTGGTAGTCACAGGAAATAATGTGTGCACCCATGGAGGGCTAAGTGGGATCTTTTGAACTTTTATGTCAAGATAAGAGCCAGCAATTGGCTTAACAACCTCACTTGTTCTCTTTGTCAGATTAGATATTTGCTCAGCAAGAAAGGCTTCTAACTTGGGGGAAGGCCTTGTGACTTTCCTCAAATGAAGGACTCCAGGGTTATGAATCCAGGTTTTAAATGCTTGTAAGCCTGAGGGTCAGATCTCAGGCAATGGTTTTGGTGGAGAGGAAAGAGATCCTAGCCCAGGAGGACTCTGGGCCCTGGAGTACATTCTGTCTTGGAGGATTCAGAGACAGTCCTTTACCAAATGGCAGAGTCTTAAGATTCTTGGTCTTTGCAGGCAACTTCAGACCTCACGTTAGAATGAGGTTTTTGTTTTTTTTTCTCTTTCTTCACCTCTCCCTTGTTTGAAGTGTCAGATAGGAGAATGTGCTGCTTAATTCTAGGTCTTTGCTTATGGAGGATGTGTGTAGCACTTGATTGCTATCTGAATGGCTCATTTTGCCCCTTGTAGATTTATTTCTCTGTGTTGGGGACCTGGATGTGTCTGACAGTCATCTCAGGAGATCTCAGTTGTGCGGGGTGTGGCCTCCAATGTCTGGCTGCAGGAGGAGGGGCTAGGTTCTGGATAATTGAGATGGATGGATGGATGGATGAGAGATTTAGGAGTAACAGACTAGGAGCTTGACTGACTACTGGTGAGAAGGGGAAGAGCTTGTTCTTCAGCCACAAGGGGGCGCTCATCCAGCCTTGGGAACCAGCATACCCATGCTCAGACATCTGGTCTACACCTAAGTGGAACTGGCCTGACTTTTGCAAGGAAGCATAAGAAGATCACATGAGGGAATTGTTTCCGAATCCTTATGCTAGTCAGGCTGTTTTGGAGGAAGTTTCTGGGGCTGGCCTCTGCAGCAGAGCTGTGTCCAGGCACCTGCCCCTTCTGTCTTGCTCTGCTGCGATGACACGTGGGTAAACCTGTGGGTGCTCCGTGCTGGCCTCTTTGCCCTCCAGCTTGGCAGCTGTTGCTGACATTCTTTAAGGCCCGTGGTAAGGCTGCTCCTGCAGGGCCTTCTGACAGTGGGGCTTCTATGTCTCCAGTGTCTGTTCCAGAGGGTCACCTTTGTAAATAGCTGTGTGTGGCTTGGGATGTCAACACTAAGAAAGTGCTGCTCAGGCAAGACTCTCCTGTGACTCCTTTCTTTGTGGGTGGGCAGTGAAGACCTAGCCCTGGTTTGCCTTCCAGAGGCTTCACCTGGCATCTTGCCAGCATTACACAGTGTGGTGAGATCCTGGAGCAAGGGGTGGAAGATTTGTGTGTTCCAAGGCTGTCCTCCTTGATTGGAATCCGGGGACCATCATTGATGGATGGAGGAATAAATCTTGTGTTTCCACCTGATGTGGGGTTGGACTGAAACATCTTAACTGGACTATATGTAGCCTCAATGTCTTAAGTGGGTATTGTGAAAGAGAATTGAAGACTGACCCAGATGATCTAATTTTGTGTTAACAGGCAAGATGTGGGGGAGTCTGTACAATGTATTGGAAGGTTATTTGAAGGCCTAGGTTCCAGACCTGCTCGCCTTACTTCCTACCTGGCTTGAAGCCTCCCTTAACTCTGTGTATCCATCAGTAAAATGGGTGGACACCACCCCGTCTTGTTTATGTCACTGGCTTGCTCTTAGGATCAGAATAATAAACATGAAAGCCTTTTGTAAGGGAAATGTTTTGAAAAGCTGTCAAGTGTTATAATTAGTGTAATTAATGATAATAATTGGGTATGTGGAAAGGGCAACCGGGTTAACATGTCACTTTTAAATAGTGACTCTTGGCCAGGGTTTAGCTCATGTTTCGTTGGAAGGTTTGGGAGACTGGCCCCTCCTCCCACACTTCAGCTATTTTTGCTTCTTAAACTTACACAAGTCTATCTTTATAGCAGCCAGTTCTTGGAACTGTTAGGTTTCAGTCCATCCCTTCTGGCCTTAGGCAGAGTACCTAGCACTTGGGATAGGCACTGTAGGTTGTGTTAGAAAAATGAATGAATCAGAAAACAGCCCGTGGGGAAGGAGGGTCTGTCTTCTTCAGCTCTTGAGCAATCGTCCGGGTGGTGAAAGGCCCAAGGCCCTGGCTGGCCTTCCCAGCCCCATGTTTTACCCCCGGCCACTTGAAAGGAGCCTCATTTTTGAATGACTTGTTTGTGTCCCTACTGACTGGGTATCAGGTTTAACAGAAATAGTTGGGGACGGAAGAGCAGACTTGGGAGGGAAGGGCTCTGGTGGGCGAGCGGCTGAGTGGGGGTGCCTGGGGTTTTGGTAGCTCTCTGTAAATAACCCTGGGGCAGAAGGGACCTATTGGGGGGTTTATGGAGGAAGCCTGCACACAGACACCTACACAGTGTCCAGGTGTGCCGAGAGAGGGGCTGTGGGCTCAGGCACTCAGCCCAGCACTTATTTTAGGAAGAGGAGAGTGTGGTGCACCCAGAGAACTCCCCCGTGCCCTTCCCTTTCCGCTGGACTTAGCTGCCTGCCATTGGGTCTTCTGCCCTGGCTCCCTAGAAATCCCCCCTGGGGCCAGTAGATGGCTCTCTGCTGGCTTCCTGGGCTTGCAGTGCTCTGAAAGAACTCGCTGATGAGACCTTTTTTTTTTTTTTTAAATGCAAAGCCATTGGAATCAAGCTTGGCTTCAATTATCAAAGAAAGTGAGTGATGCCATCAGAAAGCTATGTGGGAAGCGGCCGTGAGCCGTGAGGGGACGAACAGGGCTCCAGGCAGCTGGCCCAGATGCACTTGTCAGGTTGCCTGGTTCCAGAAGGCGCTGACCCTTGCCTGTACACCCCCTGGATCTAGCCTCTGAGAACACCGGTGGGAGAAGGTGTCGCCGTTGGGGCAGTGACCTTGGGAGGAAATGGTCTGTGGCTCTTTTAGCTCGAAGCACAGCCATAGAAGCAAGTCCTTTTCTGTGTGGTCTTTCTGAATGAAGCAGGGGCCTTCAGGAAGCCTCCTTTGCCCCAGGGGTACCTGGAGAATGAGCTAGCTGTAGACACTGGGCTCCCCCTCCCCCCCCCCCCCCCGAGGTCCCAGGAGCTTCTGCTACCTGCTGACCGAGGCCCCTCTGCCTGCTCCAGTGTCAGGGCAGGCCTGTGGCTGTGTGTCTCGAGGGGGACAGGCCACAGGCCTCTGGGCCCTGAAGGAATGCAACAATTCTTGCAGCAACTGGACCCACAACAGCCCTGAAAGAAAAATCATCAAAGCATCTGGGTACAATTACTGCAGCATGCTCTAGTTTCTTTTCTTTCCTTCACCCCCCCATTTAAGTAATCACAAGCAAACAGCTCTAATCCGTTTTCTTAAAATTATGTGGTGCTTTGGAGAGAGTTCTGGGTACTTAAAAAACCTTACGTTTCTGTCTCTCCCCAAAGCCTACCTCCTTCCCCTGCCTGTCTTGTTCTGATGGTAGGAAAATCCAAGTACTTTATTGCAGACAACCCAGTTAAGAGTTGTATATTCCATTTTTTTAATTACTGGCCTCACAGTAGCCCTCTATTTTGAAAGTAGAGGGAGGAGTTTATTTTGGGATCCAGGTGTGGAAGGAGTTCAAGTCTGGGTGTTCACCCATGGGGGTCTTCTAAGCTAGGTGTCTTTTTCTGTTGGTGAGGAAGGAATTTCTATTGAGTCATTTTCTCCCTACAGAGCTGTAAGCCTAAGTCTCAGGCGTTGTTGATGTGTTAATACCACCAAGATAGCAGGGCTGAGGGCATGAGAAGAGTGTTTGAAAGCTATTTAAGGCTGCTTTGGCTTTTTTGATCTTGTGCTATGCCTCTTTTAAAACTTTTCAGCAACCCATTTGATGGATCTGGGCCTTTGAAGAAGGCGCAAGCAGGTTTTGAGCTCCTGCCACGTGCCACCCACTACTTTTGGTATTGGAGATGCACGTGCACAGACATGCCAGGCTCCCACAGAGTTCCCTCTAGGATCCAGGAAAGATACTCAGCAGTGTATGATCAATACTGTGAGAGAACAAGGGCTCTCCATAGTAGTGTGTATGTGTGTGTATGTGTGTATGGGTAGGTATGTGTTCGTACTGAGACTTGAACTCAAGGTTTGGGCACTCTTCCTTAGCTTTTTCACTTAAGGCTGGTGTTCTTCCCTTTGAGCCACACCTCCACTTCCAGCTTTTTGCTGGTTAATTGGAGATAAGAGTCTCACACACTGTCCTTCCCAGGCTGGCCTCAAACCCTGATTCTCAGATCTCAGCCTCCTGAGTAGCTGGGATTACAGGCGTGAGGCACGGGTGCCCAGCTTCTGCACTATGATTGGTGGTTGAGGTTGTTGGAGTGTTACTGTGACACCCACAATTATACCACCTTTCTGGGTCCTTCAGAGAGTGTGAGCACATGGAGTAGGTGGCCTGTGTGTGAGCTTTTCAGGTGGACACAGCCGACAGCCATGCCAGCACCAGCTCTTAACCTCTGACTTCTGGTCCCTACCAAGAGGATAGGAAATTGACTTATCACTGGGTTCTGACCATAGGAGGGGGCCATGAAGACGTCCTCTTGTCCACCTGCTTTGGGCCAGAAGTCCTGTCCAAGCCCTAGAGAGCTGGGTACCTTGGGCTCCATGATCTTCTTGACCATGTAGAAGTCCTCCCTCCCTCCCTCCTTCCCTCCCTCCCTCCCTCCCTTCCTCCCTCCCTCCCTCCCTCCCTCTACTTCCCCCTCTTCTGCCTCTTGTGGTGATGGGGAGTAGGGAACCAAGCTTATGCCTTTCCCATGGCCCACTGGCTAGAAGGCTTCTTTATGGATCATCCCTCAGGCACCTCTCTAGAAAACCCAGCTGCCTCCCTGCTTGCTCATTCCCCACCATCTTGGGTGTCTGGGAACCCCAGATTGAGGAGGCAGGGCTGAGAAATAAGCATGGAAGACCTGAACAATTCTCAAAGCATATTCCTAACAAGTCCCAGGAGGTGGCAAGATAGAGCAAGAGCATTTGTTTCTGGAATAGGTCATTGTCACCTAGTCATAAAGCATACAGTGGATTCATGTAAAGCACTTAGGCTTGAACCTTCTGGAGAATTCCATGTCTCCTGACATTCTAGGGCCTTTCCAGCCTAGTACAGCTGCAGTGGCCAGGTCTCCAGTAGGGTTCCTTTGACCAGGTGCCCGGGCCTGCTTGGGGCCTCAGGAACTCTCTTGAGTGGCTTTAAGGATTCAAGAGGACAGTGAGGGTAAGCAGCTCACTGAGCACCTACTGTGTACCAGCCCTGTCCTGGGCACTGCGGCACAGCAGTGACTAAGTGCAGTGCACAACCTGTGGCCTACCGGTTTTAGCACCTCTTGGTGTGGGGCATTTGGTTAGACATGGATGAGGTTTGCTCTAGACAGACAGGGCTGTCCCTCCCGCCTTCCTCTCCATCTCTGCTGTTCCCTGTTGACATCTGCACAGCCAGTGGGGTCAGAGTGTCCCATGGGCTCCTCCTTCCAGTCTAGCTGGTACTTAGGTACCCCAAGGCCCTGCATGCTACTGGGAGCCCTTGCTGCCTGTACCCAGTGCTGTCTCCAGCCTCCCGGACCTCACCACCCCCTCCCTGCTCACTCCTGTTTCCTGCACCGTCCTTACCAGTCTGACTAGTCAGGCCCCCACTTTTCCTAGTCTGGGGAAAGCCCCCCCTCCCACTTTCTTACTCCCCAATCCTGGGTCTCATCTCCTCAAATTCCTGCTCAAGTCATCGTGATGCATCTTGTTCCCATCTGGGTTCTCCGTGCTGGTTACTCACCACTTGCCTCCTTGCCTAGAACTTTCTGGAACCTCTTGTATTAGGAGATAGGAAGAGAGGTTGAGTGATAGTCAGGTGAGTTAGTGCCAGGCCCACAGTTCCAGCTGTGTGGCCCAGGCCCCAGGCTACTGTCCTGTCTGAGGCCGCATCTGGAAAATGGGCACAGCACAGCAGTCCTGCTGTAGCACCCCGTGTAGTTTCCTCACCACATCCCCACCCCACACGAGGTTAATTGTGCCTTCCGCCAGGCACCGGATGCCAGGAGACAGTCATGCCAGACACAGGAGGGAGCAGGAGCCCAGTGAGCATGCGCAGAAGGCCGGCCGTGACCTTTCCTGTGCCCCTGTCATCTGTCAGCCCCAGGGCTATCTTTGTAGACCAGCTGCTGTGGCCGCATGGAGTTATGTTTTCTTCGCTGACTTGCCCTCTCTTCCAGTTGAGGCCAGGGCTACTGGCCGAGCTTTGATGGGTCCAGTGGATGGACTAGGTAGGGCTTTGCAACTTCAGGCTGAACAAGCCAGGGAGGCTCCCTTCCTGCAGCCTGCTGCCCTGCCTCCCCTCCCCCCATGTCCCCGGCCGACGGCAGGAGACAGGCACACTGGTTGTTCTAGGAGGAGATCAAGAGAACAGAATGGGGACCCAGAGGCCATGGAGACAAAAGGGTTGGAGACCCCCGAAGGAGGGGCCTGAGCCTTCCTTTGACGCTGCTGTACTGCTCATTTCAGTCTCGGGGCCTGAGCCAGCCTAGGGGAAAGAGGGCTGGGCTGGGGGAAGGGCATGGCAGAGGCCCAGCGCCTAGCATCTGTCCAGCGTGCTGCGGACACAGGTCGACATGGGAAGGCCGCACGAGGCCTGCGGTCGTTTGCTCACAGACCCCAGACAGGAGCTAGGATGCTTCCGTTGTTTGGGAACCCTGAAAGTGGGTTCTTTGGTCAGGCTTGGTTACAGAGGCTGGGAGGGGAACAACACTTGTCTCCACGGGCTTCCCTCCTCCATCTGCGTAATCTGCTAGGGAGCAGAGTCTCTTCCTCTCTGTAAAGGTATGCTTAGGACTTGGCAAGGCTTTCTAGACTGCTTCTGGAATATTCTGGCAGACAGCTTTCCCTGCTTTCTGCCCCCAGCTTGGGTTCCTGCGGGAGGATGGATGACCACAGTCTGGTTGTACTTTTCCCCTAGGTCCTTCAAGAGGAGCGATCCCGTGAACCCCTATCATGTAGGTTCCGGCTATGTCTTCGCGCCAGCCACCAGCGCCAATGACAGCGAGATATCCAGCGATGCACTGACGGATGACTCCATGTCCATGACGGACAGCAGCGTGTAAGTATCTGCTGTTGCTCCACAGGGTCACACTGCAGGGCACTGGCTTGGCACCTCCTGTGTGCGTGGGTGTGGGTGGTAGTTTGGTGGGAGGGGAAAGTGACAGCCTGGTGCTGGTCAAGGAGAGGGGCAAGAAGGACAGAGAGCTTGAAGGGAAAATGGAAATCGTGCCTTTTAATCAAAGGAAACCAAAGTACAGAATCAGGGCAGGATGGGTTGTCCCCATGGGAACCATGGCCTGGCTGATCTTCAAAGCTCGAGTCACCTGTCTGCAGAACCGATAGGTGGGACACAGCCTGGTATTAAAAGGGTCTGTGTTAGCTGGGCACTGGCTGTAATCCTAGCTACTCAGGAAGCTGAGGTAGGAGGATCGCAGTTCAAAGATAGCCTGGGCAGAAAAGTCTGTAAGAGTCTTTATCTCCAATTAACCAGCAAAACACCCCCAAAAAAGCGGGAAGTGGAGCTGTGGCTCAAGTGACAGAGCACCAGCCTTAAGTGAAAAAGCCAAGTGAGAGTATGAGGCTCTGAGTTCAAGCCCAGTACCAGCATAAGAAAGGGAGAGGTGGTGGGGGGTGTGTGGTCTGTGTGTTTGTAGGAAAAGGCATTGAAGATGGGGGTCAGAGAGCCAGCTGTCTGTAAAGGGCCGCTGCGTGCATTGTACCCACATGGAAAAGTTTCAGCGGGCATCATTCAGAAAGTGCTGGGGAAAGCGCCAGTCCTCTGTCAGAGGCTGGGACCCTAACTAGCAGCTCCCCAAAGTCATGCCTGGTCTTGGATCTTTTGCTGCTGGATGATGGCATTGATGTGTGAAAGCAAGCCAGGCCCCTGAAAGGTGTGAAGAGGTCGTGCTTTGTGTTTTAGGTTATTTGAAGGCTGGTCATGGCCTCCTGATGAGGGGCCGGGCATCTTTTTGGGGTTTTGATTGAGGAAGACTCACGGTAGAACTTGGGCATGAGCGAAATTCCTCAAATTCTCTCGCCCAACACCCTGTTCCAGAAATGGCTTTTCAAGGATTGGAGTCACTATGCAACTGTAATCCCTCTGTACATCACTTTTATAATAACAATGTAAAAAATTTAAAAAAAACAAGAAGGTAGGGCTGGGAATGTGGCCTAGTGGTAGAGGGCTTGCCTCCCATACATGAAGTTCTGGGTTCAGTTCCTCAGCACCACATATATAGAAAAAGCTAGAAGTGGCGCTGTGGCTCAAGTGGTAGAATGCTAGCCTTGAGCAAAAAGAAGCCAGGGACAGAAGGATTAGAGTCAAGACTTTGCTTGCTAAAGGAACAATATCGAGTGGTGTAAGTTCTGGCACACCTCACTGAGACTTTGTCCTTTTGAGCTGCCATCCATTCTCCCCATGTGTTTGCTGCTGGGCTTGGGGCTGGGGCCGGCTGGAGGAAAAGTGGGTAAGGTTAGTTGGGGACCCTGCTGGTGATTGTCTTGGTGGCTTTTGTTTTGTCACCTTGGATTCCCTTGTTAGCAAAGGGTCCCATGATCCTTAAGGCAGAAAGTCCCATTTTAGTGGAAGAATCACATTTTGGCATGAGAGCAAGAGTACACACTTCTTAGCTACTATGGAGGGACACGAGGTCTCAGAGAAGTGGGTTCCCCATGATAGCTGGGCCCTTCTAAGTATTCATGCTGGAAGAAGCTTTGGTGAGCATATTTCTTGATACAGCTTGTACTAAGTCTTCACTGAATAGTATTAGATAAGGCCAAGTTTATTATTTTTCTTAACTTATTATTTTGTCTGTCAGAGTTTGAACTCAAGGGACTGGTACTTGCAAAGCTGGTATTCTACCACTTGAGCCATGCCTCCAGCCCAGCTTTTTGCTGGTTATGTTTTGGAGATGGGAATCTCTTGGACTTTTCTACCCTGGCTGTTTCTAGCCACCATCCTTCCAGATCTCAACCCCCTCTGAGTAGCTAGGGTTACACCTGTAAGCCACCAGCCTCTAGCTCATAGTTTATTCGTGATTGTGCCAAAAAACGTAATGTCAAGATCTGTTTTCATGTTGTGTTATAGAATTATTTCAAAGGCTATGGGTTTGTGTGAGGTATGTTCCTGTATCTATTGCTCTTTTTAAAATACTTTTCCTCTTTGGGGCTGGTTAGTGGCTCATGTCTGTAATCCTCGCTACTCTAGAAGCTGAGATCTGAGGCTCTCCGTTCAAAGCCAGCTGGGGCAGAAAAGCCTGTCTGAGAGTCTTATTTCCAACTCTTCAGCAAAAAGCTAGATGTGCAGTTGTGGCTGAAGTGGTAGAATGCAAGCCTTGAATGAAAAAGCCAAGTGACAGCACAAAGCCCTGAGTTCAAGCCATAGTACTGGCACCCAAAAGACCAAAACCAACTTTCCCCCCTGTTTGTCATTCCACCTGCTGTCATGTTTTGCTCTGTATGCTTGCTTCTAGCAAACATCGCTCCTTCATTTGCTAAGTGGGAGACTGTGTGTGGAATAAGAGTGAGTGGGAATTGAATGAAGGCATTGAGTGGCTCTCCTAAGTCTTGATGCAGTGTACTTAGTAGACTGTGAGGCTTCTGTTTAGATTTCTTCGAGACTATTTTTGGCTTGCTTCCTGGTCCTTGGCTGTATTTCAGTCCCCATCACTGAGGTGTTATTCTGGGTTCATGATGAGATAACTTGGGTGTGGTCCCATACTCTGGCTGTGTAATCCTCACAGGACCCAATGGGAAAGGTAGCTAGTTACTGGAGGCCTTGACAGGCAGAGGGGAGGCCTGGTGTGGCCCTGGCCGTTCACAGCGAAGGCAGAACTCAGATTTCAGCTAGACCTGGGCCCCTGCCCTTGGCCTGCTGTGTTCTCCCCAGCATTAACATTTTTTTTTTTTTAAACCAGGAGACATGTTCACCCAGCCCAGTTGCTCATCAGACCTTTGCGCTGTGCTGTGTTTTCCTTAGTGATCAGCATGGTTTTGCCTTTTCCACAGGCTGGGGGAGGAGCCCTCCCTGCGGCCTGCCCATTTCCCCCTCTTTTACCATTTCCCAGAAGGAAGACGGCCTCATTTCATTTAGAAGTCGCTTGCAAGCTCTCAGCGCCCTCCCCGTGTTAGCTGAAGCACTGTGTGAACTTCAAGTGTGGGGAAGTCGCATCTGGGGCTCACTTTCCGGGGCCAGCCCTGATCCTAGGTAGCAAAGCAGTAGAGGCCACTTGGATACCGACAGCAAAGGGCAAATGGCTTCTGAGCAACTTTTGGGGGCACCTGGTGACAGAGTGTCTGGGTGCTAGGTGTTGCAACGGTCTTGGCACAGTTGAGCTGCTGTGGATTCCTCAAGAACCAACCAGAACTAGAGACAGTCCCTGTGAGGCTGGGGAGGCGGGGCGCCACCCTGATGTCCCTGGCAGCATCGGATGGCTCAGAGCCCCCACAACCAAGTGGGCAGGCGGTCAGAGTCACTGTCCCAGCCGTGCCCACCCAGGTGTGTTTAGAGCAATGGGAGTGCATTGGCTTCAGGGGCAAATCCGTGTCCTGGCACTTGCACAAGGAACTCCAGAACCCAGAGCCCACTGGATGGGGGCTTGCTCCCACTTAGACGTTCCCGTGGGTCCCAAGCTGCCACTGGTGCCAGGCTGGGGCCTCTGTGAGAGGGGGCTGTCTGCTCTTCTGCTGAGCAGACTTGGCATCGAGTAAAAGCGTGGGTGGGTGCTAGCTGACCATGGGTGTGTGATGGTGCCCCGTGCCAGGCAGTCACCTGGGATTCCCAGGGCTGGGCTTCGACCCCCTCTTCAGAGCTCTGCCAATTGTGGGCCTCGTGCAGATGAGAGCGCCAGGCAAGAAATAAAGTGTGTGGGGATGAAAAGCGGGGCTGAATCGCTTTCAGCCCATTGTTCATCCGGGAAGCTTAGAGGGGATAAGAGGGTAGCAGGGCCCCTTTGAAATTTCCTTGAACAAGTGAATAGGAGCGCCCCATAAAGCATGAAAAGAGCCCTGGCTGTTTCTCCTGGTCACAGGCACAATGGCCGGCGTGGGCTGTGGGGGGCTGGGGAGTGGGGCTGGCTGCCCTGCTGCGCGGTGGGAGGGGGAGACGGGGGTCACAGGCAGCCTTCAATAGACTCCAGAAGGTTGGAGTTCATTAGACACAAGCGCAGGGAAGCAATCTCATTTGCGACCGAACCAATTAAGTCCCAGGGGCCTTTGCAAGAGGCCTGGATGTAGAAGGTGGGGCACGCCGGCCTGTACCCAGGTCTTCCCGGGAGCCGGCCTGGCCAGGGCTGGGCCTTTGCAGAGCAGGCGGGGTCTGCGGGGGTCTTTAAAGAAAACCCTGCCTTCTCCCGGAGCCCATGGCTGGCTTCTGTTTTCCTGCTAAGTAAAAATCCCTGTTAAAGATCGTTGGGGATTTGAGTCTCCATTAGAGGCCTCTGCAAAGGTAGTTTTATGAGCCTGTTCCTCTGAAACCTGCATTCGCGGAAGAAACGGCTTCTAAGTTTAGGGTGGGTTCCCCCACCCCCTTAAGTTAACTACCAGGCTTCCAGCAAAATCCTAAACTGCAGTCCTTGGAGCATGGGGCGGAGGGGGGTGGGTAGGGGGAGTGGGTGGGGGGCACGGCAAGGCAACCAGGCCGGGGAAGGGTGGAAGCCAGGGGTTGGGCATAGAGGCGGCCGCCCAAGTTCAGGGAAGCCCAGGCGAGACTGTGGAGGCCACCCCATGTCTTGTCTGTTATGGGGGTGTTGCTTGTGGCATCAGGATTGGCTGCTTGCCTCCGCTTCCGGCGGGCGCCCCAGGCTCAGCACCAGGTGCCTTCTCCCCATTCCATGCGGGTGTGACGCGGGTTTCCTTCCCGTTCTTTCCTTCTGCCTCACGGACGGGCATGCGTCCTGGACACGGGGCAGTGTGTCCCAGGGAGCTTCAGGTAACCTCATCTTGCCAACCGGGCTTTCATGCTGGCCGCGGCTGCAGGCCGCCTCAGCCTGGCTGCCAGATGCAGATGTGTACAGGTGTGGGAGGCTGCACGTTTCAAAGCTGCCCGAAAGCACACCCAGGCTAGGTGGCCACAGCAGAGTCAAAAGGCTAAAGCTAATTGGCTCTGCTTAAATGGCAGCTAAGTGGAGTCCACACTTCAAAATCAGTGCTCCCCAGAAACAGCTGGGCCGGGCAGCAGGCTCGTTAGCTAAAATGTTTATAATTAAAGAAGACTGTCGAGGGCCCAAAGCCCTGGCACTCTTCAGCCCATGGGTTTTGAACAGCCAGGAAACTGATCAGACTTCTAGAGCCTGAATAAAAGAGAGAAGAGAGGCCCGCTTTTTTGGAATGAGGGGCTGTTTTTTGGAAGAAAATTCTTGGCTGTGGGGGGTGGGGGGAGGAATTAAAGCCACATTTTCTGGAAGGCTCTGTAAGCTTCTTTGAGCCTCTCTGAGCTAAAATCTCCCAGTTTTGCTTTAGTCACAAGTTGGCTTTCCTAGAGGAAGGCTCTTTGCCCCTCCAGGCCACGGGGTGGGGGCTGGGGTTCGGTCTGGCCCTCACCTGCTTCCTCCCCTTCTCAGTGTCTTTTCTTTCTTCTGCCTTCTATGGAGAAAGCAGGCAAGGTGTAAAAGCCTTACTATTGATTTTTATCCAAAAGGAAAGAGAAGGAATTGGAGAACTGAATGGACAATTGAAGGCAGAGGCCAATAGGGAATGGATAGGGGGCCAGGGGGCCTCTTCTCACGTCCTGAAGCTTACTTTTGCTAGCGTATGGCCAGGGAGTACTTGATGCTCGCCACCTGCCCGCTCACCCCACCTCCACTGTCAGGAGACACAATGGTACACGGTTCTTCACTCTGAAGTTCCTGGAAGATGAGCTGGTCAGGACGGGCTGGGGTAGCTGGAGACCCCCTTCTGTGGGATTTACACCGCTTTCTCAAAGCCAGGGAGGACTGACCAGCCAGTGGAGGAAGATTTCCAGAACATTCCCTGAATTTCCCATTGGTGGTTTCCGAATGTCAGGTGGCTCTCTGGGGCTTAGGAGATGGTACCCCAAACTCAGACCACCCTGAAGCTTGGTTCTCTTAGGGCTGGGAATGGCAGGTAAAAAGCGAGGGACTTGAGGGGAGCCTAGGTTGCCTAGTTAAGGACACTGCTGTCCAGCAGTGTCTTGGTTGGGATCCTGGGTTTGGATCCTGTATTTAACCATGACTGTCAGCCTACTCCTGGGAAGGCAGAGTTTCTGGCCATCAGTCAGATGTGGTTCCTGTGACAGTGAGCTCCAGTGACATGTCAGATTTCTAGGCCATTCTGGCCTTCAGTAGGAGCTTGGCTTCTGGGGGCTGGAGGCCTCGGGCTGGAGGTAGTTGCTTCCTGTAGGATTTGATTGCTGATCACTTCAGGCATATTCTGATGTCTGGTAAACTGTCCCAAGGTAACAACATTTAGTCCTGATAAAAATCATCTTTAGCCTGGGCGCTGGTAGCTCATGCTAGTAATCCTAGCTACTCAGGAGGCAGAGAGCCGAGGATCCTGGATTGAGGCCAGCTGGGACCGAAACAGTCTAAGGACACTCTTCAACTAATCAGCAAAAAGCCCTCAAAGAGAGGCGTGGCTCACCAGCCTTGAACAAAAAGCCAAGCAAGAGATTGAGGCCCTGTTCAAGTCCCAGTACGGGCACCAGAAATAAATAAAAATCAGCTTTCATGCTGGGCGTGGTGGTTCATGCCTGTAATACTAGCTGTAATGCTCAGGAGGCTGAGACCTGAGGATTGCAGTTTGAAGCCAGTCCAGGCAAGAAAGTCTGTGAGACTCTCCCTCCAATTAAGCACCAAACAAACCTGCAAGTGGAACTGTGGCTCAGATGGTAGAGTGCTGGCTTTGAGTGAAAAAGCTCAGAGACGGCCCCCAGGCCCCCCGAGGTTATACCCCAGGATGGCGAGAAAACCAAACCAAATCCCCCCAAATCACCTTTAGGTTATTAGGCTTAGAACTACCCCAAGGGGCCCGGTCAAGTCCCGCCCCTGCCCAGACTGAGATGCTTAACTGCTGCTCACCATGGCCCTTCCCACAGTGCTCGCTCTGCTTCCTTCTCAATTGTCGCTGGGGCAATTCCTCAGGTGGACACTGATTTCTCCCTCTCTCCCTCTCACACCCCCTCTCCCCCCTTTCTCCTCTCTCTCCTCTCCTCTCCTCTCTCTTCCTGCCTCCCACTCAGTGCGATAATCCCTCCTGCATTCCTCAGTCAGAATTTGGACCACGTGGTTTGTCTTTCTCATATTCCCCCACTGGCCTTGTCTTGTGGCCTGTCCGCAGGCTTCTGGAACAAGTGCAGCCAGTTAGAATTCTGAGATATCCCAGACAAGGGCCCCAGGCTTGCCAGTGCTACTCCTCGCTGCTCCTTTGGTATTGGTAGACATGGTCATTTGTGACTTGATGAGCCAAAGGTGTTTTCCTTCCTTTCACCCTGTGCTGAACAAAACAGGGAAAGGGAACCAGCCCAACACCTACCCACTTCAGTGTTCGCAGCCACAAAAAGGGTGACTCATTTAGGAAATGTACGAACATCAAGGCTTTGTAAATAAGTGACCCCTGGAGAAAGTGACATCAATGGGCGAGTCCTGGTCAAACAGTGACCATTCTACTGCTTTCAAGAAGAAAGTGTTTTTGTTTGTTGTGCTGGTCCTGGGGCTTGAAGTTATAGCCTAGGTGCTATCCCTGAGCTTTCTTGCTCAAGACCACTTCCGACTTTTTGTGGTTAATTGGAGCTCAGAGTCTCAGGGATTTTCTTGCCTGGGCTGACTTCCAACCATGATCCTCAGATCTCAGCCTCCTGAGTTGCTAGGATTATAGTTGTGAACCATTGGTGCCCAGCTCAAAGTCATCTTCCTTCTCCTCCTCCTCTTCAAAATATACCAACTCCAGTGTTAGCTACAGTAGTCCTTCATTAAAAAAAAAAAAAAAAGTGTGTCTCCAGTGCCTCATACCTGTAATCCTAGCTACTCAGGAAGCTGAGACCCGAGGATCATGGTTGGAAGCCAGCCCTAGGTGGAAAGGACTCTTAATCTCCAACTAGCCACCAAAACTTAGAAGTGGAGGGAGAGCTAAAGTTCAGCACCCAGACCCTGAGTTCAAGCCCTAGCATGAGCATATGTTCGCAGGCACGCGCACGCACGCGCACACACACGCTTCTTCCATCTGCTGTTTTTGTTTCTAAATAGAATATGGAACACACATGGGCCTGTACTTCCTTTGGGTCTTTGCCTAAAGGTCACCTTGTGAAAACTTCCTTGGACACCCACCCCCATACCCCTAATTTATAATTGCAACTTCCCTCTCCCTCCTTTCCTTCTGTTTTATTGAAGCTCTTTCCATCTCCTGGCATCATTTTTGCTTCCTTATTTTTGTCATTGCTCATGTCTCCTCTTTAAAATACTCATTTCCTAAGAACAGTAGATGGGAGGGGGCAATCTTTGTTTACTTACTGCTCTTGCCTACTGCCTACAAGGAAGGCACCAGGTAGTATGTATTCACCTATGTTAATGACGCTCAGAGTGACACACAGAAGGAGTTTCCTCTTACACCCACCCACATTGGTTATCTGGCTTTGAGAGTTCCTTGGTTGGGGATGCTGAACTTTGGAGCAAAGAAAAGTCATGATGGGGTGGTTTATTAAAAGAAGAAATTGGGAAGCAGTTGCGAGGCTGACTCTTCACTAACGCTTGAGTGAGCCAGTGGGTTTCGTTCCTGACCTTTTGCTTGGCCCTGACTGGGTATGTGACGATGCTAACGTCGGGAGGACCCTGGAAAATGGAGGGTTGGCTGGAACGTAACCTGGTTCTAAGTAAAAGTTGTCTACGAGAGGAGCTCGTTATGCCTTTGACGTTGAGGCTTCCCTGTCTGAGAGGGAGCCAGGACTCCAGACATGACTAGTGGCTGGTTTGCCCGTTGGACCTTGGGTGGATGCTTCCCCATGGCGACAGCCATTGCGTCTGGAGCTGTGCGGTTCACGCTCATGGAGGTGCGTGGCCTTGCTCACTGGCCGGATCGCAGCATGGCACACGTGTGTGGCAGCCCCCTGCTGGAAGCATCCTTGTGAGCCTGTGGGTTTTGTTTTTCCTTCCCTTAGAGATGGGATCCCTCCTTACCGAGTGGGGAGTAAGAAACAGCTGCAGAGAGAAATGCATCGCAGTGTGAAGGCCAACGGCCAAGTGTCTCTACCTCATTTCCCGGTGAGTATGGACTGGAGAGCGGGGAGGTAGAGAAGAGAGGTCCGGGGAAGGAAGGAGGGTCAAGACCCAGGGGAAGAACAGAACAAGGGCTTTGTGCCCTTCTTTGGGGTGTGCTGTTGGGTAGGAATGTTGGTGTGAGGTTAAAGGTGACACCCCGTTTTATTTTTAAAACCTTACATTTTCTTAATTGAAGAACAAAGTTCTCTATAAGAAAGAAACCCACACAGTTCCTTTCCAGCCATCAGGTTCCCCTAGGGGATGGTAAGCGAAGGGCTCACAGCATTTCCACTCGAATGGAATGGGAGCTCGTTTTGTGTGTTAGCTTCTTGTGTGCCCACTGAGAAGACTGACCCATTGTAGGCGCACGAGGGGCCATTAGATGGGGCGCATAAGAGAAGCTGGAGGAAGCCCCTTTGGAGAGGAAGTCATGCTCTTTCTGCTCCTCTTGTTGACTGTGTGCTCAGTCATTCCACGCCTCCATCTTATCTAATTAGGTTGTCATTTCTACTAACTTCCGCAAGCTGTTCAGTCCTTTGCAGACCCCAGAACTTGGCTTAGGACTTCATAGTGGGCCTGTGCCTAACACATGCTGCAAGAATGAAAGGCTTGGAAGAGTGAGTCCCACGGAAGGCTTCGTGGGGTGGAGCTGGTGTGTGGAGGGCTTTTATTTGCATGTCCCTGAAAGCAGCCAGCACACGGCTCCCTGTACCCAAGAGCGAGCCGCCATTCCCATTCCCAGCAAGGGACTGTGTGTCTGTCTCTTGGTAGCCTGAGGTGCGAGGTGTTCCTCAGGGAAGAGGAGAGATCATGCGGCTCACAGAGTCCTTCCTGCCAGTGTCAGAGAACCCAGTTGGTCTGTCTTGTCTATGTGGCGTTCAGAAAATCGCTAATGTCGTACTGTGCGAGTGTGGATTGTGGCTCTTCTCTGACAGCTCATCATGACAATAGGTGTAAGGTTATCTTAAAATCAGAGTACCCCCACCCCCGCCCACCACGTTCATAAAGCAGCATGAAACCATTTCTTTTCTTGACTGAGGGTGGGTGGGTGGGTGGGTATGTGTATTCACAAAGAAACATGCTATTGCCCAAGCTTGTAAAAGAGGTGATTTTGTCCTGGGGGGGGGGGGGTGTGGGGATGGCGTGCAAATAGACCTCCTCCATCCACAGTGCTTTGCTGGGGGCTGGGGCCTTTCTCTCCCCTCTCCTGTGTCTGCAGAGAGGCCGGCCCTGTGGCTGCCAGATGATGCTGGCCTTTGCAGGTTGGCTTTCTCCTCCCCATCCCAGAGAAAAAGGGCAAAAGCAAGAGGGAGATGAGGAGGAAGGAGGAGGAGGTGGGGGTGGGGGGGACACAAGTGGAGAGGTGGGGGGGGGGGAGCGAGATGACAGAAAAAGGACAGAAAGCTGGGCGGCGGGAGTTCTCTCTGCTGCTTTTTGGGCAGGCGTTCTCGGTGCTTTTTTATATTCTTCACTTGATTTGGAGATGTTCCCTTTTCCCTTGATAGCTCGGCTTCAGGCAGCCAAGCTCAGCAGTGTTCTGCTACTAGCCGGCAGCAGCTTTCTTCATTTTCCGTACAAAGGGGCCGGGAGGAGGGAGGAGGAGGACGGGGGAGATGGAGGACGGGGCTGAGACAACACCGCCTCAAAGGTGCGCAGTGTGCGGCCAGGAAATAAATTACCACTGCTTCTCTGATCTGGGGCCGCTTGACTTTTATTTTTTTTTTCCCTTTTCCTTTTTCCTCCCCCCTGCCTCCTTTCCAATCTTATTTTTTTTAATTTCCAACTCCCTTTCTGTTTAGACTCTACTTTTGATTCCTTGAGTTGGTTGCTCTCCCCTCCCCATCTCAGAGGGCTGGGGCTTTTTTTTTTTTTGATGTTTGACAACAGTCTTTGAAGATTTTCTACTTCAGAGTGGCTACTGATGGGCTGGTTGTACTACAGAGAGAACAAGCAGGGCCTCTCGGAGTGCGACCAACTGCTCCCGCCCAAGGCAAACGCTGGTGGGGACCATGGCTCTCCATGAGGCCACGGAGCCACTGCATAAAAATCCCGAGCAGCCCGGGCCCCCTCGCCATCCGCCGGCCGCTCTCCGCCCAAACATGGAGACGTGGCGCTCATCGCCCGGCCCGGCGAGCTCCCACTGGGCCACCGCGGCCAGTGTCCGCCCTGCCTGCTGACCGGGCTTTGTCCTCCTCCTCCTGTGCCCCCCAGAGAACGCACCGGCTGCCCAAGGAGATGACCCCGGTGGAACCCGCCACCTTCGCCGCCGACCTCATCTCTAGGTTGGAGAAGCTGAAGCTGGAGCAGGACAGCCGCCATAGCCTGGAGGAGCGGCTACAGCAGATCCGAGAGGTAGCGCTGCCAGGTTCCGCGCCCCCCCCCTCCCCAATTCCTGGTGCCAGCCCCCCCTGTGCTGCCCCCCGACGGAGCCTGTGCCTGCAAGCCCGGGTCTGGAGGATCCCCCCACCCCCACCTCCTTCCTGGGTCACTTTCTTAACTCTGCTGTTTCCACTTCCAGGATGAAGAGAAGGAGGGGTCTGAGCAGGTGTTGAGCTCGCGGGATGCGGCACCCACCCAGCACCCCCTATCCCTCCTGCCCTCTGGCAGCTACGAGGAGGATCCCCAGACCATCCTGGATGATCACCTGTCCAGAGTCCTCAAGACCCCTGGCTGCCAGTCCCCAGGGGTGGGCCGCTATAGCCCGCGCTCCCGCTCCCCGGACCACCACCACCACCACCAGCAGCAGCAGCAGCAGCAGCAGTACCACACCCTTCTCCCGCTCGGGGCCAAGCTGCCACCCGCCGCCACCTGCCAGCTCCTGGGGGGCAAGAGCTTTGTGACCAAGCAGACGACAAAGCATGTCCACCACCACTACATCCACCACCATTCGGGGCCCAAGACCAAGGAGGAGATGGAGGCGGAAGCCACGCAGAGGGTGCGCTGCTTCTGCCCCGGGAGCTCGGAGTACTACTGCTACTCGAAATGCAAGAGCCACCCCAAAGCTCCAGAGCCCGCGCTGGGGGAGCCCTGTGGGTGAGTGGGGCTGCGGGGGGGGGTGACCTGGGAGGGGATGTCCTTCCAGCCTGGCCTCGAAGGTCAGCAGCCCTGAGCGGGGGGGCGGGGGGGGGGCAGCTGCAGGGGCTGCTGCAGGGATCTTCCAGTGCGGCCCCTCGCTGGGTTATTTGATCTGAGGTGTCCTGGAGATTTAATGGGGTGTCTCAGTCGGGTTTGGTGCTTGGTTTCCCCACAGGACGACCAGAAGCAGTACTTTGCCCAAACGAAACGGGAAGGGCACGGAGCCGAGCCTGGCACTGCCGGTCAGGGAAGGAGGGCCCGCCGGGGGCGCGGGAAGCCTGCAGCTCCCCGGGGAGGAAGGGGACCGCTCGCAGGACGTCTGGCAGTGGATGCTGGAAAGCGAGCGGCAGAGCAAGCCCAAGCCCCACAGGTACACACCGCCCGGGCAGGGCGGGGGAGGGGGGTGCACCGATTTCTGCAGTTGGCCCCCAGCAAATGGGACCGTTTACCCTTGCCATCTTAATATTAGACGCTGGAGAGAGCAGACCACACAAATGCCATGTGTTGGCAACGACCCCTGTCCATGTAATGGTCGAGTTATTTTCTTCTTTCCCTCTCAGAGCACAAGGGACAAGTGGCAGTTGAAGTCACGGTTTCCAGTGTTTCTAACCCAGTGTCTTCCCTCTCTTTGCTTTCTCTTTCCTCATTCAGTATCCAGAGTACTAAAAAGACCTACCCCTTGGAGTCTGCCCGGGTATCCCCCGGTGAACGGGTCAGCCGACACCACCTGTGGGGGAGCAGCGGGCACCCCCGCACAGCACCCCGCACCCACCCATTGACCCAGGACCCTGCCATGCCTCCCCTCACTCCGCCCAACACACTGGCACAGCTGGAGGAGGCCTGCCGCAGGCTGGCAGAGGTGTCGAAGCCCCCAAAGCAGCGGTGAGTAGGAGGGGGGCAGAGGCCATGGCAGGGGCGTGGGCTTGGGGGTGGAGCCTGTGGCTTATGGAGAGGGCCCTTCTCCTCTTCCTGGGTCTCAGACCCTCGTGGGAAGGAGAGATTACTTCTGCCTGAGTTCGAGTTCACTCTGCAGCCTCTAGAAGTTGGGTTTCTTTTCGTTCTATTTGTATGGCCAGAGTTCAGTCATAGCCTCTTAGGAAGTCATGCCTAGCAAGGAGAGGATGGTTTCCATAATCCTTTACGAATCCCGTTTCTTGAGAACGGCTTCATCAGTTAAATGTGGTCAGATGAGCAAGCACGAAGTCATGACTGGCGGAGAACTAAACATCTTGAGCCCTCTGCAGGACTGGGAGTGTCCTGTTTTAGGCAGCCAGGGACCCAGGACGGCTTCCTGGTCATCTGTGAACACGAGGCTTTGGTTGGGCCGGAAGTTGGGTCTGTGTCTCTTCAGGAGAGTAGTTGTAGGTGTCCTGGGGCCAACTGTACACCTCTAAATCACTTATCCTCACTCATGTCCTCAGGTGCTGTGTGGCCACTCAGCAGAGGGACAGGAACCACTCAGGCCAGGGTCAGGCGGGAGCCCCATCCTTCTCCAGCTCAAGCCTGGCTCCAGAAGAGTGAGTATCCTGCCTGGCATTGCTGAGATGTGCTGAGCACTTTCCATGTCAGGCCACACACTGATGATCTGGGGTTGTACTTTGGTTCTGGTTTTTGTTTCTTTTGTTGCCTGTGGCACTTGAATTCAAGTCCTGGGTGCTGCCCTTGAATGGTAGGCTAGTGCTCTACCACTTTGAGCCACAGCGCCACTTCTGGTTTTCAGGTAGTTAATTGGAGATAAGTCTCATGCCCTTTCCTGCCAGGGCTGGCTTTGAACTGCAGTCCTCAGATCTCAGCCTCCTGAATGGCTAGGATTGCAGGTATGAGCCACCAGCCCCTAGCTTTGTTTTTGTTTGTAACTGGGTCTTAAACTTTAGACCCTTGAACTTTTACTTGGCTTCTTTTGCTCAAGAATGGTTTTTTAACCACTTGAGCCAGAGCTCCACTTCTGGCTTTTTTGGTGGTTAATTGTAGGTAAGAGTCTCATGGACTTTCCTGCTCCAGGCTGGCTTTGAACCATGGTTTTCAGATCTCAGCCTCTTGAGTAGCCAGGATTACAGGTGCCACCAGTGCTCATGAATGGAGTGTGTGAAGTCCTTTTTAGTACAGGAGATGACCTTGGTTTTATGGGTGGTGCTAAGCAACAGTAAATGCAGATGTTGCCTTCGCTGAGGATTGTGGGAAACCTGTCCTGAGAAACAGTACATCAAAACCTAAGGTTTCTGGGGCTCATTGAATCAAAATTTGAGACACGAAACCAGTAGTAGAAGGTTGACAGGGATTTTGAATCTTGGTGGGGAAGTTGCCCTCATTCAGCCTTCAAGTGAGCAGCTCCAGGAACATCTTTGTCTCGCCAGTGAGTGGAAAGGTGGTTTTCCATTATGGTGGATGTGTACATGACCATCTTCATGTTTCACTTGGTGAAAACAGTGTCTTTCTCCAAGTTCAACCATGATTTTTTTTTCAATTTACACTGACAAAGGAGACAAGAAATCTGGCATAGTTTAGGTAGAGGATGCATTTTAAAAAGAAAATCTACAAAGGGATCTAAAATGGTCCAAATAAACTTTTCTGTCTTGGCCTCTTCGTTCTGAGCAGGGAACAATGTTTGAAGGCCTGAATAAGCGTCCTTCCTGGATCTGTCCTTTTGTTACCTTGTTGTGAAAGAACTAGGGCTTGAACGCGGGACCTAGGCACTGTCCCTTAGCTTCTCCACTCAAGGCCTGTGCTCTGCCATATCAGCCACAGCTCTGGCTCTGGCTTTTGACTGGTTAGTTGGAGATAAGAGTCCTACAGACTTTCCTGCCTCGGTTGGCTTTGAACCTCAATTCTCATTCCTCAGCTTCCTGTGTAGCTAGGATTACAGGGGTGAGCCGCTAGTGCCTGGTGACCTTAAGTCTGCAAGATGATTTCACTAGCAGCTTTTTTTGTTTTTTTTATTCCACTCTGTCAGAGCTCAGAATAAACGGGGCAATTGAAATGACTGGGGACCATCCTCCTTTAGTTACATTTGTTCTGCTGGGTGGGCGTCAGACATTTTATTCTGAGTTCGAAATCACTGGAGGTTCCCATTCTGCTTCTGCAGCTTTCCCTGGTTGGGGTGAGTTCTGCTGTCCCCTGATACTTCTTTCATCATTCGTGAGCACCTCATTTATGCTAACCTGAAGGAGGCTATTGTATCTCCGTTCCGTGGCACAGAGGGCCAGTCTGTATAACCAAAAGGAAAGCATCTCCTCCTTCACACCGCAGACCGGGTGGGACTGGACAGTGTGCCGTCAGTGGCCACCTCTTGTTGTGTGAGAGCCTGTGTCCACTCTGCTGTGTGCGTTTTCTTGAAATGCATGTCTGTGTTTAGGATGTTGAACTTGGTCACCTTTTGTCTTGTTTCCAGTCACAAAGAGCCAAAGAAACTGGCAGGTGTCCATGCGCTGCAGGCCAGTGAGCTGGTTGTCACTTACTTCTTCTGTGGAGAAGAAATCCCATACAGGAGACTGCTGAAGGCCCAGAGCCTGACTTTGGGCCACTTCAAAGAGCAGCTCAGCAAAAAGGGAAATTACAGGTAAGACTCTTGTGGCTTTTGTTTTTTCTTTTTTCTTTGACCTTAGGGTCTGGGTGCTGTCTCAGAGCCTTTTCATTCAAAGAAAATGCTCTACTACTTGAGGCACAGCTCCATGTCCAGCTTTTTTGGTGGTTCATTGGAGATAAAAGTCTCACAGACTTTGCTGCCTGGGCTAGCTTTGAACCAGGATCCTCAGATCTCAGCACCCTGAGTAGGATGACAGGTGTGGCTTTTCTCTCAGAGCTCATTTGCTCAGGAGCCAGAGCCTGAGCCTGAAGATGTAGCTCGGATGGGCCGGGGTTAGGAGGAGGGCAGTGCAGCTGTCCAAGGGGGCTGCTGGGCAGGGCAGCGGGGTTCCTCCTCTCTTCCTCTCCCTGCTTGCCTCTCACCACAGTGGCCACAGAAGGCTGGGCTCTTTGGCGACCCATTAGGGCTCTTGCCTTCAGGTGAACAAGACCGAGGAAAGGAGCAACTGTTTGCTGGCTTGGCTGTATGGCAGAGGCTCTGCCTGAATTGAGGGAGCTGGGTGTGGGGGGGTGGGTGGCAGAGAGACTGTTGATTGGGGAGAGAGAACCCCAAAGCACCTCTCTCCTCCTGGCTTGGGTCAAGGTGAGACCTTGGAAGCCCAGAGGGGGGGCAGAGGCCATGGCTAGGAAGAGCCACCAGTGTTTTCTTTTCTGGGCCCTTCTGCCTAAGAGCTTCCTCTCTGGTGTGTGACGACATCTGAAGCCCAGGTACTCTTTCTTCCCTCATGGAGACAAGGCTGGACCTGGGTAGGCACCGGGTGGTTGAGGTGGCCACTCTTTCCCACCCAGCTCCAGGCTCACTGTCTTCTTGCTGTGACCTTGGATGGTGACCAGAGCTCAGGTTTCTTTCTTCATCTGCTGTGTCCTTGAGGTGTCCTTGAGGAGGCCCATGCTGATATTGTCAGGTCCTGAGCTGTCGGAGGTGGGGGGGTGGGGGTGGGGCTCAGAGCCATTTCTTCCTGAGGAGGGACAGCTAGCTGACAACCACCTCAGTCTACCAGAACTCTCCTAGCCTGCGGGTGCTGCTCGCTGTCTGCTTCAGGGACAGAGCAGTGGCCTGGGATGTCACGGGCGGGGGTGGGGGTGGGGAGCAAGGCCTCAGAGCCCTGTGGGAGGTGCCCAGCCTCGCCGAGCCCTGGGTCCTGTGCAGCCGGGGTCCGGTGAGTGTTAGCCAGCACCCTCCTCCAGAGCTGGGAGGCTTGAGGGGCCACCCCGAGGGGCTTCACCGGCCCAGGCAAGCCCACCTGCAGCTCCTTGGAGCTCTGCCACCCTGTCCGTTGCAGAGTTAGTTAACTTGTCTGGCATGACGCCTGGCGCAGGGGGAGGGCTGAGACCCTGCAGGTGACTGACCAGCAGGGCGGGGAGCTGGGCCTGGATCTTTCCCTTTCATACCTGGGAAGAGACAATTCTGAAAAGCTATCAAAGGGACTGGGGACAGGCCTAGCTGCTGCTGCTTCTTTTAATCTTGAAAAGACACAGGTGAAACTAATTACACCAGCGTGGCCCTCTGGGGATTCATTTTGATCTTGGCTTTGCCTCAGCTGGACGGTGAGGGGAACGGCAGGTGACCTTCAGGGTGGAAGAGCTGCAGCATGCTGGCGGAGGCTGGGGAGGGCAGCGTCTCTCTCAGCCAGCCACTCCGGCCACATCTGGCTCTGATTTTTTTCCCCCTAAGGCACATTTAATAAGCCTGGCTTTGAAGCCCTGGCCTCCCCTTTAATGCACAAAGACTGCACAAATGGGCGACGCTCAAATTCTTTCCTGATTGGATCAGGCTGTGGGAAGGCCCTCCCAACGCTCTTATCTCTGCAGGGCTTGAGTTTGGGGGGAAGGGACACACGCAATTTCTCCTGGGAGAATTGGGGTACAGGGTGCCTCACCCCATCCCCCAGGGCTTGAGCCCCAACCGCCTCCCATGCCCATCCTAATAAAATAAAAATTTAAAAAAAAAAAAAGCCCAACAAGGTTGTGCTGTAAAGCCAGGACCTGGCTGGATTGAGTAATCTCAACATGGCAAGGGTTCAGAAAGCAAGCAGTCCCCGCCGACGCGCCGGCTATTGGTGCCAGATGGCAGAAGAAAGCAGCATTTGCCACATAAAGCATGCTGCCCTGGAGAAGCCCGATTCTTGGAGAAAAGGAAGAGAGGGCAGTGTGTTTGAAGTCCTGGGGGTGGGGCCGCGGGAATGCTCCCCCCTCCCATGCCGGGCTGGAAGCGGCTGCAATTATGGAAAAGGTCATTGCATGTTTGCTCAGCTTGGTAGACCCCAGAGGCGAGCCGAGGTCGACGTGCCACTGCGTGTGGCATTGGGCATTGAGCCTCATCGTTGGAAAAGTGACTTTTTCCCTCCACTGTTGTGGGGCCCTGAATGTAGGGGCTTTGATTTGTTTCCTCTCGGGCTCCCCTAAGAATCTGAAGCCCCTACTCAGCACAGCCAGGAGCACCGAACTTTTTGTGTTAATGTGTGTGTGTGGGGGGGGGGGGAAGCCAGTTCTAACCCAGAGGTACAATTAAATGTTTTGGAGGCTCCCTTGGTCCCTGCCCCTTTGAGTGGCCCCAGTTTGGGCTAGAAGTTACAGCCTGCAGGAACCAAGTGCAACCTGCCTGAGGGGGTTCCCCTCAGCGAGGGGGGGGGGGGAAAGAGACCTTGCTTAGTCTCTGCCACAGATCTTAAGGAGGACTTGGCCAAGGCTAGTCGGTGTTCCATTTGTGACTTCGGGGAGAATCACAATTACTGTGCATTTACCCTCAGAGAGCATGCTGGGAGGGGTGAGAGGAAGCTCTGCTCACAGGCAGGGGAGCCGTAAGTGGCTCACTGGGGGATCCTAGCTGCTCAGGAGGCTGAGATCTGAGGATCACAGTTCAAAGCCAGCCTGGGCAACAGAGTCCAAAACCCCCCAAACAAAACAAAAAGGAAGGCAGAGGAGGAGGGCGTGCAGTGTTTGATGCTGGAGGAAGAGGCAGGAGAGGAGGTGTGGTTGCGCAACACCGGTCAGTGCTGTCTCTCCCGGCTGCACTGAGCCCGGGCTGGCCTGGGAATGGCAGGAAGTATTCATACTTGAGTCCAGTGGTGAGAAGGGCAAGTGTGCTCTGCACTGACAAAGTAGGTGCAAGTTTGCCTTCCGACTCTAGCAGTTAGGGTGGATGAAGCCGACCTGAGTCTTGGGTCTCGTGGAATGACTCCCTAGCTGTCTCTTCAAATGAACCCCAAGCATCTGCCTTCTCATTCTTTTTGTCTTAAGTAAAGCAGAGCAACAGCTCTGTGTGTGTGAGGCCGGTGTCTGGCTGGAGCGGTTCTGTGTATGGGTGAGAGGACGTGTCACCGTCCCTGGCCACCCCCTTCGGTCCTGTGACCCGCTCTGTGGCTGGTGCAGTACACCCTCTAGTCATCCCTGCTGGTGGGCTTTCTTTGTTGTTGTTTGATCGGTTGTGGGGCTTGAACTCTGGGCCTGGACGCCTGTCCCTGAGCTCCTCAGCTCAAGGCTAGCACGCTACCACTTTGAGCCACAATGCCTCTTCCTGTTTTCTGGTGGTTAATTGGAGATAAAACTCTCACAGACTTTCCTGCCAGGGCTGGCTTTGAACAGTGATCCTCAGATCTCAGCCTCCTGAGTAGCTGGGATTACAGGCGTGAGCTACCAGCGCCCCACTGGTGGGCTTTCTTTAAAACAACGTAAGATGGTGCTGTTTTCACAAGTGCTTTCCATTTTCCTTCCAAGGTATTACTTCAAGAAAGCAAGTGACGAGTTTGCCTGCGGAGCGGTTTTCGAGGAGATCTGGGACGATGCTACAGTGCTGCCCATGTACGAAGGCAGGATTCTGGGCAAGGTGGAGAGGATCGATTGAGCCTTGGGGGTCCGGCTCTGGGATGCCGGGGAGCCCGAAGCCCATGGGACCTGTCTTCAGCCTAGAACAACAGCCACAAGACATTTTGAAGGAAAATTAAACCAATGAAGAAAACAAAAAGCAAAATCTCGGGAAACATTGGCCCCTGGGGCCTTGGGGCGGGTGGGAGAGGTTGATTTCCATTATTCACGAGCTGGGTACAGAGATAAGAAAAGCCTGAACTATTTATTAAAAACATGACCACTCTTGGCTTACAGAAGATGCTGTGTGAGCGAGACTGCCATACATAATATATTACTTCCTAGGGATCTGAAATCCAGAAACTAAGAGAAACTGTGTATAGCTTACCTGAACGGGAATCTTTACTGATATTTATTGAACAATTATTTCTCTCCCATCCCCAATTTTTGGATATGCTGCTTTAAACACAGAAGGGGGAGAGAGGGAGTTTTTTAAGTTGTCCTGTCTGAACTTAGGAGTGGAGCTACGAGTGCATTAATAATGATTCCCCCCCCACCCCCATGAACACAGGAACAGGCCGTGCACTGTATTTCTCTAAGTGATGACGGACTTTTTAAATAATGGTGCCCTCCCCTAGATAACACGCAGAAATTGGTGCATTTCCCCCACCCCTGTGCTGCTCGACTCTTGTCATGAAGGTCTTGCGGGCTGGCTGTTGTCACCGCCACTTTGGGGTTGTCCTATCGGATGGGGTGATCCATCGTGAAGAAAGGGGAGCCTTCACCCTGAGACCAAGTCCACACTTGCGTAGCCTTCCCCTTCCCCCCTCCGGTCCTGAGACCCAGTAGCCGAGGCCTGCTGGAAACCAGTGTGTGGTTCAGACTTGTGCATTTAGTGAAGTGACCGCTCCTCCTCGTTTTTCTTTTTTTTAATGCGTGTGTGGACCGCAGCCATCCAGGGCACTGCCCCCTGCCCAGCCACCCTGCAAGCATGCGGGGAGACCTAGCGGCGCCCCTTCTCCCCCCCCCTTCAGTTTGATGTCTGGGTTTTGTGTTAAGTGAATCTGTACATTCTGTTTACCATTGTTCCTTGTACTATACGTCTGTATATAGTGTACCGCAGAGTTTTAATCCACTATCTCTAGTGCTTGACTTTGAATCAGTACAGTACCTGTACCAGCACGGGGGAGCCGCCCCGTGTATCGCCCTATATTGAGGGTTCAAGCTTTCCCTTGTTTTTTGAAAGGGGTTTATGTATAAATATATTTTATGCCTTTTTATTACAAGTCTTGTACTCAATGACTTTTGTCATGGCATTTGTTCTACTTATACTGTAAATTATGCATTATAAAGAGTTCATTTAAGGAAAATTACTTGGTACAATAATTATTGTAATTAAGAGATGTAGCCTTTATTAAAATTTTATATTTTTCAAAATGTTGGCCTCTTCTTTGGAGTCCCCCAGGGTTGGAGCAGGACCAAGGCACCACTGTGTATGTGGATATCTATATTTGATTTTCTACCTTAGTCCATCACAGGTTGAAACTGGCCTTGAGCCTCTAGCTGCTCTGGGCCAGCCCTGGGGTGTGGTAAAACGTTCCCTCCAGTCAACTGCTTAGTGGCTGAGGTCAGATATCAAGAGCCAGAGACTCATTGATTGAGGAGACTAACAAGGAAAGGTCCTGGAGCTCTGATAAAATGGGGCGCCTCCACTACCACCACCACCTGAGTGGCTACAGGACTGTTTACTCATAGGTAGCGCTTGACTAGTTAATCGCTCCGGCTCCTATCTCTTTAAATGTTATCATGGTGAGAGTACAACATGATATGGATCCTCTTATTTTTCCCAACACTGGGGCTTGAACTTGGGGCTTCCTCCTCTCCTGGCTTGCTTGCTCACATTTGGCACTCTACCACTTGAGCCACTCTTGCAGTCTGGTGTTTTTCCTGGTTACTTGGAGAATGGTTTTGAACTGTGATCCTCCCAATCTCAGCCTCCCACGTAGCTTGTGGCATTCACCCAGGCCCTAGGTTTAGGGGTATACTCTTTGGAAAATAGTTTTACATGTACCAGCAGTCCACTTAAATTGTAATACTTAAATCAGTATTACAGTGATACTATTGCACAGCAGATACTAAGAATTTACCCGTTGAAGCTTTGTGCCGTGGATGGCGGCTACCACTTTATTCTCTGGCTCTGTGGGCCACGTGGCTTGCATGAACCACGAGACATCTGTGCTGTGACTGGCCTGTGTCATGAGGCCTGGTGCCCTCCGCATTCGTCTGTGTCACACTGTAGGATTTCCTTTGAAGAGCAGGAAATACACACACCGTCAATGCCATATTCTCTTTATCCCCCCAGCAGGGGACATCTGGGGTTCCACATCCTCACTGTCAGGAGTGGGGCTGAGTATGGAGAGTGCAGACAGCTTGTCACGATCCCACCTTCACTCCTGGATAGATCATAGCTCTTGTTTTTAAAAAAATAACTTTTTTTCAAGACATTTCTAGACTTTTTCAAGGCAGTTGAACCATTTCAAATTCCCTCATACCATTTTCTCCGCAAGCGTGCATGCATGTGTGTGTGTGTGTGTGCACGCACGCGTGTGCTAGTCCTGGGACTTTACCTCAGGGCTTCACATTCTTGCCAAGGCTCTTCTTCTCAAGGTGGGTGCTCTACCACTTGAGCCACACATCCACTTCTGGCTTTTTGCTGGTTCATTGGAGATGAGACTTCAAACCTCCATCCTCAGATCTCAGCTTCTTGACCATCATTCATGTCTTCATATGTCTTTCGTATGTCTGTAGCCCAGGTTTAAATTGGGTTATTAGAGTTATTCATTTAGTTTTGCTATAGAATTGGGGGACCTTCCTTATATATTTTGGGACTATGGTGCATCTCCTAAGAGGGCCCTGTTTCCCTGCTTCTCATTTCAGCAATCGGGGACTCTCTATGGATCTGCTCCCAGGGTTTGTGAGACCTTGAACTTGGTTACCGCATTAAACCTATGGGTGCCCTCCTCTGCACTGAACTCGGTGGTTTTATTAGATTTTTAGGGAGCACTAGGCCTCAAAAGAAAACACTTAAGAACTCATAGCTTGGCATGCCAGTCCCTCTTCCCTGCCCTCCAATCATTTAAGATGGGGTACTTCCAGAAACTTCTCGACTCCAGCCCCTTTTTCCAGTATGTTCTGAAGACCCCCAGCACTGGCCTCACAGGGGAGCTTGTGAGGTTCGGATGTCCCCCTCCAGATGGCCAGGATTTGTTTCCTCCAGGTGATTTCATCAAGGCTGTGTTGTTCTGGGTTCACGGGCTTTGGCCTTCACTTCATCTGCTCTTGCTTGTGCTCTGGTCATTACTAGCAGTCAAGCAGACTATAGGTCATGCTGCACTTGGCTGGAGTCCTCTTCAAGCTGTGTGGTGTTGGGGAGCCATGGTTTCCTCATCTGTTCAATGTCCTCTCCACACAGATGCTATGAAGGCACCATGCTATCACACAGTTTGTGCCTCCAGTGGAATTTCCATCCCGCTCACTCCTCCTTCGCCTGGCCCAGAACCAAGAAGGCCGTGGGCACTCGGCTCTCAGCTGCTTACTTGGGAAGCAGACTTGCCTAGAGACACCCTTGGACCCTAGACCATCTTTACATTCCTACCCCCTACCACCAAGCCACAGCACCGGCTCTAGTCATCTTAAAAGTCAACAGAGGAGCTGTTCCTAAACAGGACTTCACTTGGTCTTTCTGGAGAGACACAGTTCAACCATGACAAGTTCTAAGAGTGCTTTTTGGGCTACCACCTCTTGGTGAAAGCTGCTATCACAATAGGAAAGATTCTCTTTGCTGTCCATCTTAGCACTTGCTTTCTCCCTGTCAGCCTCTCTTGGCCTGCTCGAACCCATAAAGCTAGCTTTTGTTGAAGCCCATTTCAACCACTAGTTTTCATTTCTACCAAGCCTGGATCAAACTCCATCCAAGTGGCCTAAGTCTATGCTAGAGGATAAAGCTGGTTTTGGACCCTTTGTCTATAGAAGCAAAACAATGAAAATAACAAAACAAAAAAACCTGGGGACATAACTGTCTTTCCACAAACCATCTTAGTGACCAGGATAGAAAACCTGGTATCAAATCACTAGAAGAAATGATGGAATCTGTTTTTTCCTAAAGATAGTGGCAAGAGTGCTTGCCTCATATACATGAGGCCCTGGGTTCGATTCCCCAGCACCACATATACAGAAAATGGCCATAAGTGGCGCTGTGGCTCAAGTGGCAGAGTGCTAGCCTTGAGCAAAAAGAAGCCAGGGACAGTGCTCAGGCCCTGAGTCCAAAGCCCAGGACTGGCAAAAAAAAAAAAAGAAACTGGACACTTAGTTGCTTATGCCTGTCATCCTAACTCCTTAGGCTCAGGAGGCTGAGATCTGAGGATCGTGGGATCAAAGCCAGCCAGCAAAGTTTCCAAATAACCAAAAAAAAAAAAAAAACCCCAGAAGTGGAACTGTGGCTCAAATGGTAGCATGGTAGCTTTCAGTGAGAAAGCTCAGGAACAGTGCTGAGACTCACAAAGTAGGAAAAAAAAAAAAAGATTTTCAGGTGGAGAAGAGAAAGCAATAGGTCTTCATTGGTCTTTAAAGCTCTCTCTGTCTAAGCCCAAAGATGCGTCCTCTCTACTGAGCTTACCGTGTCTCTTCCTTTCAGGATTCTGTGTTTGGTGAGCCCTGCAAGTGTGAATCTGACCATTTTCTCCCAAGGGAAAGGGACGACTACCTGTGTCACTGTGTGGGTGTATTTGGGGAGGACTTCTGTCTTGATTGGGATCTTCTTTTGTTCATGGTGGTCTCAGCTCCCACTCCCAATCAGACAATGGGTGTGCAACATTCACGCCACCAGGGCAAAGTCACTTGTGATAGTTGCAGAGATGACTTGTGAATTGTCACTGAGCAATTGGGCAAGAAGACACTAATAAGCAATTAGTCTTCCTATCAACATGAAAGCTTTGGGCTGATGCACCCTCCACATGACACCTACATCTGGGCGTGGCTAAGATGGCCACAAGGCCTTTGTTCATTCATCTAGCCTGGAGGAACCCTGAAGGTGCCTGGAGGGGGAGAGATGCAAGCTGGGGGGGGGGGGGTCCCAGCTGCCTTGCAGCTGCGCCCTACTCCCTGAGCATAGGCCAGGCCCAGTAGGATCCGAGGCCTGGGCTTCTAGATGGAGCCAACCTCACTTTAGGGGGCAAAATAGCTTCACCACCTGCTACCAGACAGCCAGTCCCCGGGCAGAGTGATAGAGAAAATGAAATGCATGGAAGAAACTGGACTATGACAGTGACGGTGTGATGTTAACTGACAGGAAGAAAGAGTTTAGGGATTGTTCTTTCCTTATGCTTTTTCAAGTCATGGTATAAACTTGAAAAAAATGCATGAAATTATAGAATGAAGAAATCCACCTCTAATCTTTGTGACCTAACTGGCAAATTAAAAAAAAAAAAAAAGATCCTTTCAATAAATGACAGGCTCTATTGTTTAGCCAAGTGTTTTGAGGATCTTCTAATTTTCAGGATGAATCTCTCCATGTGTGAAGATTTCTATTCTGGACATTTCTACAGACAGTCTTCACCATTGTCCGGTCCCACCTGAGTTCCTCCTCCTTTCTAGCATAAGGAAGAGACTTGAGACGGAAGGTAAACTCCCCCAAGGGTGGGCTCCTGGTTCTCCAGAAACTGTGTAATTGACTGTAAGTTGGGTCGGGAATGGGCTTCGAGGTCCTGCCTGTCCTCTCCCTTCTTCTTGGTCACTTGTTGGCATGTCTGTTGCTTGCCTGGTTCCTCTTGTTCTGTGCCTCCCACCTGTGTAGATCTGATCATATGCTCTTGTTTCTGGTCTTGGCTGATCTCTATCTTTTACCCTGATAGAGTGTCTTCCCAGTCACCCTGCTTGGAGAATCTCCATGAATGACATCAATGAGACTTGCTTGCTCTTGTCCTGTCATTTGGTATTTCAACCACTCTAGAACCTATGTCTCATCTCCTTGATATCAGTGCCTTGGTTTTTCCTTTAGAGAACACCCATCAGACCCATCAAGTGCAAAGATGGGCACATGATCTGACCAATTAGCATATTCTCTCACTTTGGCTACTATGATTGGTTCAGGAATAAACATGTGATTTAAGCTGTTCCAGTGAGACTCAGCTCTGGGACTTGTGCCTGCAATTCAGAAATGGAATGGATTTTTTTCTTACTGGGGCTTCTGAAAGTGTAGAATAAAATCTAGACCTTCTAGGGTGGGCTTCTACCTGAGGTTGAAGTTAACAAAGGGGAATTCAGAGCCACAAGCAAGCAGGACAGGGACAGAGGAAAAGATCTACCAAGTGCCAAATGACATCACTTGGACACTTAGAGCCAATTGAGAGCCCAGTCTTGTGACTCAATAAATCCTGTCATCTCTCTCTTCCTAAGTCAACTTGATGGGTTTTTGTCATGCTTAACCAAAATAGTTCTAATAATGCAACTCCAGTCCCCTGGCTGGGATCTGTTGTCAAGGGCAATTAAGATGTCACAGGGCCCAAGTTTCAGGGGCTCAGGTATCACATGGTCCAAAAGGGAGAGGGCGGGAGGCTCAAGTGGAGAAACTGGCTGAGCCCTGGAGGCCGGGAAGGATGGAAGAGAGCCAACAAACCAGTGGCCTCGGCTACCACTGACCAGTGCGCCTTCTCTTCCTGCTTTTCCCCACGTTTCCCCTTCTTCCTCCGCTTCTTTCCTCCCCCTCGTCCCTATTTCCCACTTCTGCGCCTCCTCCTTTACTGCTCTCCCTTCTCCCCTACCCCTGTCTTTCACCCATGCTCCTCACTTCTCTCCTCTTCCCTTCCTCAGCTTCTCCCACCTCTCTCATTCTCATTCTCTTCTTGTTTCTCCCTTCTACCCCTCTCCCTCCCCTTCCTGAACCGCCCCTTCCTGCCCCAGCCTCTCTGCCCAAATGCACCAGGAGTGGGTGGAGCCCCAGCCCCCGCCACTCAGCAGCCAGCATTCTCTCTCTACAGAAGATGTTCCCGCCCCCACAGTGCCAGTCAGGACTCTGTTCTCCCCCTCCCTCAAAGGGCCCCACCTTGAGCCCAAGAAAGGGGTGGGGGTGGGGGTCTTGCGATCTAGACCCCAGGACACAAGGAAGGGCCTGGTAAGAAGGGAATTGAGAACCAAGCTGATTTTCTTCTTTTTTTCTCCCCTGGGGGCCACGAGCAGTCTTGTGGGTTTGGAGCCTTTACAGATTCTCACTCGCTTGGCAACCCAGCACTCCTGTCCAACCTGGAGTGTTTAATTACCAAGGAAAAGAATGATTTTTCCCCCCCTGAGAATCCATTTAATTATTTGATCGCACAGTAACCAGAGTGTGAGAGGCCTGTAGCCAGAAGGGACTTCAAAGCAATACCTTGATGTTGCTGAGTGGGGCATTAATGGGTTCTGAAGGCAGGAGGCTGCTAAAGAGGGGGAAAGTATTCAAAGCCCTGAGATTCTGCCAGCAATCTCCAGAAAGGGGAAAAAAAAAAAGCATAAACACTGGAATGCTCCGTTGGAGAGGGAAGGAGAGTTCAAAGGGACTGGGAGAGTTTTCATGTAAAGTTTAGAGTTTAAGGCGTGACTGTTGGCTACGGAGACTCAGCGTTTGAACTCGTGTTTATTAAAAACAGTTTCCCAGCCATTCAGCGGGTTCCCAAAGACAACAGAGAAACGCAACGACTTTTGCAGTGGGGAAGATTTAAGGGCTTCATTGATTTCTACCTACGGTTCGTTTCTTGTGTTCTTTCCTGTCTTCTCTCTTTCTTTTCTTATTTATTTATTTGATCAAGTTTTCTTTTTTTAATCCCAGGATCAGAGGGAGATGGGGGAGGGTGGGAAGAGAAGGAATAGAGAGGGAGAGATCTCCTCCAGCTGTGCCAGAGAGAGAGAGAGAGAGAGAGAGAGAGAGAGAGAGAGAGAGAGAGAGAGAGAGAGAGATTGGGATCTCCTCTAGCTGCACCCCACAAAAGCCCTGGGCCTCCTGGGTTCTTTGTACTGGAGGCCTGAGGCCTAGGTTCTGGATTCTAGGCTCTTCTCTGGTTTCCCTAGAGGGCTTCTGCCTGTGTATCAGCAAACTCCACCTTTCTCTGCTCTTCCATCTTTCCTAGAGTCCCAGTACATCTGCCCTCCACTGGGGACCAGAAAGGACCTCCCATTTGCAGGCCTGATTTTCAAGCCCAGGGATGTGGGTTGGTCTCTTGGAATGACCCAACACTGCTTTGATAACATCACATTTTTAAGACAAGTTAAAGAATTCTAGAACAAGGCATCAAGCCATAGATCCATCTATGGCTCCCACCGCCAAGGCCTTCGTTTTGCTGATCTTTGCCAAGCCACAACTAAGATATCTGATCCATCTCATTATTCCTGTGTTAGGGAAGAAATGGACTGATTGGGGCTAAGCTGGCCCCCACAAAGCAGGGGACAGCTCAGAACAGAGCTGCCACTGCTCATGGGGAAATGCTGGCCTTGGACAGTGTTTCCTTCCATCTCTGCTGGCCTTGTTCCTTTGAAAAAGCAACCAGTGAATAAGATACAAGAAGCCAGGCTCAGTCACCTTGACAGGTTTGCAGAACACCTGTGACTTCTTGGCAGTGTTTGAACCAGCCGAAGCCCAGCCTCTCCAAATGAGGACTAAGATCTCACCGCATTCTGTACTTCCAATACAACATGGACAGTTTGTTCTGTTTAACTAGAAGCTTCCATGCTTCCAATGACTATTTTCTTTAATCTACTCTATGGGTACAGTCAAGCTCCCCCTACCCCTCCCTGACTTTTTTTTTTTTTAAACAAGAAAAAGAGTCTTCAGGGAAGTTGCTACTTACGTCTTTATGACATAAGAGGGAAAGAAATCATCAATTCCAAACCACAACATCCGCGTTCGCACACAGGTGCATTTTCTTTGAATATGAATTTCATTTCTTTCTGAGTCAGAGCAGTGACATGCTGGCAACCATTTAACACCAGGCTCTCTGGAGAGAAACGCCCCGAACTGTAGCATCTGCCAATTTCCCTGGTATAAATGCGCCCACAATGGCCAGTTTTAAACCATCTGCCTACCTGAGGTTTCTTAGAAGAGAGGTTCACAATGAACTGTCTCAAGCCAGTGAGAGTTATACCCTTTGGCAGAACCCCCAAACTGTTTCTTTCTTTTTAAAAAACTTATTTGTTTATTGTTTTGGAGGCAATCCTGAGATTTGAACTCAGGGCCTTCCTACTTGCTAGGCAAGCACTCTACCACTTGAGCCATGCCCTCTTTTTGCTTTAGTTATTCTTCAGATAGAGTCTTAAGCTTTTGCCAAGGCTGCCCTCTGATCCTCCTCCTCCTACTTGTACTTTCTGTGAAATTAGGATGACATGCATGCACCACAATGCCCCGCTTCTTGGTAGAGAGGGAGTTTCACTAACATTTTGCCCAGGCTGGCTTTGAACTACAATTTTTCTGATCTCTGCCTCCTGAGTAGTTGGAATTACAGGCATGAGACATCATATCCAAACCTAACCTCTCATGGTGAGAGCTACTTTCTCAGTATAATCCTCTGTTCCAGAAGACTGTCCTCTTGTTGGAAGGCTAAAGATTTAGGCTTTATTATAACACCAGTGGATAGAAGTAAAAACATAAAGAATATAGCAATGGCTATTAGCACATGTTCTGTCTTTGCACCAGGCATCATGCAAACGCTGAATAATCCAGTGATGAGGAGACCTTTTTTTTCTGCCAAAGGCCATTTGGATATATATTTCAGTGTGTGTGTGTGTGTGTGTGTGTGTGTGTGTGTGTGTGTGTGTGTGTGTACTGAACTCAGGGCCTAAGTTCTGTTCCTTAGCTTTTTGTGCTCAAGCCTGGTGTTCTGCAGGGGTCCCTGCATCCCAGGTGCTCTCCCAACCAGCGGGAGAGGCGAGGAAGCGCACCCCGCCGAGGGTGAACCCAGAATAGGTAATGAGCCGCGAGTCGCTCCCAGGCAGCCCAACCCAACCTTTCTGCTGCAGTTAAACAGCCGACTCCGGAGAAGTTCAAGACTGCTCTCAGTTTTAGTGGGTCGGACCCGATCTTAAGTATGGGCAATGGCAGGAAGAGGAGGGTGTAACATATCTAGCCAGGGGCTATGATTGGTGGTCTGAGCTGTCAGTCAAGGGCGGAAGGCCATGGGACCTCCCTAAGGGGCGGCCTAAGTACTAGCACGACCGCCCCCAGGTTACTGCCCGCAGCCATCTTGCTGCACTTGGTCTTAAGGCTGGGAGGCGTGGCCAGCTAGAGCCGCCTTTCCAGTTCTGGACCCGGAAGGCAGGCGGGGCTAATCGGGATCCCTCTTCCGGAGGCGGTGCAAACAATCACGCCCCCAGGGACTGAGGCAGGCGGGGCTCTTCAGGGCCTCACTCCCTGTGGCACAACAGCCACACGCCTCTGGGGCGAGGACAGGCGGGGGCCAGTGCGCCCCACAGTGTTCTACTACTTAAGCCACAGCTCCATTTTTGGCTTTTTGGTGGTTAATTGGAGATAAGCATCTCATGGATTTTCCAGGCCAGGCTGGCTTTGAACCATGATTCTTAGATCTCAGCCTCCTGAGCAGCTAGGATGACAGTTATCCTCTAGTGACTGGCTGCCATTGGGGTATTTATAACAACATTTGAGAGTCATACAAAATTATCAATATAGGCAGATGGGCCTTGAGGAGCCAACAAGAGGTATATGTGTCTGTCCTGTCATGTACTAAGTGATTTCTTGTATGTGCCTGGCAGGGATGAGGATATGCACGTGTGTATGCTTGTATGTCTATCTGTATGTGTGTATGCATGTACGTGTGTCTGCATGCATGCATATAGTAACAGAATACTGTGATTCTATGGGTGGGCCAGAGGACTTTTTTGTTCTTATTTCTTTGCTGGTTCCATCTTCCTCAGATTCTTACTAGGAAATATGTGCTCAATTTTATAGACTGAGGAGTTCCTCACTTCTGTACCTAAGATCCAGACTAGTGAGGGGGAAAGCCCTTTGCTATTGTAGAGTTCTGCTGGTAGTCATTTACAGTTGCAGCCGTGGGGATGACAAAATGCATCGTGAGGTAGCATTTGGGGTTATTCTACAAATCAGTTTTGCAAATGATACCATTTGTAAGAAGTAAAATGCTTCCTTTAGCTATAGTGATGCTAGAAAACATTTTCTTCATTTGTGTGATGGGTTGCCATCCACACTTAAATCCCCACCCCTGGAAGCGATCCCCAACCCATTCTCTGTCACCCTAGGTTCCTTTAGCCTCGGGATTTCCCAATTTCCACACTAATCACATTTTGGGTCTAATAATTTCTTTGGTATGGGGCCTGTGAATCCCCAGCCTGGTCTCATCAGATGCCAGTAGCATATCCCAACTTGCATCAACTCTAAATGTTTCCAGATAGTTACAAGTACTATCCCTGAAGGAGGCATCGTCATCCACCGTTGAGAATTATAGAATTTCCTACAAATGAATCATACATACTCTTTTGTGTCTGGCTTGTTTTGCTCAGCATAGATTTTCTCTCTTTCCTTTCTTTTTTTTTTTGCGGGGGGGGGGCGTGCATTCCCATTGTTGGATATATAAATAGTATGCTCCTTTTTATTGCTAAGTATTAGTCCATTGTATGAGTATACCATAATTTGTTTCCTTCGTTAACTGTTGATGGACAAATTTGGGTCATTTCCAGTTTGAGGATATTTAAACAAGCCTGCTATTTTATCCAGACTCACTCACTCATTAAGATATTCACTGGCTGTTTTATGCACATCTATTTACAACATAGTTGGGCATATGTTTTCACTTAGGCACAGAGTGAAGTCATTCGTTTATATGTAAATATGTGTTTAACTCTATCAGAAACTGCCAGATTATTTTCCAAAGTGATTGCATCATTTTATATTTCTACTACAGTGTATGAAAACATATAACAGGTTCAGTTGGTCCACATCCTCTTTCATAGCTTGTGTTGAAACTTTTGGGAGGTGGTGCTTGAAGTTGAACCCAAACCCTCCAGCATGCTAAGCAAGCACTCTACCACTGAGCTATATACCCTAGCCCCCGGGACATTTGATATGATAGATGGTTAATTTCAAATATTCTGGCCCCTGTGTCGTATATTTCATTGTTTGTCTCTGATTACTAGTGACATTGATCCCTTTTTAATATATAGTACTGGTTATGAATATATCTTCTTTTGGAAGCTGGGTGATTTGTTTTTTTTTTTTTTTTTCTCTCTCTCATTCTCTGTTCTTCCTCTCTCCCCTCTCTCTTTATGGTACTAAAGTTTGGACTTATGGCTTACTACTTGCTAGGCAGGCACTGTAGCACATTAGCCCTGCTTTTCACACTGTCTTTGCTCAAGTTACTTTTAAGTTAAGGTCTAGCATTTTGCAGAACCAGCCTGAATGATGATCTTCCTGTTTATGTTTTCTGTGGCAACCAAAATGACAGGCGTGTACCACCATGCTCAGCTTTTTCTGTTGAGATAGGGCTCAGTAACTGTGCAGGCTGGTTTCAAACCTCAATCCTCAGATCTCAGTCTCCTGAGTAGCTAGGATTGCAGATATCATACACCAGTGCCTGTATTTCACTAAGAAAGTTCTACCCATGTCCCTGAGAAATAGTATTCTATAGTTTTCTTGCCAAGTCTGTTTTTGGCATAAAGTTATTCTGACTACAAGAAGATAAGAAATGGTCTCTCTTATTTTCTGAAAGAATCTACTGGAGAATAGCATTGTATCTTCTTAAATGTTGGACTTAAATTGCCAATGTATCTGGGCACTGGTGGCTCATACCTGTACGCTGGCTTTTTTGGTGGTTAATTAGAGCTAAGCGTTTCATGGACTTCCCCACCCAGGCTGGCTTTCAACTTCGATCCTCAGATCTCAGCCTCCTGAACAGCAACAAAGATTACAAGTGTGGGCTACCAACACCTGACTGTAAATCTATTTTCAGTCATTTAATTTGTCTTCTGATTTTTATTATTTCTTTCCTGCTAGCTTTTCTGTTTTTTCTTTTACCATGAAATAGTCCTCTGTCTCTATTAACATCCTTTTTCAAAATTAATCATGGCTTATATTTATAAGGCCACCTTTCTTAATCATGTACTTTTTTTTTCCATGCTTTAACTTTATCCTATCTTGTAACATATAAGGTTTGTTTCTTATACACAACATAAAATTAGACCTTGCTTTCCCCCACTTTTTTCCTTCTTCAGTGTGATGATAATCTGCCTTTTAATTTGAGTGCTTAGGCTATGTACATCTCATAGAATTATCGACATGATTGGGTTTAAGCCTCTACCATCTTGGTACTTTTTTTCCCCATTACTCTCTTTTTATCTTTAACTTGTCTTAACTATCTGCCTTCAAATCATTGTAAGGCCTTGCTTTAAGCTGTTGAAGTTTGTGGCTTGCTACGCATTGTGACTTACTAGGGACAGGGTGTCAGGGGCCTCTGAGATTTGAGAGTAGATAAGTGGACAGTAGCTGATCAGTGGATTGGGACAGTCAGGCAAAATAGTGAGCTGGTGCTGGCTCCTTTTGGCTTGGGGGCACTCATTCTCCAGGTTGGCAAATGTCATAATAGCTCAGGGCTTTCTGTGTAGGAAAGCTGGTCACCAGCATATCACAGGCCTGGCGGGTTTGCTCTAGAAAGCCCGCATGGCAAAGGCTCAGCCATTTTGTGTTCATAATACAATGTCTAACAATGCATGCTCATGAAGTCCCACTGAATTAAAATGGAAAAACCATGAGTTTCTCTTTGAGACACTGAGTTTACAAAATGCATGGGGATTTAGGGAGGAGCTGGGACTTGGCATTCCTGGCAGACATATACCCTTGGGGATGCGACTGAAATGAAAGGGATAATCTAGGGGGTGAGAAGGTATCAGGACAAGTGGGGAAAACGCTTTATGCTAAGTTGTGGGGGGTTTGGTTAACAGCAATTAAGGGGCAGAAGGTCAAGGAAACGGGACTAAGAAAAGAGCAGTAAAGAATGATGAGGGCAGTGGAGACTTTGGAAAATCTGTTCAGGAGAGGGACAGAGAGAAGAGAGGAGAGTACAATTGAGAGGAGAAGAGAAGGGAGGAAAAGAGGAGGAAAGAGAGGAGAGGGGAGGCAAGGAGGAGGGGGAAGGGGAGGAGAAGGGAGAGGGAGGGGGAAAGGGAAAGGCAGAAGAGGAGGGGAGGGGAGGAAAAGAGAAGGGAGGAGAGGGGAGGAGGGATGGGAAGGCTACTTGTTAGGCTTTTGTGGGAGGGAAATCACAAGGAGAGGGAAGCAGTTGGAGCTCTTGGACCACCACAGTTGCCCCTCATGAGACTACTTAGAGAATTGAACGAAACCCCCAATACAAACTTCCCTTATAAAGCTGAGCACTCCACTTGCTGGATACAGGTGAGTTTGTCATTGGTGTCAGCCTCTGGGCCGAAGGAGTTTGTGACTGACACGCTCCTCTCCAGGAGACCGCTCCTCCCGCCTTCTCACTCCTAGCACCCCAGATCTGGGGGGGTGGGGGGGTGGGCGGGGTGGAGCACACAAAGCTGCCCTGAAGATAAGAAGAAATCCACTTGTTGCTCTGGAGCCTCCCAACACACAAAGGTCTCTGGGTTCAGGCTGCCCTGGCTCCCTCCCTAGCTGAGCCGCTGCCTCCTCCCTTTGCCCTCCTGGGCTTGTCCTGAGCTCTGGTCTGGGAGCCCTGAGGCTCCTGATGGTTCTCTGGTCTCTGTCTGTGGCTAGGCGAGGCCACACCTGGCAGCTGACCTCTTCTTTAGATGGCTGGAGATCAGACACGGAGTAACAGTGCTGAGTGAGTCAGCGTGATGAATAAGGGCAGGACTAAGGCCATGCTACAAATAAACACAAGGCCTTCCCGAAGCCCAAGTAAGGAACCCAACTGCTCATGCTTTCCCTTGACTTCAAAGCTTTGGGGAAACACGTACAATGGATTGTCTGGAGCCCTGTTTTGTAGATGACTGCTGAGCACATGTTTAGATCGCCACTGGGCATTCCAACGTCCCTCCAACGGCTCCACCCAGCCCCCGCGCCATCAGCCTGTCAATCAACTTCTGTGGACATGATGGATCTATTTGTCTGTCCTGAACTCGGTCCCTTGGGAAATTTCCTCCCCTCACACCAGGTGATCCTAGGGAACTGTCAATCACGGAGCTTTCACTGACAGATGAGAGAGCAAATTTGATTTAGGCAGAGCACTCAAGTCTGGCCATGTTTTTGCCTCAGAACTGAACATGGTTTCTCAACTTCTTTATATTTCTTGGAAGTTGTATTTGCATCCCAACATATACAGAACATATCTAACTTTTCCTACTGAATATTATATTGTATTTCTGTATGTTTTTAAATATTCTGTGAAATTATCACTTTTGATGGCATATATATATGTATGTATATATAAACTATATTGGACCAATTTTCCTATTTTCAGATATTGAACCTCTTAATTTTAATCATTATGAAAAACTCTGTGATTAATATCTTTTTATAAAATCTTCCTATACAATTTGAATTATTTTCTTAAGAAGTATTCCTAAATGTAAGCATGAGTAAATCAAGGTACATGTTATGAAGATTTCAAGTTTTTTTTTAATTTGCCAATATAAATAGGCAAATTGCCCACAAAAGTGTGGTAATGAACAATATCTATTTTCATTACTTCTGAATCAGAGATCCTGTTTCCCACCATCTTACCAATGTTTATTTATTTATTCATTCATTCACTGCCAGTACTGAAACTTCAGGGCCTAGGTACTGTCCCTGGGTTTTATTTTTACTCAAGGCTAGTGCTCTATCACCTGAGCCACAGCTCTACTTCTGGATTTTTGGTGGTTAATTGTAGATAAGAGTTTCATAGGCTTTCCTATTCAGTCTGGCTTCAAACCACAATCCTTTGATCTCAGGCTGCTGAGTAGCTAGGATTACAGGCATGAACCACTGACACTCAGCTATAATCAATGAATTTTATTTTGCTTTAAATTAGAATGTCTACTTCTCTTCTTACCAATTTATAAGAGCTCCTTATATAGTAAAGAATTAATTGTGTCATGCATATTTTTCTTTCTTTCTTTCCTTCCTTCCTTCCTTCCTTCATTCCTTCCTTCCTTCCTTCCTTCCTTCCTGCCTGCCTGCCTTCCTCCCTCCCTCCCTCCTTCCCTTCCCTTCTCCTTCCTTCCTTCCTTCCTTCCTTCCTTCCTTCCTTCCTTCCTTCCTTCCTTCCTTCTTCTTTCTTTCATCTTTCTTCTTGCAGTAGTGGGAATCAAAATGCACTTGCTAGGCAAGCTCCTTACCACTTGAGCCATACGCCCAGCCCTCTGGCCCTAACCGCAATCCCTGTACCTCTGCCTCTCATGTAGCTGGGATTACAGGTTTGTGTCATTATGCCCAGCCTCTACATATGCTTTATTTTGTCTTTTAACTCATGTAGTAGTATACTTCTTTTTCACTTAGTGGATTTACTATTTGTGGTGCTGGGGTTTGACTATAGGGGTTTGTGCTTGCTCATAGATGCCCTACCACCCAAACTATGCACTCAGCTCTAAATCTATCTATCCATCAATCATCTATTAATCCATCCATCTATCTGTCTAGCATCAATCATTTCTATCATCTATCATATCTATTTAGCATCTATCCTATGTATGTATGTATGTATGTTATCTATCACCTATCTTATCTACTTATCATCTATCATTTATCATACCTATCTGTCATCTGTCTATCTACCTACCTACATTTCACTATCCAAGGCTGCTGAGATGCTGGACAGAGGGTTGGACATTGGGACTGGAATGTCCTGAGACAGAGCCACTCTAGTGGAAGGGCTGGGTGTCAGCGAGAGGCTAAGGAGGTTGAAGAATGTAGAATGTAGACCCTGAAGAGCAGCAGACATGCAGAAAAGCATGTTTTGTTTCAATGACACCAAAGGAGTTCGGAGAACGATGAGCTGTTTCCTAACCCGTGGCTGGAGAAGTCCAATTCTTCTTCATTTCCACCTAACATCTACCTCTGAGGTAGAAAAGGACAAAGTTCCTCTCCCCCGCCTACCCTCCCCCCCCCCCCCCCCCCGCAGGAGCTGCTGGCTCACTTGCATGGCACAATCTCACTTTGCTCAGCACCTCAGCAGGGCTGGATGTGGGGTCTGCCCTTGGAGAGGTCTGGATGCTGTTGCAGCTACCAGGCCTTTTCCCTTGTAGATGGGGCAGCCCAGGGGCCAGAGACCCGCACAGCCTCAAGCTTAGCCTCAAAGAGTTCTTTGTTCTCCAGCTGAAGACCAAACCTTTTGGCTGGTTGCTCGGAGGTTGCTGGGAGAATCCCTTACTGAGAGGAGAGGTTTGGACCAAGATCACAAAGAGAAGCCAGTTCTTTTTCTTTTTTTCTTCATCTTCCTTTCTGTTCCTCGCCTGGAGAGAGGCACTGACTGCTTCCATTTGGTTCTGCCGCTGTTGTTTTTGGAAGTGCAGGACCAAAGTGTAAGTCTTTCATTCTCATTGACACGGGGCGGGGGGGGGGGGGCGAGTGCTGGAGACCCACCAGTGTCAGGCCCCAGCCCCGAGTCATGGGTTTACTGAGGATAGGACACCTGGGGGGAGGGGGAAATTTCCAATGTGTTCACCAAGCTTGGGGGCCACTGGCATATAACTGTTTGCCAGGATGGCAGACGGGTGTGGTGTGTACAACCCCATCTGCAGATCCAAAGTCGACATTTGGGGTTCTTTTTTTTTTGGCCAGTCCTGGGGCTTGGACTCAGGGCGTGAGCACTGTCCCTGGCTTCTTTTTGCTCAAGGCTAGCACTCTGCCACTTGAGCCACAGTGCCACTTCTGGCCATTTTCTATATATGTGGTGCTGGGGAATTGAACCCAGGGCCTCATGTATATGAGGCAAGCACTCTCGCCACAAGGCCATATCCCCAGCCCAATTTTGGGGTTCTTGGTGAACGAGTTTCTTGAGAGCAAGTTCTTTCTCTAATCAGTATCAGCTAAGGTAGGGCTCAGGGGCAGAAGATGCGCAATAACAATAGTATCACCCCACTTCTGAGCAAGCAAGCAACAGTCCCAGTCTCTGACTTCCAAGGCATCCAGCAGGCCTTTGCCTACCTGACCCCAGTCCAGGTAGACTCCACCCCCTTCCTCCCCTGCACTCATCTGCTCCACAGAAGTGGAAGGCCCTTAGTGGGTGCGAATTCGTGGAATACTAGGCACTCACCCCAAGAAGAGTGAACGTTAGATTCCTCCTGCATGGTACTTTACCTGGTAGATGCTTACTCCTTGCTGACTCTCTGAGGCTGCTGCTCCTGGGCCTTCCCTGAGCCCTAGTTTCCTCATTTGCAAAATGAGAATGAGATTGTCTTTGAAGAGTTGGTACATGGGCTAAACTGAATACATTTTCTCTTCTTGACCATGTTTGAAGTGCCCAACTGGGCCATCGCACGCTCCTAAAAGTTCAAGTTCCAATTCTCCAGGAAGTTGAAGCCAGAGCCATTGGTGACTAGCTCAGGGTCCCAGGATTAAACCTGCCCAAGGGGACTCGGGCTTGATCTGGAGTTCTCTAGGGCCGTGATGAGCTCGACCAAGCTGCAGCACCCTCTCGTCACATCCTCGGTGTGTCCTGTTCCCATGGGCAAAGGCCGTGGTGCCAGCGCCTGCCTCTGCTTCCCTTTCACCCCATCCACACCCCTCTTCCCTCCATCCCCCAGAGAATGAATGGCTGACACCCCTCACCACAGGCAGGTGTGGGACAACTCTACAAATCCAAAGTTAGACACCACTCCCATCTGATGTAACCCTTTCACAGACCCTTTCGCAGATCCTTCTGGAGGTTCTCTCTCTCCCCCATGCTTTCTGGGGTGTGTGTGTGTGTGTGTGTGTGTGTGTGTGTGTGTGTGTGTGTGTGTGTGTGTGCCCATGCGTACACAATGGGACTTGAACTCTAGGCTTGAGCACTGGTTTTTTGCTCAAAGTTGGTACACTACCACTTGAGCCACAGCTCCACTTCTGGTGTTTGTCTGTTTGTTTGGGTGGTTAATTGGAGTTAAGTGTCATGGGCTTTCCTGCCTGTACTGGCTTTGAACCACGATCCTCCCATCTCAGCCTCCTGAGTAGCTAGGATGATAGGCATGAACCACTGGTGCCTGGCAAGTTTCTCATCGTTCTGGATGAGGGTTTCTCTTTCCAGAAGGCCTATTGGCGGCGTCTTGAGAGTTTCCTTACCTGAGATGAAGTATGCTCTTACTCGGAGGACAGGCAGCATGGTGGTTGGCATCGACGACCATTCCTTCTTCCGGAGGACTGCAGAGTCTTCAGGGAGACCGGCTTGCACCCGGCTCTGCTCTTCCTAAGACACCACTCCTGCCCTGGAGAAGGCTTAGGTCTTCTCTCCTCTCCCTCCTTTCCAGAAGGTTGGCCATCCAAGATGAACGGATCCTGGAGAGCTACAACCACCTGGTCTCCATCAGTGGATGACAGCTGGGGTGACCCATGGGGAACACAGCTGCCTGCCAATCGCAGTACTTGCAAAGGAGACCTCTGGGAGACATCATAGAGGTATGCCAGGTGTAGGATGGCTTTGGGGACAGAAGAATTGGCCTCTGGGCTAAGCGAGGGGTAGAAGTCTGGCTAAAAAATACAGATGTGCCTGGTGCTGGTGGCTTACACATGTAACCGTAATGACTTAGGAGGCTGAGAATTTAGGATCGAGGTTGGAAGCCAGCTGTAACAGCAAAGTCCCATGAGAGACGATATGTCCAATTAATTTCCAACAAGCCAGAAGTGGAGCTGTGACCCAAGTGGTAGATAGAGTGCCTTGAGCAAAAAAAGTTAAGTGATCATGCCCAGGCCCTGAGTTCAAGCCCCAGTACTGGCAGAGAAGGAAAGAACGAAAGAAGAAAGAAGAGAGGAAGAAAGAAGGAAGGAAGGAAAGGAGGGAGGGAGGGAGGGAAGGAAGGGAGATAGAGAGAGAGAAAGCAAGAAAGAGATAGAGAGAGAAAGAAAGCATGGATTAGTATAAGAATTATATTTTTGCAGGGTTTTATTCGCATTTCCTAGGCATGGAGTTGGCAGGGGTAACCGGGTCCCTTTGAAAGCTATCTTCCCTAGTGAGGGAAGTAGTTCTAATGGTTCTAGCCTCTGGAGGAGGCCCAGGGACTTCTCCGCCATCTTCTCAGGATGCTCTGGTTGGGTGCAGGAGTTGGGGTGGCATTCTATGCCCGTACCCGTGGTTGGCTGGCATTTCCCGAGGCTGCTGCTCGTTTGAAGGCTTAACTGCCACCTTCTAAGGCAGCTCTGGCTGAGTGCAAAGCCTTCAGAAGGAGTGGGGCTGGCATGCCAACTTAGCTTAATTGAAACAGGGAGAAGTTGACAGGAGAGAACTTCAGTGGTTTTTAATCTCTCTCCATCTCTCCCTCTCATTCTGTCTCCCCCCTCCCTCCCTCTCTCCCTCTTCCTTTCCCTTCCTCTTGCCCTCCTTCCCTCCTGCTTCCCTTCTCGCTCTCTCTCCCTCTCTCTGCCTGCTTTCTAACTTGAGGGAGAGAGGGAGAAAGCTTTTGCCAGCCCTTTCTCCTTCACCCTCTTCCATCCTTCACAGAGCCGGCAGGTGCTGCTTGGGCGTTCTGTCTTCCTCAAGGCCCGCTCCCTCCCCATCTTGAAAGAGCTGCATTCTGGGTCCACTTACACACAGGAGGTTGTTTATTGGCAGGCAAAGACTGACGAATCAGCCGGTTAAATGGCTTTAGTCATGACCTTCTAAAGAGTTTTCCAGAAATATATCTGCTGTTCCTACAAAAGGATCCAAGTTGCAGAAATTTGGGGAAAGGAGTAAAAAATGGAAGACATAGAGGTTTAGGGGCTCAACAGGCCCAAGTTCAAGTCTGGGCCCAGTCCATTATTTGCTGTGTGGCCTCTTTTCTCACCTCTAAAGCAGGTATTTGTGGGGAGGCCAGAGACAAAGCACACCGCATGCGCCTACATGGGTAATCTGGCTGTACATGAGAAACTTGCTGTGGGCATGGACATGCTCAGGTCTTTCATCATGGAGTATCTGTCCAACGGAAAGCAGGAGCTGAGAAAGCGGATGTCTTTATTTAGTACGGGGAAGCTGAGGTCTGGAGGAGACATGCTATGATTTGCCCATGTCCTGTGATGAGCTGATCTCTGGAGAGTGGGTTTTAGGCTATCTAAAGGGTAAGTTCTTCCCCCTCCCTGACTCCCAGGATGATTTGGTTTGAGGTCAAGCCTGGCTTTTCCTGAGTCTCTCCCTTCCTACCCCTCTGTCCCACAAGCAGAGCATCAGCTACATTCCTATTGGGTGGGGGAGGGAAATGAAGGTTCAGAGGATTGAGTGCAAATTCAGGTTGCTAAGAAATGATGGTTTTGTGGGTCCCGTTTTCAGTGCCTGCCTCTGATGACCCCTGATGGGACAGAGAAACTGTCATGGGAGACCCAGCGGCCCTTGCCCACACCAGGGAGGCGGCAGCCCTCCACTAAAAGCTTTAGCCAAGGATGAACCTATCAGAAGAAGGCCACCCAGGAACCTGCTGTCTGGTTGATCACATAATCCATAAAAAAGCACCTATTGGGGGAGTATAGATATTTCATAAACCCTAGCACAAGTCACCTAAGGACCAAGTTGAATGGAGTGACGCCAGCAATTTCACCTGACATCTTGCCACGTCCCTGTAGGAAGCCATGAAATGCATTATGACAGGTTCATCTAAGATACGTAACTAGGTTCTCAGCCCTGCATCGCTCTGTGAGAAGGGGTCCAGGGCTCGGCCTCACAGAGGGCTGTGTCTCTGTCTGGGGGACTAACAATGGATGGAGCGATGCCTCCAAGCCTGTGCGAACTTCCAGCAGTCATATTTAGGATTTACATTAGAAAGTAATTGGGCCTAGGAGGTCTGGGTTAGTTGATGCTTGTCTAGTGCTCGGGTCTGGTTTCCATGGTAACCTGCCATTGGCTACAAGCCAAGCTTGGTTTACTAAAAGTCTCCTATTGGCAAATACCTACTTTCTGTGGAGAATTCTTTAAGGTTCAGCCACCTTGGTGTGGGCGATCCTAAATTGTCTCGTACCAGTCTCACAACACTGTGACCCCAGTTTGCACTTGAGGATCTGAGGCGCAGAGAGGTCATGTTGGTCACCAAAGGGTCACCTAGTTGGTAGGTGATAGAGCCAACCACCGCTGAAGGGGCAACCTTGGGACAAAGGTCATGGGAAAGGCCTTCCTCTTCTCCTTCTCTCCTGCCTCTGCTACCTTCTAGTTCTGTGTGTGTTTGTGTGTGTACGGGCACGCGCGTGCCAATCCTGGGGCTTGAACTCAGGGCCTGAGCACTGTCTCTTAGCATTTTTTGCTCAAAGCAACACTCTACCACTTGAGCCACAGCTCCATTTCCATCTAGCTTTTTTTGGTGATTCATTGGAGATAAGAGTATCGTGGATTTTCCTGCCTGGCATGGCTTCGAACCCCAATCCTCAGATCTCAGTTTCCTGAATAGGTACTTGGTACTCAAAAGGAACTTAACCAATGCACCCAGTCGTTAGTGTTTTGCTTTCGTTTCATTTTCTTCCACTGCTCACAAATAAGAGACCAGGAGATGGAGTGAAGACCCAGGCACCCAGCTCTTCCCTCTCCCTTTATGCCTAACACCCCTTTTCCTGGTTGTCAGCATGATTCCTGGTTTGACCCCAGGAAGTGGCTCGCTGGCCCATGGGCATGGTCGCTGACTACATGCCCACTGCAACCCCATGATGGCCTCATTCAGACCCTCTGTGGTCATCTCATTCTCCCCTAAGTTCTAACCAGGCCCCTCTCTCCAGACATCTGCTCTGTCTTTTGCAGCCATTCCTGGTTTGTCCTAGCTTTGGCCTGGTACAGGAAGCAGTAACTGGCTTTCAAACATGCTTTGAGTCACAGATCCCTTTGTTCAAAGGAAATGGTACCCAGAAATGTGCACAAATAAAACCATGGAAGGCAGAACTCTCGGATTAAAGTTGGAATGGGGGGGCTGGCCACCAGTGGCTCATGCCTGTAATCCTAGCTACTCCGGAAGCTGAAGTATGAAGATTGTTTCAAAGCCAGCCTGGGGCAGGAAGGCTCATGAGACTCTTAATCTCCAATTAACTAGCCCCCAAACGCTGGAAGTGGAGCTGTGGCTCAAGTGGTAGAGTGCTGGTTTTGAGCAAAACAGCTCAGGGACAGTGTTTAGGCCCTGAGTTCAAGCCCTAGGACTAACACACACACACACACACACACACACACACACACACACACACACACACACACACGTAAGGCTGAAGTCATGAATGAAATGTTAGATTACCTGGCTGGCAAGAAAGAGGCCCTGAGTTGAAATCCTTAAATACTCTACCCCCATTAGGAAAAACAAAAATAATTGGGTCTGAAAGAAGAGATTAATGGCATTAAGATTCATGTTTTATAAGAGAGGTTCAAAGGAGCACCAAGCCTCTCTGCCATTCCAGGACACAGAACATAACTGTATCTTTGAAGAGAAAACAAGCCTTCACCAGACAGAATATGCTGGCATCCAGACCTTGGACTCCAGAGCTGTGAACAATAAATTGTTTCTGTTGTTTCTAACCATAACCATCTGTTATGTTTGGACCTGAAATGTCCCCCTGAAGCTTATGTGTTGAAAGCTCAGTTCCTGATGCAGCACTGTTCTGGGGTGGTGCCTTTAGGAGGTGATTATTAGATTATAAGGGTTCTGACCTCCATCGATGGATGGGTCCATTCATAGATTCTCAATGTAACAAAAACCAGGTGCTGGTGGCTCACGCATGTAATCCCAACTACTCGGGAGGCTGAGATCTGAGGTTCATGGTTAAAAGTCAGATCAAGAATGAAACATCTATGTAGAATGAACCACCAATAGGCCAGAAATGAAGGTATGTCTCAAGTAGTAGAATGCCAGCTTTGAGGGAAAAAGCTAAGAGATAGCACCCAAGCTCTAAGCTCAAAATAATCAACCAACCAACCAAACAAACAAACATAATGGACTATTGGGAGGTGGTGAAACTTTAGGAGGTGTGGCCTCAGAAGAAACACGTCATTGAGGTCATGTCCTTGAAGGGTATATTTTGTCCCCCTCTTCCTTCCTTTGTGCTCCCTCGTTCTGCTTCCTAGCCACCATGAGAGGAACCAGTTCACTCCACTCTGTAGTCTCTCTTAAGTTACTCTTTGTGGCTTTGAGTTGATTTTATCAGGCATTTATTACAGTGACAGGAAGTTGAGTATCCCATAGTCTGAGGCCTTTCATGATAGCAGCTGGAGGGACCAGGACAGTCACTCTAATAAGTAAAGCTAGGAAGCATGTGATAGTGTCTTCAGACTGGAACTTGATAAAGGGAAGAGATTGGGCCTAATGGGAGCCTGGAAGAAGAACCTAGGGTGGTGGGAAACCTTTTAATGTCTGCCAAGGGCCACTTGGATATTTTATAGCCACATTCTCAGATCATACCAACTTATCAATGTGGGCAGGCAGTCACGGGAATCCAGTGAGGAGAATCATAGAAGAAATATACATAGCTGTCGTGTCAGGGAGCAGGTGATTTCGAGGGCCTTCTATATAGCCCATGGGCCCATTGGGCAGATGGAGCAGCTAAGGCAACACCCCAAAGACTTGCCTCGGACAGATGGAAGACAACCTGTGTTTATTTACCCAGCATACTTTGAGCCTGGTATGGCCGTGTGTGTGTGTGTGTGTGTGTGTGTGTGTGTGTGTGTGTGTGTGTGTGTGTGTGTGGTGTGAGGTGTTTACTGAAGGAAAGCCCTTTTAGTCTCTTGGTTGCTGAAGCCAAGCATAGCCAACATGAAAGGTTGTGTTGAAAATTTCTGGCACTGGTCCTCATCCCTGACACCCCTCCTACCCACCTCCCACTCCCCCACCCCCCAGGAAAGTGATTCCCCAGGCTCCAGGAACCATTTTTTTCTGCAGCACAGAGCCCACATCTTATTCTCCTGCATCCCATCTGCGGCTGCCCCTTGGGCCCCTTCCAGGCAGCCCAGGCGACACATGTGTCCATCCTGTGACTCGCGGCCCTTATCATATCCCCTCTTTGTGTTGGAGCCAAGATAAACATATTTGAGGACTGTTGGGCTTTTCTTCATATTTCCTCATGAGTCAGTCGCTCCAGATTTTTTAATCTTTTTTTTCCCCCTCTCCTATGAATGGTTGGCAAGAAGGAGGGGCCCAGTTCCAGTGTAGAGACACAAATACCTTGGGTACTTGGGGGAGTTTTGAGTCCAGATGGCCTTGTACCCATCTATCCTGGAAAGTGGGGCTCAAGGGAGTAGGGCTGGGGGCCATGGGCTGGGCTAGGGCCCTTACCCCAGCTTGTCTAACTGCCGTACAGGGATCCTTGCTGACTCACAAATAAACCATAATATAGTGAAGATTTCGAAACTAGAAACTGGAAGCTAGAAAAGAGGATTTGGAATGTCCTTAGAACAAAGAATAATGGCAACAATTTGAGATGGTAGATACAATAATTACTCAAATTGGGTCCCTATGTATTACTGCATACATCTATTGAAACATGGTACTTTATAATATCACATGCCAATTAAAAATAAATAAATAGATTGCATGTTACTTTCTTCCCCCAAATTATCCTCTGAGTAAACGTCCCCAAGCCTGTCTTGTGGCCAATCTGCCAAAAGTAGCCTGGCATCAATGAATAGATACCATTTTGCTGCTTTATGAATGGACTAATTGAATATTTCCATATATTTTAATAAATCTTTGAGTTATTGTCCTGCTAAAAAGAATGAGAGGGAAAAAAAAGCCAATGAAACTCATTCTCAGATTGGGTTGAGAGACAAATGCTCGAACTCTGTGGCAGGCAAGAGAGGTTGAGTCACTCAAACATTCTCTGAGGACCTGTTATGCTGACTGCGGGAACTCAAAGACGAATAGGGGAACAAATAAGATCGAAATGCTCACGGTGCTTTGAAAGATGTCTTGGTATGAGCAGCTAAGGAGGAGGAGCCCTGTCTCCCATGGTGACAAGGGGAGAGAGATAAGCCATTGGGGCATTTTAATATCAAGAGTGAGAACTTAGGGCTGGGGATATAGCCTAGTGGCAAGAGTGCCTGCCTCGGATACACGAGGCCCTAGGTTCGATTCCCCAGCACCACATATACAGAAAACGGCCAGAAGCGGCGCTGTGGCTCAAGTGGCAGAGTGCTAGCCTTGAGCGGGAAGAAGCCAGGGACGGTACTCGGGCCCTGAGTCCAAGGCCCAGGACTGGCCAAAAAAAAAAAAAAAGAAAAAAAAGAAAGAGTGAGAACTTAACTAGGTGTTGGTGGCTCACGCCTGTAATCCTAGCTACTCAGGAGGCTGAGATCAGAGGATGGTGGTTCAAAGCCAGCCTAAGTAGGAACGTCCATGAGACTTTTATCTCCAACTAACCATCAGAAAACCAGAAGTGGTGCTGTAGCTCAAAGTCATAGAGCGCTAGCCTTGAATGCAAAAGCTCAGGGACAGGGCCCACCCAGGCCCTGAGTTCAAGCCCTGTGACTGACCAAAAAAAAAAAAAAAGAAATTAGAGACAGATCTGAATTCAAACCTTCATCCTGGTATTACTACTGGTAAAACCTTGGCCACTCCAGCAAGCTGAAACTCAGATTTTTTTCTAACGTATAAATTTCTGTTTAGGAGCTAAGTGCAGAGGCTCACACCTGTAATTCCAGCTACTCAGGAAGCAGGTCACAGTTTGAGACTGGTCCTGGTTAAAAAAAAACCCATCTCAATGAAAAAGCTAGATGTGGCGGCATAGATCAGGCAGCCCAGCTATGCAGAAGCTTAAGTAAATCATGACCCAGACCTGGTCAAAAACAAACACAAAATAACCCACAAGACCAAGACCTTACTAAAAAATAAAGCAAAATGAGCTGTTTGTATCATCTTAATTTTTTTTTTGAAAACAGGGTCACCTGCTCTGTGGTTTATTTCTGCCACATCCAAGCAGTGAGTTTTGGTGCCATGACCTTTACTGACATGCTAAGCTGCTCTCTGGGGCCAATTGCTGGGTTGCTGAGAACTTGCCCTTGACTTAATGGGGACAAAGGTCAGCAGCATTTGCTTTTGACACACACATCCAACTTCTAGCCATTAGGGACCAACTGGACCAATAAGCCAGTCCTTTGGGAAGTGTCCCGAGGCCACTGTGGTAATGTGTACGTGACACAGGGCCGCACAAAGTCCTTGGTACTTGCCATATTGTAACCTTAACGTATTCCAATCCTGGTCTTTATTTCTCTCTGAAATACTGGAAGCATTAATTAATTAATTGTACCGGCTCTTGACTTGAACTCAGGGCCTCCTGCTCTTGCTTAGCTTTTTTGCTCAAGACTGGTACTCTACCACCTGAACCACACCTCCATTCCAAGACTGGACACCTTTTCTTTTCCTTTCATTTCTCTTTCTTCCGTTCCTTTCCTTTCCTTTCCTTTCCTTTCCTTTCCTTTCCTTTCCTTTCCCTTCCCTCTCTCTCCCTCTCTTTCTTTCTTCTTTCTTTATTTGGTGCTGGTCCTGGGGCTTGAACTCAGGTCCTTTTTGTGCTTAGGGCTAGTATTCTATCACTGGAACCACAATTCCACTTCCAGTTTTTTAAGGTTAAATGGAAATAAGAGTCTCACAGACTTTCCTGTCCAGACTGGTCTCAAACTGTGATCCTCAGATCTCAGCTTTGTGAGTAGCCAGGATTGCAGGTGTGAGCCACCAATGCCTGGCTCAAGGCTAGAAACTTTTAAAACAAGAGTGATCATAGTTTCTGAGAGCAGTCACCGAGAATGAATAAAGGGATAAGTGATCTTTGCTTACATCAGCCCTGGACCTCAAATGCCCTTCATAGGAGCCAACGTCTCCTAAACCCAACCTGTAAGATGTGGGCTATGCTTTCAAATGAGGACCTTGGCCTTTGGCAAGTCTCTGAACTTTTGTTACATGCAGGGCTCTTGCTGGTCCAATGAGGCTGATGACTCCATTTCCCCACCTGGCCTGGGTGCTGGGAGGACAGCTGAGATGGGCCAGGAGGTCTCTGAAGAACACAGGTGACACCTGCTCCATGTCAGGCCGAAGGGTCATCAGTAAACTGGTTATTCACATAAGGTCACAGCCTGGGAAGGAAGGCATTGCCTGCCAGCATGATCACGGGGGGTGGGTGGTGGGTGGGAGGGGGGAGAGCTGCGTTCAGGTAACACAGGATGCACAGACAGGGCTGGGAGAGACTTCATGAGGATCTGACTGGCTGGTTTGAATAATTCTGTGGGTGGCGGGCAATTGAACCCCTACTACTCATGGAAAAGCGGGGACTCAGCCTGGTCCCACTCAATAAGTGGAATTGTTTGGTAGAAGCAGTGCAGACAGAGGGTGTTGGGCCTTGGTCTCGCCAGAGTCGAGACAGCATGTAACCTTGGTGTTGATTTGAGTCTTTCCTCCACAGCCACAGAGATGCACTGCCAAGGCTGTCTGTCCTTCCCTCGTGGCTGCCAGCACACCCCCATCCCTGGAGAAGATATTGGGTCAGGTCTCATTGCCACATATGCCAAGACCCTGTTGAAATTCATGGATTGTATGGAATCTGCCAGGACTTGGGAATCTTTCCATGACAAAGACTTTCTCAAGAGACATTCTGGGATAATCTTAAGTGGCATGTTCATCCCGATTCATCAAAATGGCTTGATGGGTCACAACTTTTCCAGTCCCCTCTTCCCTGCCTCACTTGTGATGGTGGGTCTCTAGGATGTGCGGCTAGCAATTCAGCTCATCCTTAATGTGCCTGGGCATCTGGAGCTTCCTGGCAGTCACGTGGGCTCTACCCTTAGGGGTACAGGCTGTCATGTCACCCAGGACTCTGGGTCATTGTTTATTCTTCTGCACAAGTTCATAGGTGGCAGAAGTTTGTGCATCAGCAGTGTGATGGGCTGGTCACTGGTCACAGCTTGTGCCAAGGACAGTTATTGGTCTAAATTGAAGTTACCCATTGGTCTCGATTGAATTGTGTAGCTGGCAGTCATCTTTGAGGATGAATGTTCACCGTATGCAAAGTCTTATCATTAGTCCCTTAGAAAATAGAAAAGCTACAAATTGCTCTATCAGTATACCCATACAGGTGGAAAAGAGTCAGGACTCTTACGTGAATGCAAACAAAGAGGTGATAATCTAAATGGAAGGCTTCATTTGTTCCCCGCTTGTGTTAAAGGTGAGAAGAAGAGAGTGCAATGATTGTCACTGTTTTATTGCAGGTCAAACAAACCCATATGAACTAGCTCAAGCCAGGATGAAGGCTTTGCGCTAAGGGTACAGGGCTGCCTTTTGCAAACAGAAGACAGATCATCATTGTTTGGTTGGTCCACTGCTGCAGACCAAACAACCCTCAAGCTTAGTGGTTTTAAGCACCCACAATCATTCATTGCTCCTGAACCTGCCATCTGCACAGGGCTCAGTTAAGTTTCATGTCTGTTTAATGCAGTGTCGCCTGGGTTGGTTTTATGGGGACTGGAAGATCTCTCAAGATGGCACAGTCATGTTGCTGCCAGTGATAGCTGCTGTCTGCTGGTTGGTTAAGACATCTCTGAAGCTTCCTCTCCATGTGTCCTATGCGTCCTCAGAGCATGGTGGTTGTATCCAAAGATCAATGTGTCCTAAGAGGAAGAGCTACAGGAGAGCTGCATTTCCTTCTATGGCCTTGCCTCCAAGGTCATAGAGGCTCATGTGGTCCTGAGGGGAGGAGAGAAGAATTCTACCTTTGAAGGGAAGATATGTGGCATGGGAGATGTTGTGATAACCATTCTGGAAGGTCCAATCTGCCATGTTTCTTGTGCCTCACAAAGAGTCTAGAAAGGTCAGTGGAAAGGCCTACTCTCTCTCTCTCTCAATCTCTTCCAGATTTCTTGGACATCAATTTCATTCTTTTCTTGTAGCTCCCGATGGCCCCTGGGTTGTGAGTGTTAGTCTTGGTCATAGTTCCCACTGGCTGTGATTTAGATCAGCGGTCTATTCCTGGCCTGATAACTGTAGTCAGAGTCATGGACTTGAAGCACAAGCCAGGCATGTTAGGAAGGCCCCTGTGGAAACGGGCAGGTTGTTGCACTGGTGACCAATCGGCAGGACAGGCTCAGGCTCTTTGAGTGGTGCTGTTGGCATTCCTAGAGTGATTACAAGTAGCAAAAGAATGGCTGGATATAGTCGAAGCCTAAATGAATTTTGTTGTTTTAATGGGGAAAGTGTATGTTCTTTTGCCCTTCAGATACCGAACAGGAAGACATGACCTTAATTGAAATAGAAGACTCTTTGAGTAGATGTTGATGGATCTTGGTGAGACCATCTGGTCTACCCTTCTCTCTTCAGTCAGGTAAAATAGTTAAATCCTCAGATGAGAAGATTGAGGCATAATTAGTGATTGAGGAAGAGAACCAAAAAATATAAGCACTCTTTTCTTCTTCTTCTTTTTTTTTTTTAGTTTTTATTATAAAACTGATGTACAGAGAGGTTACAGTTTCACACGTTAGGCATTGGATACATTTCTTGTACTGTTTGTTACTTTGTCCCTCATACCCCCCTCCCCCCTCCCCCTGACCCCCCCCCCACCCGAGGTGTTCAGTTCACTTACACCAAACAGTTTTGCAAGTATTGCTTTTGTTGTTGTTTCTCGTATTTTACCCTTTGTCTCTCAATTTTGGTATTCCCTTTCAATTTCCTAATTCTAATACCAGTACACACTGTTTCCCATACACTCAGATAAGATTACAGAGATAGTGTAGATACAATCACAAGAAGGTGATACACGAACATCATCAATAGTAGAAACTACACATGGGATGTTGAAAGTAGTTACAACTCTGATATAACAATCATTTTCATAAAATGGAGTTCATTTCACTTAGCATCATCTTATGTGATCATAAGGGCATAGCTATTGGGCTCTTGTGATCCTCTGTTGTGACTTGCCTAAACCTGTGCTAATTAGTCCCAATAAGGGAGACCATAGAGTCCATGTTTCTTTGGGTCTGGCTCACTTCACTTAGTATAATTTTTTCCAAGTCCTTCCATTTCCTTACAAATGGGGCAATGTCATGCTTTCTGATAGAGGCATAAAATTCCATTGTGTATATGTACCACATTTTCCTGATCCATTCGTCTACGGAGGGGCATCTGGGTTGGTTCCAGATTCTCGCTATGACAAACTGCGCTGCAATGAACATTGTTGTGCTAGTGGCTTTACTTTGATTTTGTTTGTAGTTTTTTGGATAAATACCCAAAAGTGGGGTTGCTGGGTCATAGGGGAGTTCTACATTTAGCCTTCTGAGGAATCTCCATACTGCTTGCCAGAGAAGCACTCTTTTCTTCTTGGTATGAATTTTCTTTTTATCCTGGATGTCCAGCATTCTTGGTATTCTGAACAGGATAGCAAAATAATACAAGCTACAACAATAGAAGGAGTGGGGGTGAAGTTCAATGGTAGAATATTTACTAAGGCCAAACCCAGAGTTGGATCCCCAGTACTTCCATCCTCTCGACCTACCTAGAAGTAAAGACTTGTTTGATTGAAAGTGGGAGGCTAAACTGATTGTTGCCATTAGCACTGGGTGACCGATCATTGATGAAGATTTCACTGGATGACCTACACACCTACCTGCACGTGTTTGATGAAGTATGAGTAGTGTTCTATTGTTAAGACTATGTTCTATGTAATAGAAACCTAAGCAAAAGAAGAAGAAAAGAAAGCAATCTATTGTGGCCTGGTTCCGACATGGGGGAATCTGGATCAGTGGAGATAATGGTCTTCTATCTGTGCTGTATAGATGTGTGCTGTCACTTATCTGACCATTGGCCACTTGGAGTAGGGCTGGTGTGACTGAGTACTGAAGATTTAATTTTAATTAGTTTGGGCAAATTTAAATTGAGCTCTATAAAGCTACTTATGGCTAATGGCTACCGTATTAGCATCACAGAACTATGTACCCAATTCCTCTCAGAGAAACTCTAGCTGGCTCTTGGCTCTGAGTCCCTGAACCACCTGTTGTGCCAGGAATTTGGATTTCTGCTCATGTTAGGGTCACAAATCTCACCCATGGACTAGGTGCACCTTCTGTGAACCACACAAAAGAGGTCTTGAATGTAAAGATGGGCTCTTTATCACAAGAAGGAAAACAAGGTTAGGTTGGATCTGTAAAACTCCATCCCCAACCACTTTCCCCAGAGTACCGTATACCTTGTTGAAAGGAATCCCCTCATCACACGGGGCTGGGAAGAGGGATCGTTCACACAACAAATACTTATGAAGACCCTTGGTACCAGAGGTGGTTAGATCATGGGAGCATCAGTAAAGAAGTCATGAAGCAAGAGACACACTTGGTTCCACACTGACAGAGGACACAAAAGATACAATCCTCCTCCTAAAGATACAATCCTCCTAAAGATACAGTCATTAGACAGGGTAAAAGTAGAGATGGATTATATTATCTGTGTTATCAGGATAACTAGTTTTTGTGTATGTGTCTGTAGTATGTGCGCACAAGCATAAACATGTACATGCACATGCGCACCAGTCCTGGGGTTTGAACTCAGGGCCTGATGCTGTCCCTGAGCTTTAGTACTCCAGGCTAGCACTCTACCACTTTTTTGGGTGATTAATTGGACATAAGGGTTTCACCGATTTTTCTGCTTGGGCTGGCTTCGAGCCACAATCCTCAGATCTCAGCCTCCTGAGTAGCTAGGATTACAAGCACAAGCCATTGGCACCTAGCTCTAGTTTTGTATTAATCTATTGAAAAATTCAGCCCTGATTTTCCATAGCTTGCACACTGTTGGTACACAGAGAGGAGCCTTATCTAGTTCCCCTCTCCTGAAGGGAACATGAAGAAATTATTTCAGTTCTCATTTTAAAACAAAGAAAAGATAGTTTCTTTAAAAAAAAAAAAAGCAAAGAACAAAAATCCAGATTTGGTAAAGGGCCAGGGCCTAGTGGATGGCGAGGCATGAGTTATCTAAAAATAGAGTGGAGGGTGATTAATGAATGCCTTTAAAACAGAGATCAAACCCAGAGGGTTTATTAATGTGGCCAACATGTGCTCTGTGGGGACATTTCTCTCCTTTAAAGAATTGCTCAAAATTGGGTTGCCCAAGAGCTTGGCTTGTGTGCTCGACACTCTTCTTATCCTTTCGGGGGAGTGGGTCCCGTAGATGTCCAGCTGAAGTGTGGAGGGCTTGCCTCCCGTCTCGGACTTGTCTGGTTAGTGACTTGTGGTGCCTTTCCTCATCTTGCTGAGCCCCATTCAAGGCCTCGATGAACGTGGACTACACTCTGGGCCAGCTTCTTCAATCCCAGGAAACAAGAAGCCAGTCCAGTGTTTAGTTAGCCTACATCTTAAGCATGGATGCCCCGGGCATTGGGGAGTATTCATTGGCAGCTCCTCCTTGTCATCATCCCAACAGCCCACAAGGTAGATCTTGATTAGCCAGTTTAAAGATGGGAGAACAGAGGTACCTGGATGTGAATCATTTTCCAGGGGTCACAACATTCACAAAAGGAGGACTGGGCTTTACATGGTTCCATGACTGTTTCCCATCTATCCCCACAGTTTTCCTGCCTAGAGAATGGATCTCCACTTGACAGGTGGGGCTTGATGGGCTGGTGGTTGGGAAGGTGGTGCTGTAGGTCCTGGGCTGAGCTCTGTACCAAATGTACTCTGGGACCTTGGCATTGTCACCCACCCTCTCTGGGCTTTTGTTTCTTTACCTATATCAGTAGCAGCATATTTACCCTGCCTAACTGTAGTCGTTGTTTTAGAGTTTCTAGCTCTTTTCAGGCTGGGTACTGGTCATGCTGTGTACATTATCCAAGGGTACTAGAGGCTGAGAATATCAAGGACGCATCTCAGGTCATCCAAAAAGCCTTCAAAGTGGTAAGGCAGAACTTGAACCCAAGTCTTTGGTTCCAAAGGCCCTTAGGTTCCCCATTTGATAAGGTTCACGGGGAGTAATAGATCTGAAATCTCTCAGAGAGGAGGCCAGAGGCAGGTGGCTGGTTTCTAATGGCCAGAATGATGTCCAGAGTATCAGCAATACATTCCTAGGCCTTTCCCTTTAACAGAATGCGAAGTGTCTTTGTGGATGAAGGGGAGACGGGGCTGGGGACATGAGGCCTCAGACAGATATACTGTGGCCACCAAACCTAGAGGAGGGAAGGCTGAGTCCCTACTGAGCTCTGAACCCCCTCTCCTTGCCTCCTCCTTGGAGCTAGATGGATGAGACAGACTTGGATGGGGGTCCCCTTCAACCACTGCCGAGGTTTATGGCCCCCCTTTTTCTCCTGGGAAATAGATGGTTGGCTTTTTGGCCATCACCTATTCTGGGTCTCCAATGTTCTATTTTGAAGCTCCCCCAACTGTAAAGAGAATTCATTTTGTCTCTCAGAGACACTATAACTTGGTACAAACAGTCTCTGATAATAAATGCCTTTTTGTTTTTTTGGTGAGAGATCAAAAGCCCTCAAGACACTTTCAAAGCGAGCCAGGGCGCTTTGTCTACATTACACAGCCTGGAATTCTGAGCAGCCTGGGAGGAAGGGAGCTGGCGTGCCTGGATCAGGATGATTTCTAGGTCCTTCCTGGAGGATCAAGTGCCCTGTTGGAAAAGAGAGTGGAAAGAGGGCGGAATTCCTGACCCCAGGGCTAAGCGGGGCAATGTCTCCTTGACCTCCCCCAGCAAGCTCCCAGAGTTGCTGGCCAGCAGTAAGGCCAGCAGGCCTGGGCATCCAGAGGAATGTAGCTGACACCGCACCCCCCCCCCTTCCCCGGGAGGTCCAGACAAGGACGGAAAGCTCTGAACAGGAGGATTGCCATGACTACTGGCCCGAGTGGAGGCTTTCAGACAAGATGAATACCTTCTTCCTCCCCACAGAGCCTCAGAAAATAGGAGGTGGTCAGATGTCACCAGTAAGTGGGTAGCCCTCGGACCCCCTAAACTTAGGTTGATTTGGTTTTAGCATCAACATTCTCTATCTTTTTCTTCCTCCCTTCCCTTCCCTTCTCTTCCTCTTCCTCTTCCTCCTCCTCCTCCTCCTCCTCCTCCTCCTCCTCCTCCTCCTCCTCCTCCTCCTCTCTCCTCCTCCTCCTCCTCCTCCTCCTCCTCCTCCTCCTCCTCCTCCTCTTCCTCCTCCTCCTCCACCTCCTCCTCTTCCTCCACCTCCTCCTCTGCCTCTTTTTTGGAAGTATTGGGGTTTGAACTTATGACCTTGCACTTTTCTAGGCTGGCATTCTACCACTTAAGCCAAACCCCACACTCCCATCCCTGCTTTTTGCTGGTTATTTTGGAGATGGAGTCTGGTAAACTTTTCTGCCCAGGCTGGCCTTGAACCTTGATCCTCTAGAGCTTAACCTCTTGAGAATCTAGAATTTTGGGTATGAGTTGACTGTGTAAATATACTGGATCATTCCCCAAGCAGCCTGTACTATGGTTGGAGGGACAGTGGGAGGTAATGTATCCTTCTCATTGCTCAGAATATCCTTCTCCATCCTGTACACTTGGAAATTGCTCCTTAATCAGGGTAGGCTCATGGGCATGAACTTTGGAGCCAGGCATGCTTGGATTTACATTTTGTTATCCTAGGACAAGGTGCTCATAATGTATTTATTGCCATTTGCTGGTAACACGTTACCCTAGCATTTAGAACCCTTACTGTCTCACCATTTCTGTGGGTCAGGAATTCAGGGGTGACTTCCTGGTTGAGTCTAGCTGAAGATCTGTCATAAGGATTGTGGTTACGATGTCACCTGGGGCTAGAAGGTCTACTTACTTTGGTTGTCCACTCACTGTTGGTAAAGCAGTGCTGGCCATGGACAAGAGGCCACATTTGCCTCTCTACTGGGTTGCTTAGGTGTCACCATCACACCGTGAGTGGCTTTTCCAAAGTTGTCCATCTAGGAGACCATGGTGGAAGTTCCCATGTCTTTTATGATTTACCCAGAGATGGAATACACGTGGCTGTCACCATCCCTTGGCAAATCAATGCCTCGATGGACTCGAGATGTGTTGACATCACTGCATGTGGGGCCTTGGAAAAATAGGCCTTTTCTCCAGCCCTTTCCTGATGTGTGCCCCCCCCTCTCTTTCTCTGTCTCTCTCCTTCTCTCCTTCCTGTCCACCATGAGGTGAGACACTTTGTTCCTGCCACAGTTCTCTGCCTTACCATTCAGGGGCTCAGAAACACTGGAGCCAAGAGACAATTGTCTGAAATTCCTAAAACTATGACCCTCCAAATAAACCCTTCCTCCTTTAATTTGTTCTCCTGAGTATTGTTTTTATTAATATTTGAACTTTAAAAAATTACCTTTAAAGAGTTGGACAAAAGAGTTTCCATTCAACAAAGCAGTTTATAAAAACAGTATGTCTTGATCAAGGCCTATAACAAAACTTGTGCTGATTTCTTCAGGTTATTCCTATGGAGACTCTCAGTTCCTCTTAGCCTAGGACGTGCAACTTGGCCTTGAAGCAAACCTGTTGGTTGAGACAGGTGGGTAGATGTAGGAGATGGAATAGGAGAGAAGACCCAACCCAAATGTCCAGAATTCCAGATTGATTGAATGGATGGTGACTTTTTCTTCTGAGCAAGAAAAGAAGGCAAGGATAGCTGGAGGTGGGGACTGTAATTTCAATATATGTCCTTCTTTCTTTTGAACCCCCACTGCTTGCTTCCTGGGCTTTGAGTCAGGGTTCTGGTTAGGCTCTGTCTCCCTGGTCCTCCTTTAGCACAGTCTACATGTATGCAAGACAAAACACAGCCCACAACCATGGAATTGGTCAGAGAAATACCCCCCAATTCAGTTGCCAGATCATCCAAACAGGGATGCTAAGGTAATAATACCACCCTGAAGCAGATCGTTGTGATGGCAAAATGAAGCAGTGCTTATTCAGCACAGTGCGAGGCCCATGCTGTGCTCATGGATGCTAATGAAAAATGGTAATGATAAGCATCGCGGAATGAACAATTGAACTCTGCCCACCATCTAGCATGTAGTCAGAAAGCAAAGGGGGAAAGTGGCAGCCTGGGCCTTGCCCACTCTCTTTTCCTCTTTCTCATTCCCCCAGAATCTTGAAAACAAAGTGTTCCTTTCTTTGGTTAGAGAGCCAGTTGCTGTGGGCCTCAGCAAGGGCAGCCAGCCCCCAGGCCTCCCAGTAGGAATATCCCCCTGGAAGACAAGGCCTCATTATGACCTTTCACCTTTTGGCCTCTGGGTGAAGGACCATTAACCAAACTGCTTTCCCCAGTCCTTTGTGGAGGAGAGCCTTTTGTCCAGCTGTCCTCTAAAAAGAAAACATGTGGAGTGATGGCTTCTATCCCCATACCTCATCTGAGTGCAGTGCCGCCATCTTTGTTTGCCCAGCCCTTTATAATTTATAAAAGCCTTTCATGTGTGCGATCTCATTAGGTCTCCGGAGAGGTTATATTTCTTGCCCAAGGTCATCCAGCTGGCAAAAGGCCAGACTGGACTGGGTCCCGAGTCTCCTGCTTCCCTAACTAGCCTCCATCTATTCTATTAGGCCTCGGGGATGGCTTGGAAAGATTATTTAAATGTCCCATTTCTGTCCTCACATTCCTTATGAGGCAGGATTTCTAGATAAAACCAAGGAAAAGAGAGTTGCTATTTATATTTGCTGAGCTCCTTCCTTGCCAGACACTTTACATAAGTTATCAGACTGGTTCCAATTTAGCGCTCCCAGGAAGCTTTGAAAAGGGAGTTCTTCCTGTTCACAGATGGAGAAACAAGAATCAGAAAGCCAAGATGTGCACCCGTGGTCACCATCTCCCCGATGTTCGGAAGCCATCCTATTTCTTCCATCCTGTCGGCCCAGGACAGGGGAAGAGGGCTCCCGCACACAACAGCAACTCAGAACAACTGGAATATGAGCCTGGAAGGGCACAGTTTTTCCCCCAGTGGCAAGTGTATGCAGAGTTAGGCAAGTTGGATATGGATCTGGGAAGAATTTAGGCTTTAAAACCCAACTGATCTGGACTCAAACGATGGCTCTAGGGCTCCCTGGCTATGAAGCCTGGTGTGAGAAGTGGAAGGAATGTTCTCAGCCTGCAGGATTGCTAGTCATATACATGTGTTGTGTCCAAGTCCTGGTGGCTCTGTTATTCCTGGGAGGCTGGGAAGGGATCCGCAGGGTTCAGGGAACTGCTTTGCTCATTTTCTATTCTTTCCCTTTCATGTCATCTCGCCCACCTTCTATGTGTGTACCACAAGAAGAACAAACTTTCTCGGGGGATTTCAGTCATGCACTCTGTGGTGCTCAGTGTAAATGGGATTTTATTCTGAGTCAGAGATTGGACACTGCCAGCCCCTCTGTTGCCCATCAGAGAAAGACTCGATTCTCAATGCAAGAGACTATCTGATAATGGAAGATGGTGAAGATTTAGGGCTTACCAACAAATCCAATTCAAGAAACGTATAAATCTCATTTATTTTGAGCCATGGAGGAGACCCAGTCAAATCAATTAGGATTCAGTTCAGCTACAAGTAACAGATCTCAAGCTTAATCAAGATACCATTTATTTTTCTGATCCAGGAAGGTACAGGGGCATGGACTATGGAGCCAGACGGACCCTGGTTCCTGTTGCATTGTTGTACTAGACATTCTCTCCATTGCCAATATTACTTCATGGCCCAAGATGGCAGGTCCAGCTCCAGCCATCAAAAAGCAGCCTCGTAGTCTGTCAGTTTTCCACGTTGTGCGGTTAAGAATTTTCTTAGTGAAGTTTCCTGAAAATTGCCCCATGATGCTTATGTATAGGTGCTATTGGTGCTATTGGTCAAATGATCACATGACCACAAGTGTTGTTGCTAAAAAGCCGTAATCTTGTTTGAAAACAGAGCATTGTAGATGTGGTTAATCAAGTCAAGATGTGGTCATACTGTAGAGTGGTGGACTCTGAGCTCAAGATGTCTGAGGTAGGGGCACAGCTCAGTGGTAGCATTTTCCCCTAGTGTGTGCAAGGCTCTAGGTTTGATCCTCAACATTGCAAAACCAGATATTGGGTGATATGAGCAAATCAAGGCACAACATGAAACAGAGGCATGGAACAGATTTCTTGCTCAAAGCCCTCTGCAGGAACCAACCATACAGACACATTGATCTCTGATTCCTAGTCTCCAGAACAGTGAGCAATACACCTGCACTGATGAAGTCACCCAGCTTGTGGGGTTTTGTTATAGCAGCATTAGCAAAGGAATACAGATGCAATGTCTTGTCCACAGACTTGCTATGAAATCTACTTTAGATGCCCAGAGGATGGGTCATATTCTCAGGAAAGATCATAGTTTGGCTTACAAAAGGAGAGTCAGCTAGGTGCTGGTGGCTCATGCCTATAATCCTTGCTACTCAGGAGTCTGAGATCTGAGGATCACAGTTTGAAGCCAGCCTGGGCAGAAAAGTCCCCATGAAACTCTAATTAACCACTGAAAAACCAGAAGTGGAGCTGTGGCTCAAGGTGGTAGAGCACAAGCCCTGAACAAAAGAGCTCAGGGACAGAGTTCAAGGCCCACAACCAACCAAAAAAAAAGGTGCGGGGGGGGGTGGGTGGGTGGGCAGGGAATCAATTTCCTGTAGGCTATTCCCAGATTTCACTCTGAGCTATCAAGTCAATGCAACTTTTATTTAACCCCTTCTAATGTTCCAGGCACTGTGTCAGATGCACTACCTAAAGAAATCAGACTGGACTTAGGAGATGTCAAACCAAGTACTGCACTTAACACAAAGGAGGGCTCCGAACTCAGTGCTCAGCCTCTCTGGTTTTAATGTGAATGTTCCTGGTTACCTCATTGCCTCAGCATTGGGTAGGATAAGAGGAGCAGGTCCCAGGTTATTTGGCCTCTCTGCCCAGCGAGAGCAGCTTGCCAAGTGCAGAGGCTGATGTGCAAAGACTCAGTCTTCTCCCACTGGGTGGTGAGTCAAGTTGTCTGGGTATTTGAGTGGCTTCATCTGTGGCTCCTTATCTTACTGGGTGAGAGAATGCTGCAGAAAGGAAGCCAAGTCCCCACACATGTGAGGCATCCTGCCCGCTAATGCAGCCTGATCTCAGGTTCTTGCTAAGGATACATGGACTTGGGGTTTCCAGACTGTGGTATTCTCAGAACTCTCCGGGGCTTGGGAGAGAGGTGTTGTTTAGTTCTGCCTATAGAATGATCTGGCAAGCTGACGCTTCTGGAGGAGACCCCTCTTGCTGACCTTACCATCAACAGATCAGCGCTGCTCACCTGCAAACAAATCCAAGCAGCCGCTTTCGGGCAGCCTGTCCACCTGCCTCTGGTTTTCCTCCACCTCAGCTTTCCCAGGTCACTTCACCATACTGGCCAGCAAAAGGGGTGAGGGTGGGGTGTGCTTCATCTTCTCCTTCCTTGGGGGCTTGGCATGATATCAATTCTAGGTTCAGAACAGCCTTCTGCATCAGGACCTCACTCCTTCCTCTTCTCCACTATGGACTGCTGGGGGTTGGGGGGGGGATGGTGGTTCCCCACTTGGTGCTCATGACTCGGGTAGAATCTCTACGCTTCACGCTGTGACCAATAGCAGAGCCAGGTGTGGTTAACCAATGGGTCCAAGTTTGTCTTCTCTCAAACTAAATAAAGTCTGTGAGTGGTAGATTTGAAAGCACCCCAGTGGTTTATTGGACCTCTCTTTATACCCTCTCTACAGAAATACATACATACATACATACATACATACATACATACATACATACATAAAATATTTCCCAAGAGTTTGAGGGGGCTGTGGTCCTGACAATATACAGTGGCCTTGGGTTTTCCTTCTGATCCTTATGGCTGATGCTCACTGCTTCTCTTCTGCACAGGTGTGAGTTCTGGAAGGCTTGGGAGTAGGGATGGGAATGCTGCTAAGACGCGAGGGTGTGGCATGGGAGCCCCTCCTCCCATGAACATGCAGAGCCTGAGCAAGTAAGTGATGCACAGTTGACTGGACCAGAGGGCACAGGCTTGTGAGAGGGGGAAGAGCCGGGGTTTGCCTTGAACGTCAGGGAGGGGTTCTTTCCTATCATTCTAGCAGCATGGATGGAGTCCAGACAAGAGTCCGAATAGAATTCCAAAATCAACCTGTCCTACTTGACCTGGGACTTGCCGGGGTTTAGCACTGGATTTTGGGGGCCACTATTCACATGGTAGTCTTTTTCTATGGTACTGAGAATGAACTAGCAAGTACCCTACTGCTTGGACAATACCTCAGAACCTTTTGCTTTTCGTTTGCTTTCCCAGATAGTATTTCATTCTTGTGCCAAGGGCTGGCTTTGGACCTCAATCTTCCTACCTATACCTCCCAAGTAGTTGAGATCACAGGTGCTTACTGCCACCCTAGCACATACTAGGATTTCTGGTCTTACACACTCATACCCCCACTAAGTCCACGCAGTATGAGTGTGCTTGTTTTCTTGGACGGCTGCCAGGCATTGCTAGGTGGTGGTGGCAGTCCCTCTCAGCCACCAGCCGAAGGAAGTCTTAGGTGCCAGCCACTGTCATGAAGGTTTAAAACAGTTCCATGAGGCAAATACAATGGTTATATCAATTTTTCACAGGAAGCACAGAAAAGTTAAGACATTTGCCCTGGCAGAAGTGGCCTAGCTATCAGCAAAGGCATTAAGCACCCCCTGAGGGGCACGGAGCCACAGATGGGGTAGTTTCTGTGCAGAGTGAGTGGGTGGATGCTCCCACTGATGGGAAGGGATGGGCTGCGCTCTCCACCTATCCAAGGTGGTGTGGGGGAAGTGTCCTAACAACGTCATTTGTTTGACATATCCTCATGTAGTCCTGACTGTGCTGGATATTGCTCTAAGTCCTGGACCCATTCTTTTTTTTTAGCCAGTCCTGGGGCTTGGACTCAGGGCCTGAGCACTGTCCCTGGCTTCTTTTTGCTCAAGGCTAGCACTCTGCCACTTGAGCCACAGCGCCACTTCTGGCCGTTTTCTGTATATGTGATGCTGGGGAATTGAACCCAGGGCCTCATGTATATGAGGCAGGCACTCTTGCCACTAGGCCATATCCCCAGCCCCTTGGACCCATTCTTAACTCATAGAATTCTCCCCATCACCCTTTAGTAGGAACTCTGCTGAGGTTGTTCAACAGGGGGATCTCAACTGGAGGCCCGTGGGACATTGGACGTAGTCTAGGGACTATTTGGGGTTGCACACTGTAGAGATGAAGGTACTGTTAACATCTGTGAAAAGAGACCAGGATGCTGCTACTCCTGGTTCAGGACTGTATTTCCACTAGCCCCTCCCTGCAGGCCCTACACCCAGTTCACCAGTTATGGTGCTGGCTTGGACCCTTCACGAATGGGAATGCTTGGGCCCCAGTAGACACACCTGGAAGACAAGCAGTGTTCTCAGCTGCTCCTCCCTCCTCCAAGTTTTTCTGTAGGTTGGGGTCTGGCTGCCTTTTTTAAGGGTTGCTAGACTGCGGGATAAAGTTCCTAGTCACAGGACGGGCAGCTGTACTCCTCTAGCAGTGCTACCTGGCTTTGTTCTGGATTGTTAAGACAGGGAACTGGATTTTATGGTTATTATTCTTGAAAGCCCCATAAATGGTACTGGCAGCCACCATCAGTGGGCCAAGGGAGTGCCAGATCAGTAAGTTTAACTTCACAGGGTGACTCATGCACATGCCCTCTAGGGTTCATCCAGCACCTTGGCTACTTCAGCTGCTGGCCCACTTCGCACATGCTGGCCAAGCCCAAACCCTGAGTTCAGACAGGTGCCAGGTCATTCCAGGTGTTGGCTGGGCCCTCTCCAAAGGCCGGAACCTTCACTGAGCGGGGTAATGACACAGCTCTGGGGTCTCAGACCCCAGTTTTCATCTTATTATGTGCCGCCTTTTTTTTTTTTTAAACTTTAGAGTATTTGAATCCACTGGGGTTAAAGCCAGAATTTTCTTTTGGAGAGGGCAGGATTCAGATGCTTAGCTGCTTGGGAGTGGAAGGGGCTTCAGAAGTCAAGCCATCTGTCCATCTGCACGATGAAATGTTCCCTAAGCAGCACAAAGATACATCACTTTAAGGGCCTTTGGGCAAAATGGCAATATGGAGGAGCCCTTGTTCAAAAAGTATTAAGAATTTCAAGAAGGTAGAACCACACCTAGGGTTCTTGGTGCAGCAGGCCCCAGGTGACTACACAGGACACGCCCACAAAGCCAGCCTTGCTTTTCTGTCATTTTATGGTCTGTGGTCCTAGAACTCTATTTGGCTGGGCTGGGTCAGTCTTGGGTTTACTACTGATATCCCAATGTCATTAGGACTTCTTCTCTTCCGCTCTCAACGCTGTCCTGGTTTGGACAACAAATTATATGGTCACCTTATAATTATATGGCAGCCTTCTAAGTAATTGTTCTTTCATCCTACCTTTGTTACAATGTCACACAAGTCTAGCCATTGCATAATTTTATTTGCAGGGCCAATGACCATTTTTGTAGGCCACCACAGTTGACTGAGACTGTGTTGATTTATACTCTAACCTCATTTTATCCTCATGCTGGATCTCTTGAGCAAGAATGTGTGTATATTTACAGTTGAACTACATGACATGTAGAGGATTAATTTGTCTTCTTAACGTGGGGCAGGGCGAGGGGGCCGTCTAAGATGCCAAGAAGGTAGCAGATCCAAGATCCAAGCCTTGTTACTGAGATTTCCATCGCTGGGCCTCAGTTTACCTAGGAAATCAAGGTGAGGACCCTGGGAATGTCAAGAAAACCAGGGCAAGTTGGTGACCAAATTCAGTAGACCTACCTTCTCCAAACCATGCTGGCTTCATGAATAATATTTGAGTGATTATCTTTATATTATGTATTTTATGCTAATATTTTCTGGGGCTAGCTGTTCTTTTTTAATAATAAAGATGATTTTTCCATGAGTAGTGAGCAGAAGACAAGATGTTCAAATTAAGAGTGATTCCTAGATCCCATTCTGTTGCATACCCTCCTAGACGCCTGGCTATGGATGTATACATATCCATTCGCTTCCTAAAGACCATGCCTCCATCAGTTGGGAAATTAGGGTTCAACATAAGAGCTTTTGGGGGGAGGTCATAAATGTTCCGTGCACAGCAGAAACCTACACTAATCTAGGTTCTTCTCATCTTAGCTTAGCCCCAATAGCGGACTTCTCTTTGTCAGATCTTCTTTGGCCATCTGTCTGTTACCTCATCCCTTTAGTCAGTTTCTAGCATTAACTCCTTTTTTTTTTGGTCCATCATGGGACTTGAACTCTGGGCCTAGGCACTGTCCTTGAGGTCTTTTAGCTCAAGGCTAGTGCTCTACCACTTTGAAACACAGTGCTATTTCCGGTTTTCTGATAGTTAATTAAAGAAAAGAGTCTCATGGACTTTTCTTTCCTGAGCTAGCTTCCAACCATGATCATCAGATCTAGGATTACAGGAATGAGCCACTAGTGCCCGGCTATCATTAACTCTTGATTCATTTCTGTCATAGCATTTTTTTCATTTAATTTGCTTACCTTTCATGCTGCCTGGCTACCCCAGTTACAATGGGAGCTTCCTAAGGAGAGAGACCTTGAAGGTTCTGTTGGTGGCTTTCTTCTCAATAGTGATAGTACTGGGCCTGAAGTGTAAACATTCATAAACAATAAGTGTTTATGAATGGGTGGGTGGAGAGATGGCTGGATGGATGAATGGATGGAGAGACAAGTTGAGTGAAATATCTCTGTCTTGTCACTCAACATTATTGAGCATCTTCTCTGAGCTAGATGCAGTATACATTCTGGGATAGAGCCATGACCAAAATAGATTTTTTTTAAAATCCCTTTTCTGGGCTGGGAATGTGGCTTAGCAGTAGAGTGCTTGCCTAGCATGAATGAAGCCCTGGGTTCGATTCTTCAGCACCACATACACAGAAAAAAATCTGGAAGTGGTACTGTGGCTCAAGTGGTAGAGTGCTAGTCTTGAGCAAAAGGAAGCCAGGGACAGTGCCCAGGCCTTGAGTTCAAACCCCGACTGGCAAAAAAACCCCAAAACTTTTCGATGGTACTTACTACAAATTCTTCTAGCTCTCCCCAAGAATCTTTCCCATGAAGACTGCCGCTCTTCTCTTCGCTTATTCTCTCCCTAAAGGCTTCAAGGATGGGTGTTACCACCATCCTCACCCCTCCCCTACAGCAGGTGGGTCTTGGGTGTGGTGGGGATAGACTTCTACAAGAACTTTGAGCCTGGCTCCAAACTGGAGAGTCACACCCAGAATGCCCCTTACATACCATACCTTACTTGCTTGGCCTTTCCAAAACACAGCTATTTTAGTTCCTCACATTCATTTTTTAAGCATAAAACTCCATTGAATGTCAAAAAATATGTATTTTTCCCATTCCCTGTTGCCCAATGGGAATTATCCAATTGAGGTCCGTTTGGGAAGGTTTTTAGTGATGCAATCCAGTCATGAAGTGTTGTCAAGTAGAAACTCCACAGATCTGTTTCCAGGAGTGGATCAGAGTCCTTTTTACATAATCTCATCACTTGGACTGTAGACAGGTCCTGTGAAAATGTTTGCAAAGTTTGCTCCCTTGAGGAGCTTAAACATTTCTCTTCAATTTTATTTTACTGCCTGTATTGATTTAGCTCATTCTTTCTTCCTGAGCAAAATATTTCAGCCCAGTCTCTGTTGACCTTGCCAGGAATTCCAGACCAGAAGATCTGAAAAGCATACAAGACTGTTGCAGGCCACGGAGAGCCTTGAGCCGTTGAAGCTCAGGAGTCCTGGTACCACTCAGCCGCTCCTGCCATTCCTCATCCGAGTGGCTTAGGACTTCTAGACCCTCTTCAAGCCCAGTTGGGCCACCCCAGGTCCCTTTACATCTGGCAGACACTCTGACCTCCTCATTCTTTGAAAACATCCAGATTACCTTCCCCCTGACATCTTGCTTCAGACCAAGACCTTTATCTAAATCGTGCCTGCCCCTCTTCTTTCCTGGAGCCTCTGAGAGTCTCCTTGAGCCTTCTGAATGAACACTCAGGCTCTGCCCTCCCACCCGTGGAGGGTTTTCAGGCATTATGTAAGCATTACCCAAGCCTCTTATTCTCTGAAAAAAGAAAAGCCTAAATAAGCCCCTACACCCCAAACCATCCCTCACTCCTGTAGTCCCATCCCTATCTCTTTCTGACCCTCGCTTGCCAGACTTGATAAGAAGGTTGTCCCCAGCGGCTGAGCCCATGCCATCACCTCCCTTCCTATGTCCATCAACCTCAAGCTAGCTGCTCGTCACCTCACTTTACTGACTTGCTTGCCAATGAGGCCAAGGACTTCTTGGTTGCAGAATGCAACTGGCACGATTCCTTATCTTTCCAGGTTCCTTTTAGGCTCTATCAACCCCTCCTTAAAAGCTTTCTATCTTGGCTAATGTGTCTCCTGTTTCCTTCACCACCACCCCTACCCCCCTGCCATTTCTGGGGCTTTGTGCCTGAGCTGTTTCTTGTTATCTAAAGTGAGCCCACCAACAGATGTACTTGATCCCAGAGCTTCTGCGACCACCCAAGCTCCCATCCATGGAGAGCCCGGGGTGATTCCTGGCTTTCTTTTCAAACATGGCTACTCTCAAGGTCAGAGGCCCTGGGACCCACAGCCCACCTACGGATCGTATTTTATTTCTGTAGGCCCCACAATCTCACCCTCACTCAAAACAGTTAAACATCATCCTTCCTCATGCCTTATGTGTCACTCACTGGGCTGGGTCACCTGTCCTAGATGCTCCTGCCCGGTCCCTGGTACCATCTCTGACTCTCCACTCTCCAGCACCTCCCATTTCAGCCCTGCCTTGACATCACTGGAGTGCCCCTCTCAACTCAGTCGGATGCTTCAGTTTGCTTTGTGGCTTTAGCACTAATGACCATGAGTTCTTACCTGGATGACTTCCACAGCCTCTTACAATTCTTCCTACCTGCAGAGTGTATAATCCCATTTGGGCCAATGGGTCTTGGTGAGGCTAGCACCGAAACATTGCAGGGAGTGGCATGTCTTTTTATTGGACTCAAACCTGGGAGGAGAGAGGCTTAAAATCGACCATCAAATCATCACCTGGAGCTTGAGAAGAAAGAAAAAAATGGATTAGAGCCAAGAGACAGAGACCTAGTGACATCTTTTGAGGCTTCCTGGACCAAATCGTATCTGAAGTTAAATGTCACTTAGAAATTATGTGAGTCAATACACTCTCTCTTTTGCTGGTTACTGAATATTGGGTTCTGAACAGAGAGGTTCAGAGTGCTCTGATACGTGGGTTGGTGACATACTCGTGTGACAGTAGACAGAGGGCTTGAACCAGCTTTTCTTCATTCCTTCCCACTGCTTTTGTGCCTCCTTGGTATCCACGGAAGAATGACATACCTAAGATCAGGAACTTTCTCCGAGAGTTTTTAAAGGGAAAGATGGGCCTAGGAAACCATCAGGAAACTTCTTTTAACCCTAAAGCCCAAGAAATCTGCAAAAGCACTCAAGGATTGTAACTTCATACCTCCAATAATGCTTCAGGAATCTCCTCTGGCTATGGGTCAACTGGCTGTAAAACCTTTGGACCTGGCTCCACAATGGTGTCAAATCGTAATTCTCCTCTTTTCATCTTCTCTAGCAATTCCTTCTGTTTTTCATTTCTCCTGGTTTCTTTCTCCTGGCTTTTGATCTGTTTTCTATTGTTATTGTTCAGGCATTTCATGCCAAACCCTTCCCAAGTTCAAGCCATCCAACCACAACAACATCCAAGTGGCCGTGTGTTCATGTTAGCTCGACTTGATGCATTGGGGCTGGGTGCTTTGCTAGATTACTTTGTACCTTTGTTCCAGGAAGCTGATTTATTGGTAAGCCTTAGATTCGAGACTTTCCTAGGAACTTCCTTGGGTAGGCAGGATAAAAAGGCAAGCTCCTGGGCCCTTTGTTTTTCCCTTTTGCTTTGCTTATTTGACAGCACTGGTGGGGTAGTGGTCTTTAGATCATTTTGCCTCTAACAATCTGCTTTGGCATCTCTGTCAAGGCATCGGGGCATAAACTGGGTCTACAAGACCTGGCTTAAATGACAATTCTGCTCAGTACTGGCTGTTTGGTTATGAACAAGTAATTTAATGTCCTTGAATGCCAGTTTCATTGTTATAAAATAGGGGCGGTCTTTAAATAGCGTTGTTGTGAGGCCTCTAATGAATTGAACATACAACTTTATATAAAACACTCAGCACAATACACTGGACCCTCCATATTTATGGGCTTGGTACCTATGGAGCCTACGAATCAAAATAATTTGACCTAGGCACCAATGCCTCAAACCTGTAATCCTAGCTACTCAGGAAGCTGAGACCTGAGGATGATGGTTAAAAGCCAGCCTGGGAAGGTAAGTCAATGAGACTCTTGTCTCCAATTAACCAGCAAAAAGCCAGAAGTGGAGCTGTGGCTTAAGTGGTAGAATGCTAGCAGTCTTGAGGGGAAAAGCTCAGGAACACTGCCTAGGTTCAAACCCAGGAGTGGCAAAGCAATAATAATAGTAGTAATGTTAATTCGGTACTAAGCATGGACAGATTTTTCTTGTCTTTATTCTACAAATAATGCACTCACCAACAACTGTTTATATACATTTACATCGTATTGGGTATTATAAGTAATCTCTCGATGACTGAAAGTGACTAATGTAGCTTATAAGTAAATACTATGACATTTTATATGAAGGACCTGAGCAGCCATGGATTTTGTATCCCAGAGGTAGAGGCTGAGCCACATTCCCACAGATACAGTGATTGAATGGTAGATGTTTTATGGATGAAGGAACTGAGGTCAAGGTTTGCCTCTCTCCTCTCCTTCCTCTGCCTGACATACCGTAGAGGTACGCAGTCATCACGTCAAGTAGAGGAGTCACTCTGTCTCTCCTCATTCCCCACCAAACTTCCTATGGCCTTTTAGAATTCAATATCATATCTGTTACTACAGAGTAGAAGCTGTTCTTTAAGTCCTAGGGCTATAGTTTCATCCTTGCATTAGCCACAACTCTGCAAGAGACAGAAGCCAGATCTAAACAATGCGTCTTCTAAGCTTGTCCACAACCCAGATGGTTTGTCAACTTAACATGACCAAACGCAAGTAGCCGTATTCTAAGGGGATTCATTGCAGGGGACTAGAAAATGCGAGTTTTATTTTCCTGGAAGAAAACATTTCCGTGCTTTGTTGCTCATGTGTGCAAGCATACCTTTCCACACAAAGACCATTTAAAATAAGGGACATTTTAGAGAAGCCACACACATGACCAGTACTAACAGCCTTGCATTTCTTTGAGTGAACTCTCCACTCTGGATATCATATCACTTCAAAACTTTACTTTCTCTTCAAGTGCTTTCTGTTCAAGCTCCAAATATCACCTGGTGCCCAGTTTGAACAACCTTGCCCTAGATTGATGACAACAATGCCAAAATGGTACAGAATGTCACAAGTGCTCTCCAGTCTCTAAATACCCCAGGAACATGGGCAGACCTACCGAGGTTCAAGAGATAGGCAGAAACATGTCATTTTTTTTTTCTGACATCCTTCAAGCAGAGTCTCTATCAGTTTTATCCTGGTTTAATCTGATTTGCTTTACCTTTGGGGCTTGAAAGTAGCAAGTTGCATTTCTAAAGAAAGTGTTATTTCTTACATCTTACTAATTAATTCTGGCCTGTCCTCCAGGCGTTTCTCTGTAGACAGGATTTGTCCATCTTCTGAGCTCAGCGACCACCTGCCAAAAGAGGAAAGGGTAAGAGGAGTCATTGTGATTCAGAGCTCCCCCAGATTCAGAGTCCTTTGAGTCTTGTGCCAGCATTGGCTAAAACACTGTCCCTTGAACAAATGCTGTTTAAAACTCTGAAGGCAGCTGCGTGGGAGCGAAGTCCAAGATGGCAGAAAGGACAATGAACTCCTGTTGGCTTCCCGCCCACTGTGTTGTGACCAGCCAAAGCCTTGATGCTCTGTCCCTTTCTGTATGGAGCCAGATGAAAGCCTGTGTCGGCAAGCATCCTGTTTGTGAGGAAGGGGTGTTTACTCACAGAATGGCACTGAAGAGAGGCCTCGCCCGGGGCCTCCAGCAAATGGCCAGGTCTGGAACTGCTCAGCAGGGAAAAAAATGAATGAAGCCAACACTGCCTCTAGAAGGACCCATCCCCATGATTGGTTGAGGCAGGGCATTGTATCCCACTCAGGGGCTCCTTGCTACCCTGGATGTGTGGCATGGACAGGCCTCAGGTCAAGGAGGAGAGGTGGGAAAGAGAGTAAAGATTGCTGAATGGATTTAGCTACTAAGCATACGGGGGAGGGAGGGAGGGAGACCAGGCTCACCGCTCCTAGGTCTTAACCCATCACCCGGAGCATTCTTCTACCTCTGTGGGCATCCACCTACCCTCCCCAGGATCCTAATCTGTTGGATTCTGGGATGCCTGATCATGCTTCTATGAGCTCTTTGCACTCTGGGCAGGTTTGACCTTCCAGAAAGGGCCACCACCTTGGGAAAATGAGAGAAATGACAGTGCCAGGGGCTCTCTGGGGCCCAGGGCCAGGGCTACCTCCCTCAGGAAGATGAGGAATGGGTTCTCTAGCTCGTCTACCACATCCTGGTCCAGGATGGGAAGGCCTCCAGGAGAGGGTAGAGAACAATCATGGGCCTGAGTGAGGGGCTGGCTACTTTCACCCACAGTCTGGGCCCGGAGTCCTCTCGTAAGTACCCCTTTCCTGAGGGACTTTCAAAGGGTCTGTGAAACATTTTCCTGCAAGTCTAAAGACTCAAAGTAACCACATCCATAATCCTACTAATCAATCACGCACCTTATTTACCTTTCTCCTTAGCCCCTTCCATCTTTCATCTGTACAAATATATGTTTTTATATAGTTGTAATTGGGGAGTATACTTAGTTCATTCAGCATTGTTTCCTGTTTATTTTTCCAAATTTCTACCATGTGCCCAATATTTATTTATTTATTTGCAGTTACCTGGAATGGTATTGAGGTAATTACACTGCAATTTACTTCACTATTCTAATATAATTCAAGACTTCTTTTGCTTTTAGATCCGTGTTACTATATTAAAAAGGTAATAAAACATCTATGTGCAATTAGGTTTATTTTCTTCTTCTTTTAAATTATTTTCCTGGAATAAAGGGATTACTAGGTCAACGGTGAGGAACATTTTTATGGCCCTTGATATATATGGCCAAATTACTTTCCAAAACGGTTATATCAATTTTCATAGCCAAAGCTATGTATGAGTATGTTTCAATGGGGGTGGAAGCTAGACTTAAAATTTTCAAACTAGAGTGTACGAGAGTCCCCACCTCTACCCATAATGAATTAAAAACCTGAAGCAATCCTTTAGCTATAAATAAATGCTATTTTTGTAAAAATGGGGTTTTCCCATGTATAGATAAGGCTAACTTCAAACTCACAATCCTCCTACCTCAGCCTTCTGAGTGTTGGGACTACAGATGTGTGTCACTGTACCTCACTTCAACTTCTAATTTTAGTCCTTCTAATGCCCTTGTCATTTATTCACATTCCTGTAGACTATTCTATAGAGATATAACACAAAACATTGGTAGCACCCAGACTGGGACACATTTGAGCAAAATAATAAGATTAGCTTTGATCAGGTAATTGATTCAAAGTAGGTATAAGTGAATGTCAAGGAGCCAGAAAGACTGGCAAGGATACTGGGTCATGGAGTCTTACACAAGACAGGGCAGGAGGTGGTACCAAGGAGGGAAGTGAGGATTTTAATAGGAAATGAAGCTGTGGTCTTGGAATAATATAGATGCATATCCCAGTTCTACCACTAAAATCTGTATAGAGTTGACATATTATTTTTCATCTTGGGTTCTCAGTTTCCTCATCTGGAAACTGAGGAGACGGTCTATGCCTGGTAGAGCTGTTGTGAGGGTAGATAGGATAAGTCAGGCTGGTCATGTAGTATAAGCACAACATTGGGAACTTTATTATGCCATTGCTATGAACAGATGGCACCAAATCACTGTATATTGTGCTACTGGTGCTTTTCTAAGTTGTGTAAGACAAAATTCTGGGGACTATAATTTCCTGCTAATTCAGAAATGCTTCCTTCTTGCAGGCTCATTCTATTCTAGGTTGAACAAAGGAAGCACAATGGGGAGGTGGTGATTATTTTTCTTTTCAAGGTCAAAGCAAGAATATACATACTGCCCAACCATCTGTCAATTCTGCTTCTCTCTGCTGATTTTATAAATAGACTGTCTATTGGAAACCTGCTTAACTACCTTCTGAGAGGCAAGATGAGCAATGATGGAAAATGTGAACTAAAAGTTTATAGGGAGGGTGGTCAGAGAGACTGGGTTTAAGATCATGACACAAACGTGTGTGTGTGTGTGTGTGTGTGTGTGTGTGTGTGTGTGTGTGTGTTCCAATCCTGGGGCTTGAACTCAGGGCCTGGGCACTATTCCTGAGCTTTTCTTTTGCTCAAGGCTGGTGCTCTGCCAATAGGGCCAGAGCTCTACTTCTGGCTTCTTTTGGTAGTTACTTGGAAAAAAAAAAAGAGTCTCATGAACTTTCTTACCAGGGTTGATTTCAAACCACAATCTTCAGATCTCCGCCTCCTGAGTAGCTAGGATTACAGGTGTGAACCACCAGTGCCTGGCTAGCCACAAATTTTTAAGTCCCTCCAAGTCTCAGTTCCTTCATCTGTAAAAATGGGACTAATAAAGTCCCTCCCTCATGGGATTGTTCTAAGACAAAAATGACACATACATAAGGCACTTTGTACAGTGCCTGACCTAGGCAAGTTCTAATAATTCATTACACTGTTATTTTCCATGGAAGAGCTAGCAAAGGAACAAGGAGTTTATGCTTTCAAATTTTCTTCTCTGCCTTTTTGAAGTTAATTCGCCTTCCTGGTTACATCAGAATTAAGCTAACATGAAAATCACTTGGTATTTGTGGAATCCACATGAACTATTGTCAAAAGCTGCTTCCTCCTGTGTATATGTTGCTTTGCAATGACTAGTTGAGGATGCAAACGATAAGCCAGGCTTTCTAACTTCTGCTCTTTCAATTGGCACGGACTTAAGAGTAACAGATTAGGATAGCCGTCTGGAATAGGCACGTCTCTACCATTTAATATAGGGAATCAGTTCTTAATGCCAGTACTGGATTTAGAGAAAGACCACCCAGGTGGGTTTTCCCTAATGTTTCTACTTTTTTGTTACCCAACAGTCCCCTTGCTGGATAGACAGATGTTGGGCAAGGAAGCCCCAGCTGGACCTGCAGATGTGGGGAGGGTGGAAATCCACCGGAATATCCACATTAAAAGATGTGACAAAAACTGATAGAAAACATTTTGAGCCCACTTGCCCCTCTATTTCCGGTGTGTGTGTGTGTGTGTGTGTGTGTGTGTGTGTGTGTGTGTGTGTGTGTGTGTGTGTGGTCTTTCATGAACTGATTGAATGGACTCTGGGCCACTTACATTTTCCAAAAGAAATCTCTTTTGGAACTAGGGGCTGGTCACCACAATTCAATTCCCTTCTCCTCTCTGACAGGGGCAAATCTTCAAGCCATACTCTTAATGGACTTCCTCGGAATCTCAGGTATTTTTTCCTTAGGTTTTCTGCACAAATGAAGGTGTGTTCGCAACTCCTTGCCTCTGAGTTCCCAAATGAACCCCACACCCCCTGCCAGCACTGCTATCATTTTATCGGGATGGGCCCACTCCCTTTGATCTCCTCTGGTTCTTAAACCCAGCAGTCCTGTGTCCGAACATCAATAGAAAGGAGGTTTCAAGCTTTCTCTTTCATTATCTTTCTTAAAGATTTCTTAAAAAGAGCAAAATAAAAAAAAGGTGTGTATGGGGGGGGGGCGGGGAGGACAGACTGTCCCCAGCTTTGTAGATGAGGCAATATTTTTATAGTAATTTCTTTATCTGATTTCATCACAGCACCAACACTGTTAAGAAATACACGTCCACCCGTTCCTCTCCATTTTGAAGATAACTTTTCTTTTTAAAAAATGAAGTTTAAAAACTAGACCTAAGACCATTTTTCTTTGTCTTTACCATAAACACTCGTGAGAGAGGGGGGCAAGGTAGGTTGTAGCCTGGCCCCCATTTGTGTGTGAGGAGTGGTGGGTGGGTTTTCAAGCTTTGGAATGATCAAGGGGGAGGGGTTCTGAGAGCTTTGTGGATCAAGGATAAGACTCGGCCCTTCCAAGGAGCTACCCTATTTTTCAGAAAGGAACTCTCTGTTCTTGGCAGTAGACAGAGAAAAGACTTCTAGATTAGAATAATTAAATATCTGACCCACGACTCCCCCAAATGCCTGTGGCTTCTTGGGCTTTGATGTGGGAAGCTTACTGCAGAATGGAAAAGTACAGCTTCATCCCGAGGCCCTCGGCATCAGGGAGCAAGAAAGGGTAACCATGAAGCATTCCAGGATCTGGACAGGAGGAATGGCAACAAGCAGGAATCTTGTCAACCCAACTCTTCCATGTGGCCAGTATGTGGCTCTCACAGCCTGTCTTCCATCAACTTCTGCAGTCTTACTTTGAAAGCCCCAGCCCCTGGGCTGTCTCCCCTTATCGAGCTTTTCCACTTAGGCTTGCTGTTGAACTCAGGATCTGGCCGTTTAAACTCAAGGTCCGGGCACTGTTCCTTAGCTCTTTTGTGCTTAAGGCTGGTGCTCTACTATTTGAGACACAGCCCTATTTCCAGATTTTGGGTGGCTAATTGGAGGAAAGACTCTCAAGGGCTTTCTTGTCTCGAATGGCTTTGAACCAGGATCCTTAAATCTCAGTCTCCTTAGAATTTAGGATGATGGTTGCGAGCCCCTGGTGCCCAGCTTCATGTCTTTCATCCTTGCCCTTCTCACAGCTACCACAAAGGTGGTATGGGGGGGCTGGGGAAATAGCCTAGTGGCAAGAGCGCTTGCCTCGTATACATGAAGCCATGGGTTCGATTCCCCAGCACCACATATACAGAAAATGGCCAGAAGTGGCGCTGTGGCTCAAGTGGCAGAGTGCTGGCCTTGAGCAAAAAGAAGCCAGGGACAATGCTCAGGCCCTGAGTCCAAGGCCCAGGACTGGCAAAAAAAAAAAAAAGGTGGCATGGGCCCTTCTCTCTGCCTAGACTACTTCTACTTTGTCTCTCTATGTTTAAGACCTAGCCACTCTTCAGTTTTCTTCTCGACTGTGGATTCATCAGAGTAGGATGAGAAACAACAAAGAACAAGTAGTTCTTGAAAGTTCAACAAGATTTAAGCATGTTTTGTTCTGGCTACTATTAAAATCTGATGGGTTTCCATCAGCTTTCCCTAGGGAAAAGCAGTCAGAGATCCAGGATCTACCCTTTGCATGGCTCTATAATTTTGGAATTGGGTAAATAAGAACACAAAAGATAAATGGCATGGGAGGCATTGACTGGGTCAGGTGTAGAAACGGGTTACCACATTTCTGCCATGATTCCACTGGTTAACACTGAGCTTGGAAGCTGTACAACCTGACACAATGTCCAAAGGACCCTGACACCCGGGCCATTCCTTGGAACAAGGTCAAGTTGAGCCCACTGCTGACATCGTTTCTGCTCCTAGAAGCCTGATGTCTACAATGAAAGTCAATGCTTACCCTGCCATTTTTTTCCTTAGTGGAGTCTATGCCATGTCTTATTCTTGGAGTCAATCCTCAACCCTTATCCCATGAAGGTACTTCTCATTGGCTGAGCACAGATTATGTGACTTTTTCCTGCTACAGAGCAGTATGAGAGAGTACCGTTTCCAATTTCTACTTTGAAGTCAATTTAAGGAATGAAGTACAGGGAATAGCCTCACATTTGGGAAGGAAGGAAGGAGGGACGGAAGGAAGGGAGGAAGGAAGGAAGGAAGGAAGGAAGGAAGGAAGGAAGGAAGGAAGGAAGGAAGGAAGGAAGGAAAGAAGGAAGGAATGGAGGAAGGAAGCTATTGCTCATAGGTTCATACAGGAGGCTTCCTATCTGTTTGGAGCCTGGGTGGAATTTGGGATGATGTTAAGAGCCTATGAAGGGATGGCAAGTGACTCGTGGAGAAATACCAGGTGTACTGAAGAAATTCTATATAATTTGTTCTTTTTTTTTTTCAAAGTTTGATGAAAACCATAGGATTACAGAGCTAAATATGATTTTAAAAATACTCTTTTTCTTTTGGCCAGATCCTAACTAAAAGTTGTTTCAACGCTTCATATTGTTTTCTACAAGTTTGCTTTCCTTTCAAACTTATTATTATTTTTTGTGCCAGTCTTGGGGCTTGGACTCAGGGCCTGGGTGCTATCACTGAGCTTTTTTGCTCAAGGCTAGTGCTCTACCACTTGAGCCACAGCACCACCTTCAGCTTTTTTGCTGGTTAAATGGAGATCATTGTCTCATAGACTTTCCTGCCCAGGCTGGCTTTGATTCACAATCCTCAGATCTCAGCCTCCTGTTTAGCTAGAATTACAGGTATAAGCCACTGACCCCTGGATTGAATTTATATTAAAAAAATCAGACAGCAATAGCTTTTAAGGGGAGGGTCGTAGAGCAGTTCTTGGCCTACCCCCCGCCTCCCAGGCTTGGAGCCCAGCTACCTCTGCCAGAACTCAGGGCCTCTATCAGGCAACACAGTGTTCTGAACAAGGCCCTTGGTTCTTGGCAGGATGATGTGAGCTGAGAACCTAGTAGCACAAAGCTCCCCTTCTTCCTACCTGGCAGGATCTTCCTTCAGGAATGCCGTGAATGCTGGCTGCTGTCAGCACGGGGCATCTCCCGAAGGTGCTCAGTGCGCAGGTCACAGGCAATACTGTAGGTGCTGCATCGACACCTGCAGAAGACAGATGATGTCACTGAGTGTGTTGTTAACATCTGGAGTAGGGGTTAAGTGATGGGGGGGAGCTCATTCCTGACTTTGAATTTCCTATCACAGTTATTCTTTAGGTAAGATCCATGAGAGAAAGAACAGATCTGGCTGAAACACATTCAAAGCGAAGAGGTGGGGGATGAGGAATAACAGAAGGAAATGTGGGTGCAAATGCTCACAGACACACCTGTACAATCTGGAAGCAATCTAGCAGTCCTGCTATAAGAAGGCCACAAGTCTCACCAAGGCCAGGGAAAGGAACCAGATATTTATTTACATTTCCCAATCTGTCTTTCCTATTTCTCTTTCTCTCTCTTTTCTCCTGTATCAGGATAAGGCCAGCTCTGCTGTGGTAACAAATATCCTCTCATGTCTCTGTGATTTTTAAATGAGCAAATGTTTGTTTCCCATCCACTTTGCATATCTCTTGTGGGTTACCAGGTGTTCTGATGTAAGCTGTCTAAAATATTACCAGTTACATGTCAGAGGAGAAAGAGAGCCCTGAAGGACCACTCATTGGCCACGAATGCTCCAGTATGGCTGAAATAGCCATCATTTCTTGGATTAATTAGCATGAAGTAGCTCCCTAGTCTCGTCCATCAATGAGGAATTTGGAACACCCAATCAAAAACATGCAATAACCAGGAAGGTTGGTTATAAAGCCCTTAAGAGTACTTCGTACCCCTCTTCTAATCCCAGAATTCTTGCTTCCGTTTTGTTCATCTTGGAGCTCCATTCCATGAAGGATGCTAAAGGTTAGGACCTTTAGAAATGAAGCCCATCTCTTGCCTCCATCCTTAAGCAGTAATGGAAGAGGACAGCCTTGGTTTTTAGAATGGAGAATCTTCCTAATTAGTACTATGGCTGAGAGATGGTGCAGAACAATCCATGCAGAACTTTCTTTCCCTTCTGCCTGCTTTTCTTCTCCATGGAAAACTGTATTTTCCCATAGCAGCGACAACAATATTTATCATATTAATTACTCTTCTTCACTTGGACGGCAGGGCCGGTGTCTCCTCCCTTAAACCTGAGAAGACCTTTATTCATTGTCTCAAACAGTAGTTTAAAAGTGAGGTCATGGGCTGGGGATATGGCCTAGTGGCAAGAGAGCTTGCCTCGTATACATGAGGCCCTGGGTTCGATTCCCCAGCACCACATATACAGAAAATGGCCAGAAGTGGTGCTGTGGCTCAAGTGGCAGAGTGCTAGCCTTGAGCAAGAAGAAGCCAGGGACAGTGCTCAGGCCCTGAGTCCAAGGCCCAGGACTGGCCAAAAAAAAAAAAAAGTGAGGTCATGTGCAGTTGGAAATGTGGCTTAGTGGTAGAGTGCTTGCCTAGCATGCATGAAGCCCTGGGTTCAATTCTTCAGCACAGCATAAACAGAAAAAGATGGAAGTGGCACTGTGGCTCAAGTGGTAGAGTGCCAGCCTTGAGCAAGAGCTCAAGGACAGTGCCCAGGCCCTGAGTTCAAGCCCCAGCACTGGCAAAAACAATAATAATAAGAAGAAGAAAGGCCACATATAGACCAACAGCTCAGCTGAGGTCCCAGAAGGCAGCTGGTATCAGCCAGCTGCTATGCATATGGTGATGCCTTTAGATGGTTCCAGTCACAGAAGGCTGAGCCACCCTCAGCCTTGGAGTCTTTCCACCAAAGGTATCACATGTGGAAGGGAGAACAGCTGCTTCTCATGCTGAACTGCTGCCCCTATAAGGTCGAGGCGCTGTAATGGCAGCTTTCTGCCAGCACATTTTGGGAGTGGATTGCATTGCACCAATGGAAAATGGATATGCTCATCAGGAAATGCAGTCAAGCTGGTAGGTACCCAAGTGCCAAGGCACAGAAGGTAGAGTAAAGTCCCCACTGCAGCACCCTGGAGGCTACAGAACAACAGAGTGAATAGTGTCAGCTACCAGTCACAGGAACGGTCCTTCCTAAAGCAACCTACCAGCTCACGGTGACATCTGTTGGCTCAGGACAATACAGAGAGGCTACTGTTCTACAAATCTAAATGATTCAAAATAATAATTTTAAAAACCACAGGCCAACAGATAGTTAAATATGAGCGCAGTGGCTTGTGCCTGTAATCCTAGGTATCTGAGAGGCTGACATCTAAGGATTGAGGTTTGGAGCCAAACCTGGTAGGAAAGTGTGTGAGACATTTATCTCTAATTAACCCCCCCAAAAGTCAGAAGTGGAGCTGTGGCTCAAGTGGTTGAGTGCCAGCCATGATTAAAAAAAAAAAAAAAAGCTCAAGGACAGCACTGATTTCAAGACCCAGGACACACACACACACACACACACACACACACACACACACACACACACACACACACACGTTCTTTCGTGATATATGCAAGTCAGCCTGGAAGACATGGTTCTTGAATTCCTTGGAGTATAAGAGTCCAGCATGAAATTCCATGCTAAAAGATGGTGACACGTGACAATCCTCATTTCTCACGCCTACCCTTGCCTCAGTGTCCTCATTGGCAAAATGAAATTTCAGTTGATATCTTTGCCTTGGTATGTGACAAAGATGAAAAGCCATCATCGTGTGCTGGCATGTAGTAATTACTCAATAAACGGGAATAGTAATGACAGCATTTCGACTTTAAATATTTCAAGTGCTATCATGTGAAGGAAGACTTTGATCTATTTTGTGCAGCTCCAGGGCATGTAATTAAGACCAGTGGTTGGAAGTTATAGGAAAACAGATTTTGGTTCAACCCGGAGAGGTCATTTTGTAATAAGAATGTTTTGAACAGAGGTAGGAACAATGTTGGGGGGCGGGCGTTGTTGGATCAGGAGGCCTCAAATCTTCATTTCTAACCCTGAATCTGAGTGGAATGATCATTTCCTTTGGATTTGGACTTGGGTTTTATCCAATTGTCTGCTTTTGTTGTTGTTTTTAGTTTTGTTTTTGTTTTGAAACAAGGTGCTACTATGTAGTCCAGTCTACCTTCAAACTCACAATCCTCCTGCTAGGAATACAGGCATGCTTCTCTAGGGTGTCACACTATTCTGAACTTTGGATGCTTAACCTTCAGTGTTCAGAGCTTGTATGCCCTCCATTATTTACTCTATACCCTATATTTATTTAGGTGGGAGCCCAGTAAAGTGAATGAAAGAACCAATGTAGCATTTGGGGTAATTAGAAAAGTTGGGACCATTTCTAGTTTACAATGACAAAAATGCCACTCGCTTAGCTAAAACAAACAAACAAACAGACAAATGATGACTTTATAGGAAGGGATCTGGAGAATAACATAAAATACGAAGAAGAATTGAATTCCAAGTGGTGAGTGGAACAGGAAAGAGGCTGGAGCTCTTGGGGAAAGTGGGAACTAAGACGACATTGAAGCATCTCTTCCCAGGACCATTTTGCCTTGGTTTCAACCTTTCTCTGCTCTCCAAACCTCAGCCAGGCCTCTCCTGCTCCATAGACGAGTGTCACACGCAAGCTTCAGTTACCAGAAAGCCTGGCTTGCAGTCCTATTCCCCCATTTCTCAGGAATGGACTGCAATTGGCTTGGTCCAGCACTCCCTTTCACCAATCAGATGTGGCCAGAAAGGCACCAGAGCTATCCACCACAACTTGGCTGCTTCTAATAGTGGCATGGGGGGTAAGGATGGAGGATGGGAAGGTCAGCCTGTGCTTGCACCTCGTTGCTGGGTAAGGAGCCATGCCTGGCTTTGGGAGAGTTTGAGAATGTGGTTTTTGATCTCCTTCTTACCTGGAGAGTTCTTTTCTTCGGAATGGAAATATTCTCCTGGATGGACTTCCTAATATGAAGGCGGCTTCTGAAGCATCTTGAACCACTTAATTAATTACTGCTCTGACAGGCCTGTCTTCTGACAAGTGAGCCATTGTCCACAAATCAGGCAGATTTCAGCAGACTAAACTGTCCCCTCATCCCCTTCAGCAGCTGAGAAACTGGGCTGCCGCCCAGGGCTGGGGAGCCAAGGTGTCAGGAGAGGGACCAGAGGGCTAGAAGTTATCAGGGGTGTTGCTTATGTATGAGTCAGAGTTGAATCTGGGATCTTCCTGACAGGGGAGGTTTCTTTGCATGGCAGAATTGAAGTCCCACTCTCATTTTGAAGAGTCAAAGTCTTTGGAAACAAGTGGCAGGTGAGATCAGCCTAGCTGAGTTTTCTGGAGTTAGGGCTGTATTTACATTCTTGTGTGCTTGAATCTATCTGGGGTTCTCTTTCCAAAATATACGTGTGTATGTGTGTGTGTGTGTGTGTGTGTGTGTACGCATGTGCATATATATGTGAGGTAGATATACATATACATGCTCATATAGATTTATAGATAGGCACATGTGCATGTATGTGCATACATATGCAAATTTATCTGTACATTTATAGATATATGGGCATATATAATATGCTTTTTAATTATGTCTTTTTCACACTTCCTATGTCCTCCCCTGAAAGTTTTCAGCCCCCACTTTGCCAGACACAAAGGAATCTGATTGTATGTTGGCAGATGACAGTAAACCTGGGGCCCAAACAAGAGACTTGGGTGCAGGTAGGGATGGGACTATGACTGGCTATTTCCAGGCGTGGGGATATTTTCACTCGGGGCCTGTGAGCCTCAGAGCCCTCTGACCCCAGCACAGCCTTCACACTGGAAGTAGCAGTTTGTCTGTCATTTCCTGACCTGGCCCATGCTTGCTCACCCATGGGTCCACCAGTGTCTTCCAGTCATGCTGAACAACAGTGTCTCCAGAAAATTGAAAAGAAAACCCACAACAAACAGCATCTTGCCCTGATGTTAAGGGTGTGTAGCATACAATTTACAAATAAAATATAAATTCTGCCAACAGATCCTCGGAGAGGATTTTGGTTGGGTTTTGTCAAAGTCTTGTATTTGTAGCTGATGTAGAATTGCACCTGAGGCGGGTGTAGTTCTGACATGCATGCTGGTTCATCACTTAGGTAATGAAGGAGATGCAAATGAGATGGCATGTGCATCAGAACCACTCATTTGCCCGTGACATCTCAATGATGGCTGTCAATGGTCCGATCATGTTTTGTTTTGTTTTTAGTGCCAGTCCTGGGGCTTGAACTCAAAGCCTGTAATATCCCTAAGCTTTATTGCTCAAGGCTAATGCTCAACCACTCAAGTTACACAGCTTTGTTTGGTTCTTAATTGGAGCTGAGTTTCAAGGACTTTCCTGCCCAAGATGGCTTTGAACTGCCACCCTCAGATCTCAGCCTCCTGAGTAGCTAGGATTACAGGCATGATCCAATGGAGCTTGGTTCAAATAATGTTTTAAATGCTAAAAGATGATTTCCTCAATTTTGGGGGGTATGATATTCACAGTGTAGCAGCTACAGATATGACACATATTTAACATTGATCTATGTTACTAACATTTTCTCTGTCACTTCCTTATGTGTACAAGTCAAAAGAACTATAAGGCAGGCCTTGCTCTGTAATATCTGTCAGTTTCTGTGGTTCTAAATGATAGCTGGCGCATCTCTAGGCAGGGCACTGGAAAGTGATACACAACCCCATGACACATTCAGGTGTACTAGTTCCAACACCCAGATAATATGGAAGGGATTAACTTCAAGAGTACACATAACACTAAAAAGGGGCAGAATAGTAGGGCAGTGGTGGCTTATGCTTGTAATCCTGGCTACTCAGGAGGCTGTGATCTGAGGACTGTGGTTCAAGACCAGCCTGGGCAAAGACATCTGTGAGACTCTTATTTCCAATGAACCACCAAAAAGCTGGAAGTGGCAACATGGCTCAAGTAGTAGAATACCAACCTTAAGTGAAAAGCCAAATGAGCATGTGAAGCCCTGGGTTCAAACCTCAATACTGGCACACACATGTGCATATGCATGCATGCACGCACGTGTGTACGCATACACACACACACACACGTACTCACGGCAAAGCAACTAGGACTGAGGCATTTTGACTTTTATTGTCTTTGTTTTCAAAGCTAACAAACTTCCTGAAGAGGTAACGGAGTTCACAGCTTGTGCGCATGAGTATCCCCAGGCTTTGCACTGGCCTGGCTCAGAGTAAGCACCACACACCGTCCTCCCTCATGAATGGGTCTTTGCTTTTCCTGTGACTTTCCGAGGGCCTGGGCGAGTCTTCTAGCCTTCTCTTTCTCCCCATCCAAGGCAAGAGGCTATTAATGCTGACTTCATAGAGGTGCTGGCGAGTTAATTAAGCTTTGCTAAGTGCTTTGAAATCTGCGGATGAAAGGCCCAGTGGGGGGAGAACTTTATTATTATTCTCATGCATCATCTTAAGAAGTGTATGTGATGGTGCTCACCTGATACTTTTCATCTTCAAAGCCTTCTCCAGACATTAGCCAATTAAACGTCACAGTTCCCTGCCCAGTCAGTGGGTGCCTTCCAGGGAAAGAAACACACAGCCAGTAGGTGACTTCTTCCCCTCTTTGTCCCCAGAAAATAGTGGTCTGAAGCAGGGCCTCAGCACCCCAGCTGCCAATCCTGGGGCTCGAATGCAGAGCCTGGGTGCTGTTCCTTAGCTTTTTTTTTGCTCAAGGCTGGTACTGTACCATTTGAGCCATACCTCTACTTCTGAGGTTTGGCTGGTTAACTGGAGATAAAGAGTCTCACAGACTTCCCTACCTAGGCTGCCTTTGAACTGTGATCCTCAAATCCTCAGCATCTTGAGCAGCTAGGATTGACGGGTCTGAGCTGCTGGTACCCAGCTATCTTATGCACTTTGTCCAACAATTTGTTTACTATCCAAACAGAATTGATGATCACCTACTGATGGCTGAATATAGATCATAAGCATCTACAGGGCTGGACTTGTTTGTCTGCCTGGAGAGCTAATGGCTCTTCATCTGTGACGGGGCCTAAGTAAGAAGGGGAATTGGGTAATATTTGAGAGGAGAACATTGAAGTGCCCTATTTTGGGACTTAGCCAGGACAGATAATTCTCTATTACATGCTTTATGTAACAGCTGCACCGAGAGCTCACTGACACTTGTTTCAAATAAGCAACACCTCTGCGTGTTCCAAGCTCTGGATGGACAAAGAGGAGGCAGATAGCTGGAGGCCGTGTTCTAAGATGTAATGGAAGGCATTTGGCAGCAGTAGAATTTCTATTTTGTCTGGCAGAGCTGAGCCCTTCCGCCTGGAGTAAGAGCATCCAATCACAAAGGAAGATGCAAATGACCCTCCCTTCTGTGGCCAATAGGAGTCCAGCAGGGGTTGAACTACGCATGCCCAGTTCCTCCTGCCAATCTCAGCCATTAGACTAAGGGAACTAACTCCAAAGGAAGCAGAGGAAATGCATGGGAAAAGATGCCAAGGCATTAAGCTCCTGGATCATGCAAATATACTAGGGCCGGGGTGGGGTGAGGTACCCCTAGATTGAGGTACCCATAGATTGAACCCCTTGGCTGTCCCTCCTATTGTTATTCCTGGGAAGAAACCTAGCCAGGGCAGCACATCTAGCTGAGTCTCACTTAGTTTATCCTAACACCTCTCCATCTACAGTAACGTTCTCTCACTTATTTGTTAATTGAATAATTTTTGTGCAGTTTGAACCAATCTCTGAAACAGGTTCATAGACCACATGTGTTTCACACACCACATCTTACTGTTTCCAAAGGCATGTGCATGCACACGTGTATGTGTGTCCTGCCCACCACCAACAGCAAATTCTACTTCTCTATATTGTCTATTTGAATCTAAGAATGTTCACAACCTTATGTTTTTAATTCCCTCTACTTCCATTTGCCTTTTAGGGATGGAGACCTTGTTCTTGATGTTGGTGGTGGTGGTGATGGCTTTTCTCACTCAGCAACTCATGAGATTAACTCATTCGCATCATGAGATGCACTTCAGCTACTTGGCTGAATCTCTTTCCTCTCTGGAAATTGAACTCTCAGACCTACCACTACACAAGTAGAGTTCAGATAGATCACTAAGTAATATTACTAGTTGGATCCTTAGGATGTCTCAGGAATAATTGAGACAAGAAATAGAACATCGATGCTGGGTACTGCTGCCTCAACCTGTAATTTTAGACACTCAGGAGGCTGAGATCTGAGGATCACAGTTTGTAGCCAGCGTGTACAGGAACATCCATGAGACTCTGATCCAATGAAAAACCAAAAAGCCAGAAGTGTGTAGCTCAAGTGATAGAGTGCCAGCCTTGAGCAAAAATACTCCAGGGGACACTGATCAATGCTAAGGCTCTACAGCATGGCTTGGCAGACTTTTCCTGTGAAGGCCAGATAGTGAATGTTCTCAACTTTGTAAGACATGCTGCGTTCTCTGTCCCAAGAACTCCAGTCTGCCATTCTAGTGGGGAAGCAGCAGATAATTGGTAAACAAATGTGCCTGGCTGCGGCTGAATAAAACTTTATTTACAAAAACACACTACTGACCAGGCTTGGCACAAAGACTGTGGTTTGCTCTCATTACCTTGGGCCCTGGATGGATCTTTCCTGAATTCGGTAGATCGCAGTATTACAGACCACAATTGCGAGGTGAGGGTCCAGTCCCAGTTCCACTCGCGACCGGCTGTGTGACTTTGGACAAGTCACTGACTGTCTCTGGAACTGGTCAGTTTTCCCTTCTGTAAAATTATGGGGTGGATCTGCTTCAGTGGTTGCAAATTGGCAATCCATGGGTTGCATCTGACTCACAGATGTGTGTCATTTAGCCCCGGGTAGCATCCAAAACATTCTGAATTCATTCCAACATTTCAGATGGAGAACATTCCTATAAAAATCCAGATTTCTGGCTACTCTTGAAATATCAGAGAATCTGGCACCCCAGATCCACATTCCCCCATGGGAGCCCTTGGCTCTGGCTGAGAGCAGGGTCTTGGTTACTCTGGTTCGTGTGCATCTTACAACATAGCAGCCTCCCGCTGGCCTTCCAGGACCAACTTCCTGTGCAGAGCATGTCTGAAAACATCCAAGGAGAGACAAACTCATGACTATAAAAATGCATCTTTATTGCTACCTGGCTTCTTTTACCACCTACCAGAACTCAGTGAACTTAGTGAGGGAGAGTCTTAAACCCTAAGCTTCATTAGCATTGGTAAATCCTCTACTTACAAGAGAGAGAGAGAAAAAAAGGGGGGGCACCTTACATGTTCTTGCTTGGAAAACATTTGCAACGCAGCTCAGCTCCATCCTGGATGGCTCAGAAGGGAAATTGGCATCCCAGAGTCTCCCTCCCAGGTTGCCTTGGTTACCTGGCATCTCTACTCTTGTTCTTGAGAACAGAGCTCTGTACCATGAAGCATTCAGTTGATGCACAAAGGATGTCTCTGTGACAAGGCCCAGTGACAAGGACAGTGGGGAGAAGGAATGATGGAGAGAGCCAAGGGTAGGGAAGAATGGGCTGTCATCAAATCAGAAATCTATCCCTCGCTTCTGTCTGGCTACAGTGATGTGGCTGAGAAGAAGACCAAGAGTCAGTCATCTAAATGCCTTCAAATGCATTATTTGCAGCAGCTATAGGTAAGAGCGGAATAGAACTCCCAAAGGAAGGGAGAGTTTCCCATGCAGTGCCAGTATATTGCTATGAATAAACAAGTACATTTGTTGCATCTGTACTCTGTGATGGGAGCTGAGCTAGAAACTTCACTGGGTCATTCCTCACTGAATCCTTCATTCTGTCTCCCTCCAAAGTAGGAAGTCTTGTTATCCTCATCCAAGAGGAGCAACTGGAAGCACAGTAATTTTAAAACCTTGTCGGGGGTCACAAGGCTTAAGACTGACAGTAGCAATGTGTATAGGCTTCTAACTGGTGAAGCGTCCATGATTCAAGGGGGGTGGAAAAGGTTCTAGAGTGTTTGGAATATAGCTGAATGTGTCATTTCATGCAGGGAGACAGGCTCCCCTCCTTCAAACTCTTTCTCCCCAACCTCTTGATCTGAGGCAAGGAGGAAAACAGCTTAAACACTCTTTAAACCACTTGTCTCCCGTCCTGCCCCTTTAAATAGGAGACAGTAGGACCCAAGCTCAGAACCATCACTAGAACAGGACTCAGACTCTAACTGGTTTACTTAGAACTGGCCCGGTTGTAAATCTTTTGAGTTCCCTTCCATGCACTGTGGTAGTTTATCTTATTTTCCATGGTAGGTACTAATGAGAAATTTATGAATATCTAAGTAGCTTGAGATTTTGCATCATATTTTTTTTAAAGTGAGTTCAACAGTTCCACTGCCTTTTAATGATTTTAGGAATAATTCTACAATAAGTCTTGACCTCATTGAGATTTATTCAAAATAAGCATCCTGGACAGCCAAATCCAAGAGACTCTTGTCTCCAATTAACCAGCAAAAAGCCAGAAGTGTAGGTATGGTTCAAGTGATAGCGCGCCAGCCTTGAACAACAACAACAACAAGAAGTTAAGCAAGAGCATGAGATCCTGAGTTCAAAGCCCAGTACCAGCATTTAAAAAAAGAATGAAAATCAACCTTTGAGTACAACTTGTGCATCTTGTGGTGGCAGCATTCAAGAGAACCAGTGACAAAGACTGAATCAGCCTTAGCTGTCCGCAGTGGAGTCTATAGCCATGTGAGTTTTAGAATAGGACTGAGAAAGATCTCTTAATCGCAGGCTGATGGCTGTCAGTCATTAAGTAATACAGGGAGAGGAGCTGGGCTTGGGAAATGACTGAGGAAGTAAGAAAAGGCAGGATCCATTTGTGTGGGGTGCTGTGGGATGGAGAACAGGAAAGGAAGGACTAGAGAAAGCCAGGGCTGAGTGCAGGGGGACCCGAAGTGAAGCCTTTGCCCACATGTAGATTGTTCTATCTCTCCATGAAGCAGATGAATGATCCACTCAACCACAGTGAGAGATCTCACCAGGCTTTGTCAACGCCTATCCCCACAGCCAAGAAGGCTCTGTTGGGTTTGGCAGTGTGTAGGAATATACCATTGCATTCCCCAGTGCTGACAGGCAGACCCAACTCTACCTTTGTGCGTTTTTTCTTTTTGGAGAATCATTGTCCAAAAGCCCATCAACCACAAATTCCAACTCCGTTATTAATTCTACGAACATTCTAATACAGTATGCGTGACAAGTCTAGGGAGCTCCAACCATTGAAATCCCCCTCCATTTTTGTTTTTTTTTTTTAAGAGTAGGACTTGAGCTATGTGTCAGTGGCTCACACCTGTAATCCTAGCTACTTAGGAAGGCTGAGCTCTGAGGATCATGGATTGAAGTCAGCCTGGGCAGGAAAGTCCCTGAAAGTTTTATCTCAAATTAATCACAAACAAACAAATAAATAAAGTTTTTAAAAAGACAGAAATAGAGCTGTGGTTCAAGTGATAAGACTACTAGCCCTGAGCAAAAGAGCTAAGGGACAGCCCCCAGGCCCTGAGTTCAAGTCCCAGAACTAGCATGTGTGCATGCACGCATGTACGTATACGTGCACATCTACATAGAGACTTCTAAAATCCCTTTGTCAAAATCAGCAGGCCTACTTGTGAGTATTCTGTCCAATTTTTAACATAATAAAAGTCATCAGTGTCTTAACGGAGGGTCTCCCGATATCTGTTCGAACTCCCTGTCTGTGTGTCACAAGATGGAAGGCCTCTCCTTTTCTAAACACAAGCTTTATGTGTTTGCTCACATGTAATGCCAACACAAGCACACTCCATCCAGCAGAGCTTAGGCACCTCTCACTGGCTGTGCTTGGCACTGTCTTGTCAGTTGTACAATTACAAGTAAAAAGTGTGTGTCTGTGTGTGTGTGTGCGTGTGTGCATGTGCTGGTTCTTACGCTTGAACTCAGGGCTTTGCTCGGCTTTTTTGCTCAAGGCTGGCACTCTACCACTTGACCCACAGCTCCACTTCCACAAGTAAAACTTTCTAACTCTCCGTGTCCTGATCTTATGGTGTCAAAGTTTGTATTACCTTAAGGACACTGCTTCTTTAGCTTCTAGAAGTATAAAGAATGGAAGCCAAATTAGGTATTACATTGATTTGAACTTGGAAATGAAATCTGGAAAGCTGTGGAATGGTTTCATTAAAGTCTATTCTGAGATTGCAAGGTGAGTTTCATAACAATTCAGTGACAACCTCTTGTCTCAGTGAGTCAGGAGTTTCTTGGTATTGTATAACCAAAAATGAAAATGGAGACATAATTTATTCGTAGGATGCTGAGGTTAGATTCTGAATACATTGTCTTGGAAACCAGTAGTAGACAGACTTTTTCTGCAAAGGGGCAGATGGTAAATATTTTTTAGTTTGGAACATGAAGAATCTCTATTGTAGCTGGGTCACTTAAGAGGCTGAGATCTGAGGACTGCAGTTTAAATCCAGCCTGGGCAAGAAAGTTCATGAGACTCTTAGCTCCAATTAACCATCCTAAAAGCTGGGAGTGGAGTCGTAGCTCAAGTGGTAGTATACCAGCCTTGAGCAAAAAAGCTAAGGGAGATCACTCTGGCCTTAAGTTGGAGCCCTAGTACCAACACACACACACACACACACACACACACACACACACACACACACACACAATCTGTTATGATTACTCAGCTCTAAAACACCAAAGTAGCTACAAACAATGTGGGAAGGGCAATCATAACTCTGACATAATAAAGCATTACTTTGTAGACCCTGACACTTGCATTCTATATCTTTTTGTTTTGGGTGATTAATTTTTTTTTCATAAACTTTCCTGCTTGGGCTGGTTTCAAATTGTGATCCTCAGATCTCAGCCTCTTGAGTAGCTAGGATTATAGACATGAACCATTAGCACCTGGCTAGATTTCATATCTTTTATATGTGTTATGAAGTGCTCTTTTTATTTTTTCCAAATATTTGCAAAAAAAATGTAGAAAGCATTCTTGAATCATGAGCTGTAGTTCACCAATCTTGTAACCCTAGCACTATGTGGCCCGTTGATTAACCGGAGCTGAACAGAGTATTTACAGGTGGAAACACTTCTGATGAGATTGGAAATGGGCAGGACTGTGAGAAAGGAAGGAGGGTTTCTGAATTCTTTGGCTTTGGTCACAGAGGTGTCCACTTTAATCTTCTCATTATCTCTTATGCTTTTCTGTGTGCTTATGAATAGTTCACCATGTAAATGTTTACAAATAAGTAGTCCATAAATGAACATACTTAAAAACACAGTTCTGGGTGGGTAATTATTAAGGGTTGTGAATTTGACCTTAGAAAATCAGTGAAGCCTCTTTGTTTATTTGAGGCATTGAGGTTTCACCGGAGAATTTATTGGGAAAATTATTCCCCTGCTAAGTGCTTAACAAGAACTGTCCCACAGAAACTTCCATGAAGTGGAAAGACTCTCTCTTTTTCATCCATACAAGTTTACCATAAGCCAACAGTACAGCCTTCGTTTTTTTTTTAATTGGCCCTTCTTCATTGTTATTTTGTATTTACACATGTTTTTCTGGGTTCTAGTCTCAGCTGTATCACTAGATAGCTATTTGACCTTGGGCAACTTAATTACCTCTCTGTGTTTCAAATTTTTCATTTTGTAAGATACAGATAACAATAGTACTTAGCTTGTGTCATTCAGAAAATTAAATAAGAGATTAAATATGCCTCAATGGGGGAGAAAAATGGAAGGGGTGCTATTAATAAAGAGGCAGAGTACTGATTAGTCGATGGGCTGAATTGGAACCCCCTCTGCACAACTACTTAAAGACAACTTTTCAGTAGGTTGGTGTTATAACGTTTATTAAAGCAATGTGATTTAAAGATAATTATATGTATATTTTAAATTTTATTGTCAAGGTGATGTACAGAGGGGTTACAGTTGCATACATAAGAGAGGTGAGTACATTTCTTGTTGAATATTATGACTTCCTCTCTCATTTTTCTCCCACTTTCTCTCCCCCCAGTCCCCTTCAAGTTGTAAAGTTCATTTCCAACATATTGTCTGTGTTTTTAGGAAAATTAACAAATTAAATAAATAAAACTAATGTGCCTAGATCCATGCCTCCTCCCTTCCAAGCACAGTGAATTTGTTATTGTATTTATTGGCAATTTCATCCTCAGAGCAAGCTTAAGAGCTTTTTTTTTTTTTTTTTTTTGGCCAGTCCTGGGCCTTGGACTCAGGGCCTGAGCACTGTCCCTGGCTTCTTCCCGCTCAAGGCTAGCACTCTGCCACTTGAGCCACAGCGCCGCTTCTGGCCGTTTTCTGTATATGTGGTGCTGGGGAATCGAACCTAGGGCCTCGTGTATCCGAGGCAGGCACTCTTGCCACTAGGCTATATCCCCAGCCCGCTTAAGAGCTTTATCAAAGAGAAAATCAAGGACCCCCATCCCTAAAAAAAAAAAATAACAAAATAAACCCCTTAATTGGTAGAGTTGGCCTGAAATCCAAGTCCTCTTGGGTTCCTTTGACCAACCCCCCCCCCCACCCGCCCAATAATGCGACCCAGCAATAGAGCAATCTATTGTGCTTGTGTGAAAAGAAAGCCCTCCGTATATGCTGAATACATGAAATGAAAAGTCATGCTCAAAGGTGGCTGCCTGCAACCCTGAGCCGTGAGCCAGACTATCGCCCAACTGGCTGAAATGTAAGTGACAAGGAAGGAAAAAAACGAGAAAAGCTGAACTCTAGTTACAAGCACGCCTTTCTGGGGAAAAAAAACAACACACAACACTAATAAATAAATAAATAAATAAATAAATAAATAAATAAATAAATTGACTTTGACAAGCTTGTTTCCCCTTGAACTTTTCCCAGGCCAGTTTTCTCAGACATGAAGGACACTTGTCGTGAATGTCGTGCATGCTGTCCCCGAGCCTGCAACCCGCACTTGGACAGCCTGCGTGGCTGGCGGGTGGGGCTGAGATCGAGGGATAAAGCTCTTGGGGTTGGACGTTGATGTTTATGGCTCTGTTCTCAACGCTTTGATCCTCCATGGATGCTGCAGCCCGGGCCGCTTTGTTTGTGGGAGTGATTGAGTTTGTTTTGTGTTATCAGATTCTTACACACAGAATATAAGGGTGGAGAGATTACTGTGCGAGTTTGGAATTCGGATGGGCTGGGTTGCCGGTGGTGTGGGAATATGTCAAGCTTGAGTTTTGCTAGTGAGGGACTAGAAGCTGGCCCTGGGAGGGTTTTTTTTGGGGGGGGGTAGGGAAGGGAGATTGGACCACGGACTCAACTCTGTGACCCCCCCAGCTCCATCGACATGATGGTCACGTAACTCCTTCCTGTAGCCATGTGGTGTGCTTGGGCTAGGCATAGTCAGGTCTCTGTTGGGGGCCGGAGGACCAGGGAGGAGATGAAAGACACAGACATCTCTGTACAAAGCACAAAATGCCCCCGCCCCCCAGCTGCTCCGACAATGAGCTGGAGGGGTCTCCATGGCCGACTGCTGGCTAATTCAGTCCTCAGCTTTGGGCACTGGCATATGGCATCGCCCTGGCCCAGCACTGACCCTCCCTGCATTGGCCACCAGGGCCTGGCTGCCTGTCCCCCCGACCCCCAGCCCAACAGCTTGTCATGGTAACAGGCAGGGGAGGGGGAAGCACAGTCTTCTCTCCACCGCCTAGGGCCACAGCCCGATGGGTTGCAGGTCATGTGCCAGCCGGCCCCTCCCGCCACTCCCTGGGGCTGGGAGCAAGGCCTGGGGAAGAAGAGCAGGAAGGGCCCTGAGAAAGATCACTTCAAATGTGGGTGTCCTCACCACAGAGCCCCCCCCCCCCACCTTCTCCCTCATGGAACAGAAGAAATCCAGAAACTGACCACGGATATTGAATTTTGTTGGAAATGCCTCAAAGGGAACACTTAGCCCAGTGACTCATTTGGGCCCCAGCTGTGCCAGGCCCAGTGTCTGACCTCCCCTCCCTCCCAACTCCCCCTCCCTAGTGCCATGAAGGGAAGGCTGCCTGACAGGTGGCCCATCTGCCCCCCTCTTGCACCGCCATTGCAGGGAGGAGCTGAATGGGGATGTTTGACTTGCAAATGAGAGGAGCCCTTGAACCCAGCTGGGAAGTGAGGCTGAGTCTAGGCTAGCCTGGGGGCTGGTGGGTGCTCTGTTGTCCTCCTCCTATGGGGTGGGGTGGCTCTCAGCACAGCACTGAGCCCCACGGGATAGCATTTTTCTTGTCCTGTCTGTCTCCAGGCTTACGACTGTCAGACTCTTGCTCAGTACAGAGCAGAAGGGGGCTGTGAACAGACAGAGGCAAGGGTTCTGTTGTTCAACACCAAGAGCCATTCTCGGTAGCAAATCTGAAATTCCAAGGCTGTAGTCCTTCAAGGTAAGTGGAGACAGGGCTGTTGTTACCAAGACCAGACCATGATGTGGACTTAAATTCAACTTTCAATGTGGGTGGGCGCCGGAGCTCCTACTGGTAATCCTAGCTGCTCAAGAGACTGAGATCTTAAGATTGAAGTTCAAAGCCAGCACAGACAGGAACATCTTATCTCCAGTTAACCACCAAGAACCTGGAAGTCTTTAAAGCGGTGGCTCAAGTGGTAGAACACCAGCCTTGAGCAAAAGAAGTCAAGGGTGAGCACTTAGGTCCTGAGTTCAAGCCCCAGTACCAGCACACACGCGTGCACGCACCACACACACACACACACACACACACACACACACACACACACACACATTTCAGCTTTATACTGGTAGGGATACCAAGTTTTCCTGGGACAAGTGAAGGGCTTATAATGAGCCTTTGGATCTGGAATTTTCCATGCTTCCTTGTCTTGGTGGTGGTGTTCACACTCTTTCATTTTTTTATTCTTTTGTATATACATACATATTGGAGATCAAGGCCTGCATTAAAGTAAGCCTTGAGACTTTGGATAAGCTGATTGCTTCAAAATTAAAATCACTTAAGATATTAGGACAAGACAAGCCTTCCAACCAATGAAGGGATGCGTGGTAGGAGGTGCAGGGTCTGGCAGATGACTGAAGATATTGTTGGGACCCCTTTGATTGTGCACCTTAGATGAAAATTATCAAATGGCTTTTTAAAAACATGCATCCTTTTGTTTGATTAGCCCACTGTAGATAACCTTTATTAAACCTGATCTGAAATTACAGCCGTGGCCTGGCGTGTCTTTGATGCTGAGGCTGCTTCGCTTCCTGTTTATGCGATGATGCACGTTTGCACCAGGAGATAAAGCACTTCTGAGGCATATTAAGACATAAAAGTCCCTTGGCTATTTGCTGGCACTGTTTTGATGTTTTCTTGCTCCCTAGAAATTAGCATATCCTTTTCAAAGGCTGCCTCTGATGAGAGTAATCCTTTGCCATGATGTATCTGCTGAAAGTCATCAATGATAGTGTATTGTGTAAAGAAATGACACATAAAAGGCATAATGCCAGATTATCGATAATGAGGCAACTTGTGTAACGGTTGCTTTTGGCTTTTCTGAAACATATTTTGACACCATAAATACACTGGCTTTTTATTAATGAAGATTTAATGCTTCTGAGATTTTAAAGAAACTTGCACAGAACAACTTTTCAAAGGAGAGAGCTAGTGGTGGGGGGGAAGTTTAACATTTCCACTAATTTTACTAAGATGTTCTATCAAAATGTTTCATTGCCTTGGAAATAAGAAATGATTATAAGCTCCTTTTTTCTTTTGACGGAGAGGGAGGGCTTCTTTGTTTTCACAGCTTAAGAGTTAATGGATAAATAATGCATAAAAAATGTAGGGAAAGAGTTTTGCTTACACACTTAGATTTTTTTTTCTTGTTAAGTAAAAAGAGGGGGGAAAGGCAATGAAAGAAAAGTGGAAAGGAAGAAAAAGCAGAAGGAAAAATAAAAGATGAGAAGAAAAAATTTAAATGGAATGAAGGAGGGAAAGAGAGAAAAGAAGAAGGAAAAAGGGAAGGAAGGATTAAGGAAAGGAAGAACCAATAGGTAGAAAATATAGAGAAAGAAAAGATGAAGAAGGAATAAAAGGGGAAAGATTGAGAAAGACACAAAAATGAGAGAAAGAAGGAAGACACAGGAATGAAGGAAAAAAGGAAGAGAAAAAGGAGGAAAGAGGAAGAAAAGAGGGGATAGAGGGAGACAGGAAAGAAAGAAGGAAGGGAGAGAGAGAAAGAGAGAGGAAGGAGGGAGAGAAGAGAGGAGGGAGGGTAGGAGGAAAGAAAGATGGAAAGGTAGCCAAAAGAGAAAAAGAAGGAAAGAAGGAAGAAAGGGAAGTTCTGTCAGTCTGAACGGTGGTAAATTATTCAAGAAGACTGGACTCAGTCTTATTGCAAGTTCACAGAACATCCAGGAAAAGTTTTTGTTGTTGTTTGTTTTGTTTTTGTTTTTGCCCAAGTAGTTTGTTGGAGATAAGAGTCTCATAGGGAAAGGGGGAGGGGGGAGGGGAGAATGAGGGAGGAGGTAACAAATAGTACAAGGAATGTACCCATGGCCTAACGTATGAAACTCTAACCCCTCTGTACGTCACTTTGACAATAAATAATTGTTATTGTTATTATTATTTTATTTTTATTTTTATTTTTTTGCCAGTCCTGGGCCTTGGACTCAGGGCCTGAGCACTGTCCCTGGCTTCTTTTTGCTCAAGGCTAGCACTCTGCTACTTGAGCCACAGCGCCACTTCTGGCCATTTTCCATATATGTGGTGCTGAGGAATCGAACCCAGGGCTTTACGTGTATGAGGCAAGCACTCTTGCCACTAGGCCATATTCCCAGCCCCTGTTATTTTTTTTTTTTTAAAGAGTCTCATGGGGACTTCTCTGCCGAGGCTGGCTTCAAACTGCGATCCTCAGATCTCAGCCTCCTGAGTAGTTTAGGATTACAGGCGTGAGCCCCAGATGCTCAGCTCTGGAAAAGTATTTTTAGTGAAGTTTGTCTGAATCAATCAGCAGACCTTCCCTTAGTTGGTTATTCTGGAAGTTTAAAAGTTGAAGGGAGTTGAGCTGTTCTTCCAGGATCATCCCCATTTTGAGGCAGAAGTGTCTTCAAACTTTTCCTTATGAGAGAATTCTTGAATATTAGACACTTTCTATTATGATTCATTGCTAAGAGATACTTAACCATTCTTTTGATTATTGAGACATGAGGCCGGGGGGAGGGAATCAAGCTGTTGGGAAGGCTCTGGCTGAGGAAAGGTTCTTCCGACCATTCATTCCTCTTGCTTCAACATCACTGTCAACTAATACAAAGCAAAAATTTAAGATGCCTACAGCAGGAACAGTTTCCTAGAAATCTGAATACTTTTTACAACAAATGTTTCAAGTGATCGGCTTTCTTTTGTCTGCTTTCCCATGCACTTAACACATGTGGGTTGTCTGCTTAAGAATCAGAAATCTTTTCTTAATTAAGGACACATTGATCTTGGTCTTCAGAGTCTTTTTCTATTGGATATTTTATTCCAACTTGGTCAGTTGAAGGTCTGGAAATGAAAATAGGCAGATAGGCAGGGATACGACACTGGGTACCAACACCACAGCCATGTGACATTTCTGGAACCACATTGGTGGGATGGATCTAAATGACCATCTTGGTACAACTCACTTTCACAAATTTCAGGAACTCCAAGAACTAAGAGGAATTGGGAAGAAGTCTTTCCTGTGTTCACCATCCCCACACCAATGATCACCATCTGGCCCTTCTCATTCTTGTCCTAGATGCACGCACATAACTGTTGCAGGAGTTCTTGAGTCACTTGCTGATAAAAGAGCAGGCTCGATCTTCTCTCTGATTTAACATTGGGGCTAAATTTGTACAAGGAGAGGCTTGGGTCTTGAGGAGCTGTTGGTGATAGAAGTGCTCATAATGAGAAGAAACACAAAAGTTTATCATCTGGAACTCCACCTTAACCTATAGCTATGTGTTCCAAGTTGTCTCTCTAAAGAGCTATTGTGATCAGAAACTACAAATACCGATGTCTCGTTAAGAGTGTGGCCACTGTGACTCATTGCATTCATGGACTGTGTTTTTGAAGAGGTCATTGCTCCATGGGTAAAAGGAAGAAGAAATTCAAAACAAGATGATACGTGTATTATTGTACAGAAAAAGAAGTAAACTCCATGGGTTACCGTAAACCATGATATCATGTTTATCTTTCCTCACATCCTGACACTGCTGAAATTCTCTTCCGAGTATCCCTGGGAGAGAAAATATCAATGCTCACTGGAAGACATATTCATTCTTCTGAAAATGTATGTTAGCCTACTTTATTCACGTTCCCTTTTACAGTGACCATTTTCTATCTCTAGCTTGACTATCTCATGACTTATAGACTTCTAAAATGTCTTTGTGAACATCATGCCCACTCCTCCAGACGTTTCCCTCTTTGCATTTCCTGCTTCAGCACTAATACATGAGTGGTTACAGCTGGACGTGTCACACAGCTATATGCTGCACGCCCCCAGTGTTCACATTTTGCAGTGGGATCTACTATTGGATTGGTTTTGCTATACATTTTTCCCAGTCGCTAATAGGTATGAAGAGAGCATAGTGTCAGAGTTCTTTCTCCTCATCACAGGTTGGTGCTTTAGGCAGCTCCATCTATTCATTTTTAATCTCTCCTCCATATCCATACTCCTCACTTTTCCACAAACAGGATGAACAAGAGATGTTGGAAGAATACCCATAAATTCAGGGTCTATAAAAAACGTAGAGATTCTTGGCTGTGAGTACAAAGTTCCCTTTCCTACTTCATACTCTTGTTGAACACATGCACTAATTAACCAGCAAGGTTGCTTTGAAAATACAATGTTCTCTGAGAGCACCCACAGACAGGCTCCTTTCTGTTTCAGCTTCCTCATCCGGAGAACGTAACTAATAACACTGCTCCTGGGGGGGGGGGGGTGTTGGGAAGATCAGTGCTAACCTTGACCCGAGTGAGCCATTGTTATCTTGAGGCTCTTCCAGCCAAGTGGAAAGTCCATTCCAAAAGTCACAGGAAGATAGGCTTCACCATGCTTGTATCCAACAATCAGGACATTTCATAGTGATCTCTCTCTCTCTTCCCACATCCTTCTCAAAACCTTCAGTCCTTTCCTTTGGAAAGACAACCCTTTATGCCCATCTAGTTTTTCTTTTGTCTGAGATTATTTCTTGAGGTAGTCACCAAATGTGGCCCAAATGGATTCACTTCTTCACATTAGTTAGCAATTTTCCCATCCCAGGAGTGGTATCTCAAAGCATTGATGAATGGGACTTGCTGTCTTTTTTTTTTTTTTTTTGCTACTTGTTGTCTTGAACTCAGGGCCTGGATACTGTCCTTGAACTTTTTGGCTAGCACTCTACCACTTTGCACCATAGCACCACTTCTGGTTTTCTGGTGGTTCCATGGAGATAAGTCTCATAGTCTTTCCTGCCTAGAATGGCTTTGAACCACAATCCTCAGATCTCAGCCTCCCGAGTAGCTAGGATTACAGGCGTGAACCAGTGGCACCTGTCTTGACTTAGTGTCTTTCATTTTGCAGCCTCACACTTCCCTTTAGCTTTCTCTTACCAAAGATGAATTCCCTCCTTTGAAGGACGATGGTAACCTCTGGTCTCTCCGGGGTCTCAGTGCAGGACCCCATGCGTTGTCACACATTCAGATAAGATGATTTCTTTCCCTCTCCCCCTCCCACTACCCCCTACCCCAGCAATGTTAGTCTCCCGTGATTCTGAGACAGTGCTTTGTGAGGGTAGCTGGAGTCTTTGCCTTGGTGGCATTTGAGCCTGGGCTGTGTTGAACTTGACACTAGAGAAACACAACCTTCAACACTTTTCAGAAACATGCAAGCTCAAAGACAGACTTGTGATGTGGCAAGTCCAGGCGAAAAGAACCCCAAAGGAAGACCTAAGAAAGTGGTTTCCTTTCAGCTTTGGGAAGGCATGGCAATTACGTAAGCTCTCCCCTCCCTCTCAACCACATCTAAACAACGATGGGCATCTTGCTCAGAGAGCCGACATTTCACACTACAAACCAACCCCCGACCGGAGTCTTCTAACTTGTTTCAAAAGTTTTCTTTCAACCTGGACCATTCAGTTCTGTCTTTCTTCCTCGCCTTTCATCCTGGTAATGATGGCAGTGCTCTCTGGAGGGGAGAGAAAAATCAATGACTCACCTGCCTGCAAAGCAGACTCTGGTAGCCTGGCTTGAAAGGGGAGAGCCTGTTGGGCTCGACCTCCCCTCGGCTGCCCTGGACACTTGACTTCTCTCAGAAAGAAAATGGGCCAGGACTTTGTGGTGCAAGGAAAACCTGGGGCCTAGTGGCTGGAAGAACTTTCCCAAGGGGCAGGGTTGCTTTGGAAACACGCTCTGTGACACACATGAGTCTGGGATGATTTCACGCATGCGTGGTGTCACACGCGTGGAGCCCCTGGCGGGCCGGGCTCTGAGCCCACTGTCAGAGACACAGGTGAGCTAAGCAGGGGGCATTTGGTTTGTGGTCCTTGAGGGACCAGAAGGTGAGACTTAAAGAACCACAGCCCCTACCTTGCTACTTTCCTCTCTAAAGTGTCTGAGAGGCAACAGTCTTCCTATCACCTTCTTTACCCTCATGTGCTATTGTTAATCGTTATGTTGTTGTTGTTAAGGGAGTTAAAGTCAGGTCCTGGTGGCTCACACCTGTACTCCTAGCTCCTCAAGGGGTTAAGATCCGAGGGCTGGTGTTCAAAGGAGAGTTTATGAACCAGCAAAAAGCCAGAAGTGGGGTTGTGACTCAAGTGGTAGACTGCCAGCCCTGAGCAAAACAAAAACAAACCAAAACCAAGGGAGAGCATGAGGCTCTGTACTGACAATAAATAGACAAGTAGGTCATCTTTTTTATTTTTTTGGAGGTAGAAAATACAAAAAGGCAGTTAAACTTTTCTTAAAAAGAAACCTTTGCAGCCCTGCCCAAGTCTCTGGACCATAAACGGGGCTGCATGCAGCCGGATGCTCCCTAAACCTTGCCGCGGGCCGCTTCCTGCTGCCACTTTCATCGTCTACATTCGCGAACACCCCACCATCTTCTTGTGAAGGTGATTCCTCCCGGGAGCCCTCCCGAATCCATGCCTGCTTTGCTTCCGTGGCTACCTGTTGGCTTCACGTGTCGGTTCTGTTTATGTTTCCTTTCCCTAGGGTGGCTGTCTGTGTTTCATCTTAGACTGTGAACTCCTGGAGGGCAGGACCTTGGCTTTGTAATTTTCTGGGTTAAGCTTTGATGATGGCCTGGTGGGAGATGCTTTGCTTTGATGAGGGAGGAGGAGGAGCCTTCGGCGCGTGGGTGAGCAGGAGTCTCCGCCCCACAGCACATCGGAGTCCGGGCGCCTTCGGCTGCTCTTTCCACTTCCACATCACACAGCCTGAAGTCCGGGCTTCCGGGCTGGCCAGCCCTTTCTCACCTATGTATAGATAGGTGCTCATCTCCTTGAACAAACACTTGACTGTACCTGTTTCAGAACCATCCCAGTTTGCAATAATTTCTCTTGATTATCGTGGATGTCTAGAATCCCAGCACTCAAGAGTCCAAGGCAGGAGGAATTGGAAGCTAGCTTGTGAAATCCTGTTACAAAAAACCCAAAGAAAAAAAGAAACAAGCAACAACAACAAAAAAGAACCTCAAAGGAACCCCTCTACCCTGATCCCAGCCAAGTAGGGGGCATCATACCAAATGGGACTTGAAAGCTGACACCTATAATCTTAGCTACTCAGGAGGCTGAAATCTGAGGGTTATGGTTCAAAGCCAGCCTGGGCAGGAATGTCCTGTGAGACTCTTTATCTCCAATTAACCACCAGAAAACCAGAAGTGGAGCTGTAGCTCAAAGTGATAGAGTACTAGCCTTGAGCAAAAAAGCTCAGGGATAGTGCTCAAGGCCCACAACTGACACACACAAATATGTGACTTCACATTTTCCAAGCCCCTATTGCACAGACAGTGTGACTCCACCGATGTCAGATGATTCTTACGTTGAGGTGATTTGCTATGCAACCTTAGCTAGCAGATAGGTCCCTCCTGTGTGTTGACTCCATCCAACAGGTAATGACTGAGTACAGCCATACACTGGGTGAAAGAATGTGAGATCAACTCGGGCTCTGTGTGAAGGAATTCCAGGATTAATTAGCCATGCCTGCCACAGGAAGCATCATGGCACAAGCGCTATGAAGCTACTCGCTTGAGTTTAAATCTCTCCTGATGAATCTCTTTGGGGTTTCCTAAAGACATGACAGACTACAGGTGTGTGGCTCGCTGAACACACTAACATATGCAGCTAAGAGTGATGATATATTCTCAGTCTCTAAGGCTATCACCAGTCTGCCAGGTTCTACCTACACATACAGCTCCTTAGGAAAGCATCTTTCTCGGATTATAAAACCCCAGGGTAGCCAACTTGCTGAACAGTTGGCCTCTTTGTGGAGAGAAGAAATGTCTCTTCTTCCAGCAGATATAGCCCATGCTGGAATGCCTGCATATTCTGTAACATGGCCTGGATTTCAGTCTCTAGATGGCCCCTTGGCTCAGGACTTTAGCACAATGCACGAACTATACCACTGTACAAGGAAGACCTATCAACACACGTTGAGATAGAAACTAAGAGAGAAAACCCTGCCTCTTTTTTTTTCTGTCAGTTCTATCCAACTCCTTTGCTTTGGAGTTTTGCATGAATCACCTCAGCACCACTGAGTTCCAGGCCAAAAATGCTTAACTATTTTGGGAAGTTGAAAGAATGGCTTAATTTAAGGTAGGCAAGCCTATTACCAGACAGACACAGTCTATTCCAAAAGAAGCAGCATTTGCCCTGCTGAATCCCCATACCTGGAAATGCTGGAACCTGCTAAACTGAGAACCAGCTCCCCAAATTCTTGCCTAACCTTGCCGGTCAGGTACCTTGGCACAGCAAATACCGTGCAGAGGGATCCTCTTCTGCAAGGTAACCAAAAAAACTGGGGCAAAGACCAACCCTGGGAATCAGATTGCTCCAATTTGAGGCGCCAAATAAGGAGTCACATCTGGCTCCATTTTGCTTGTGAAATTATCTCACACTGACCAAGTAGGTTCTTTCCTGAGTCTATAAATACAGAAGACACACACATGGTTGCTATCAAACAGTATTGTGCAAAATTAAGTTGGCTACTTTATGATGAAATGGAGAAGAATGGCAGGCATTTCAAGCATATGAGTTTCTCTTTGCTGGGTCTGGAAGCAATCACTCATGAAGACTGCTACTTTATCTACAGAGGAAGATCATTCTAGAAAGAGTAGCATGTTGGGTTTAAAACCAATGACATAGCCAAGCCTTTGGTAGACCTAAGGTGCAGAGTCTTGATTCCCCAGTGGTATAGGGGAAGGTATTTTGTGTTTATTACAGAAACCATCCCCACCCCATGTCCCACCAGGGTCTTTTGAACAGACTCTCTAATGTGTTGACCATATGTGGATGTGGGCCAAAGGGAATGGACTTCCTGGGATTTTTCAATTATCTTTTGTTTCCAGAACTTCACTGTATGCTGCTACCTGACTCCTGCCTTCAGAATGTTTCTGGAACTTACCCAAAAGATGAGAAGCCAAGACGCAAGGGAAGAGCCCTAAGTCTTAGCTGCGATGAACCCTGAAGTTGTTTCACGTTGAGTGCGAAGGAGGGGATGTTGAATAGAGCAACAATTCTCCCAGTTGCATCTGGGTACATGGCTGAGGCTATCCTCATTCAGTTCCAAAGGAACTTGACGCCTTCTCCAGATTAAGTTTCCCACCGGGCCCATGTGAGCAAAAGAATGGTGGGGAGGGGGAGTGGAGGGCAAAACGAGACAACGAACTGTGAAGCAATAAAAGCTGATGAGGTTGGATGCAGGAAGGAGGGGGGGCACTGAGATTGTTTCCCTTGCCTTGGAATTCCCAGATGTTCTCATTATTATAGACTTGGCTGAAGACATTTGCACTAAACTGGCAATCTATGAATGGTGTGCTAACGGTCCAAAAAAAAAAAAAAAAAAAAAAAAAAAAGAGAAAGAAAGAAAGCAAAGGAAGGATGACGTTGAATCCATGTCCAGAACCCATTCTTTAAC